>NW_027288380.1:320121-640242 GCF_047511675.1 Marmota flaviventris | reverse complement strand
TCTAGGGTTAGTTTTCCAGTTAGGTTTAGGTTTAGCATTAAGCCTACAATTATCAATAAGTTTAGGTTTAGGTTTAGGTTTAGGTTTAGAGTAATCGGTAGGTTTAGAGCTAGGTTTAAGGCTAGGGTTAACGTTAGGATTAGGGCTATTGTTAGGGTTAATTTGAGGGATTGGTGTAGGTTTATGTTTAGAATAATATTTAGGCTTTGAGCTAGGATTAGGACTAATGCGAGAGTTAGGTTAGATTTAGGGCTAGGTTTAGGGTTATGGTTACGCTTAAGGCTTGATTTAGGCTTAGGATTAGCTGTAGGTTTTGTGTTAGGTTTAGGGCTAGGGTTAGGGCTCTGGGTAATATACAAGCTATGGTTATGTTGAGGGCTGGTTGTAGGGCTAGGGTTATGGCTAGGTCTAGTGTTAGGTTTAGATTTTCAGGTAGGGTCAGATTTAGAGACAGGTTTATTCTAAAGGCAGAGTTGGTGTTTGGGTTAGAGTTAGTGTTAGGATTACAGCCAGAATTAGGACTATGTTTATGTCTAGGGTTATGTTAGTGTTTGAGTTAGGGTAAGGATTATTGTTAGGGCTAGGGCTAGGTTTATGTTTAGGTCTAGGGGTAGAGTTAAGGCTAGATTTAGGATTTGCTTTAGGTCTAGGGGTGGTTTTAGGGTTTCGTCTAGGGTTGGGGTCAGTTTTAGACCTAGGGTTAAGGTCAGAATACGGTCAGGGTTAGCGTTAGAGTTTGGGATATGGTTAGAGCTAGAATGAGGGCTAGGGTTAAGACTATTAATAGGGTTAGAGTTTTGGTTAACCTAAGAATTAGAGATCGGTCTAGGGTTACCATTAGGGTTAGGATTATTCTTAGGTTAAGGAATAGCCTTAGAGGTAGGGTTAATTCTAGAATTAGGGTTAGGGTTAAATATAAATTTTGAGCTCGGATTAGGGCTAGTTTTTGTATTAGGATTAGGTCTAGATGTTTGCATTGGCTAATGTAAAATCCAGGGTTACAATTAGGGTTAGTTTTAGGGTTAGAGTTAGGGGTAGGTCTAGTGTTAGGTTTAGGTTTAAGGTTAGGGTAATATTTAGAGCTAGGGCTATTGTTAGGATATGAGAAAGCATCAAGTTTAGTTTTAGGGTTAGGATTAGCACTCAAATAAGGGCTAGGGTTACTGTTCAGTTTAAGGTGAGGTCTGTGTTTAGAGCTAGGGTGACTGTTAGGATATCAGTCAGGTCAGGGTTTGCTTTAAGTTTAGGGTTATGACTTGAATTAGGGCTAGGATTACTTTTAGGTTTTGGTTTAAGTTTAGGGTGGCCTTTAGAGCTAGGGTCAATTTTATGATATGAGTTGGGGTCAGGGTAAGTTTTAAGGTTAGGGTTAGGACTCGAATTAGGGCTAAGGATACGACTAGGTGTACTGTTAGGGTTTGGTTTAAGTTAAGGTTTAGTGTTAAGGCTGTTGCTCAGTTTTGTTTTATGTTCTAGGTTTAGGGTTTGGGCTAGTTATAAGATTAGCATTAGGGTTAGGGCTCGTATAAGTGTTAGGCTTAGGCTTTGGGTTAGGTTTAGATTTGGATTTAGCATTAGATCTAGGATTAGGGATAGGCCTAACTATAGGGAAAGGGTCAGGGCTAGGGTTATGGTTACAGTAACAGATAGGTTTAGAACTAAGTCTAGGACTAGGGTGAGGGTTAGAGTTAATCTTAGGCCTAGGGTTCTGGTTATTTTTAAAGATAGGGTTAAGTTACGGCTAGGATTAGGGCTAGGGTTAGTGTTCAGCTTAGGCCTAGTGTTTAGGCTAGGGTATAGTTAATTTTAGGGTATGGTATATTGTTATAGCTACGTTTAGAGGTAGGGTGAGGGTTAGAATTTGGGTTAGGACTAGGGTTAGGTTTAGGGTATGATTAAGGCTCAGTTTAGGGCTACAATGGGTCCTAGGGTTAGTTGTACTGTTAGATCTAGAATTAGGGCTAGGGCTTATGTCAGGTCTAGTGTTACAGATTGGGGTAGATTTAGGGTTAGATTTGTGTCTAGGTCTAGGGTAAGTTTTATTCTTAGGGTGAGGGTCAGGTTTAGAGCTAGGTGTAATTTTAGGGTCAGGATCAGTTTAGGGTTTGTTTTAGGTTAAGGTT
Source organism: Marmota flaviventris (assembly GCF_047511675.1). NCBI lineage: Eukaryota > Metazoa > Chordata > Mammalia > Rodentia > Sciuridae > Marmota > Marmota flaviventris. The sequence goes on along the minus strand of NW_027288380.1, from coordinate 638,119 downwards.
TAGGGATAGGGCTCAAATGAGCATTAGGGTTAGGGTTAGGGTTAGGGCAATTGATTGTGTTAGGTTTAGGTTTCAGGGAAGTTTTAGGGCAATGGAGAGCTTTAGAGTTAGCAAAAAGGTTAGGGTTATGCCTAGGGTTAGCATTAGAATTAGGGTTATCATAAGAATAATATATAGTGTTAGAGCTATGGTTAGGGCTAGGGTTAGGTTATGATTAGGGCTAGAGTTAGGTTAGGTTTTGAGTTAGGGCTAGTAACCCTAGCTTCGGGTAGGGTTAGGGTTTGATTTAGGGTAAAAATTAGGTTTTGTGCTAGGGTTCGGTCTAGGATGAGGGTTAGGCTTAGTGTTATGCTCAGTGCTTTGTTTAGGGTTATTGTAGTGTTTTCATTAGGGTTAGCATTAGGTTAAGGGTAATAGATTTGGTTAGATGTAAGGTTAGCTTTATGGTTAAGGTTAGGTTTAGATTTAAGTTTAGTTTTAGGGCTAGGTTTACTGTTGGTTATAAGGTAAAATTTAGGTTTTGAGTTAGGGCTAAGGCTATGGCAAGTTGTAGGTTTAGTATTAGGTCTAAGGATCTGTTTATGGTTTCGGTTAGCGTTATGGTTAGGGTGATTGAAAGGGTTATTATTAGGGTTAGGGTTAGAGTTAGGCTAATGCTTAGGATTAGAACTAGTGTTAGGTTTAGGGTTAATGTTAGGTTTAGGGCTATGGTTAGGTTTATGTTTAGGAATAGTGCTAGGGTCATGTTTGGGCTAAGGGTTAGTCTTTGAGTTAGGGATAGGACTAAGGTGAGGGTTAGGGTTAGGGTTAGGACTAGAGTTAGGGTTAGGGTGAGTGTTATGCTTAGGGTAGGTTTAGGCCTTGATTAGGGTTAGGGTTATTTAAGTTTTGTGTTAGATTTAGGCGTAGGGTTAGTGCTATGTGTAATGTAAGATCTAGGGTTCTGATTAGAGCTAGTTTTAGGGTTAGGCTTAACTCTAGGTCTAGTGTTAGGTTTAAGTTTTGGGTTATAGCTAGGTTTTGTTAGTGTCAGGGCCAGTGTTCAAGTTAAAGTTAGGGTTAGGGTGAAAGCCAGAATAGGACTAGGGTTTGGTCTAGTGGTAGGTTTAGTGTTTGGTTTAGGTTAAGGGTTATGGTTAGGCATAGGACTATGTTTTTTTTTTTTAGATCACGGGCTAGAGTAATAGCTAGATTTAGGATTACGTTTAGGTATGGGGCTAGTGTTAGAGTTAGGTTCAGGTATAAGTTTACTTGTAGGGCTATTTTCATGTTTCGGTTTCAGTTTAGCGTCAAATTTAGACCTATAATTAGTGTTAGGGTCAGAATAAGAGTGAAGGTTAGGGTGAGGTTTTAGGTTAGGGTTAGATCTAGAATGAGGCTAGTGTTAGGACTAGTAATAAGGTTATTGTTTGGATTTGGCTAAGGATTAGGATAAGGACTAGAGTTAGCATTATGAATAGAGTTTGTTTTGGTGTAATGGATAGGATTAGAGCTAGGGTTAGGGCTAGGATTAGAGTTAGGTTTAGGGCAAGTTTTAGTGTTAGGGTTAGGGTTAAATCTAGTGTTAGGGCTCGGACTTGGACTATTTTTGTGTTAGAGTTACGGATAGGGTTTGGCTAAGGCCAATGTAAGAACCAGGGCTATGATTAGGATTAGTTTTAGGGTTAGGGTTAGGGCTAGGTCTAGTGTTAGCATTAGTTTTAGGGTTAGGGTGATATTTAGAGCTAGGGTTTGTGTTTGGATATAAGTCAGAGTGACAGTTAGTTTTAGGCCTAGACTTGAATTAGAGCTCGGGTTATGGCTAGTTATGGGGTTAGGGTTTGGTTTTGATTAAGATTTAGTGTTAGAACAATGGCTAGGGTTAGGGGTAGGGTTAAGGTTAGGGTTCAAATAGGGCTAGGATTAGCGCTATGATTAGGGTGAGGGTTAGGTGTATGGTTAGGGCTAAGGTTAGGGTTAGTTTTAGGGGAAGGATTGTGGTTATAAAGATAGGTTAAGTGCTAGGGCAAAGGTTATATTTAGGGATAGAGCTAGGTGAGGGTTTCATTTAGGATTAAGTCTAGGTTTAGGGATAGGATGAGGGCTAGTGTTTGTGTTAGGGTTAGGGCTAGCATAAGGGCTAGGGCTACTGTCAGGTCTAGGGTTATGGTTAGGGATAGAGTTAGGGATAGGTTTATGGGCAGGTCTAGTGTAAGGGTTAGGTTTAGCATAGGGGTCAGATATATGGCTAGGTTATTATTATTATGGTCAGAGTATGGGTTAAGGATTGGTTTGGGTTAAGGTTTAAGGTTAGGGCTCAAATTAGCCTTAGGGTTAGGGTTAGGGCTAGAGTAATGGATAAAGTTAGGTTTACAGTTTAGGTTAGGTTTAGAGTAATATATAGGGTAGTGTTAGGTATAGGGTTCGGGTTAGGCCTAGAGCTAGTATTTGGTTTAGGCTTATATGTAGAGTAATGAATATGTTTAGTGCTAGTGTTAGGGCTTAGGTTAAGGTTAGGATTAGGGATAGGGTTTGGGTTCCAACTTGGGCTAGTGTAAGGGTTAGTTTTAGTGTAAGTGTTAGGGTTTGAGTTAGGGTTAGGGCTAGGGCGAGGGTTATTTTTAGAATCATGGGTACAGTTAGGGTTAGGGTTAGAGTTAGGGCTAGGTTTAGCATTAGGTTTAAGTTTATGTTTAAGGTAATGGATAAAGTTAGAGCTAGGATTTGGGCTATGGTTTCAGTTAGGAAGAGCGATAGGGTTAGAGTTAGTGTTAGAGCTAGGGTTATGTTTAGAGTAAGGGTTAGAGATTGAGCTAGGGTTTGATCTAGGGCAGGCATTAGGTTTTGGGTTTGTGCTAGGGTTAGGGTTAAGGTTATGCTTAGGTCTAGGTTTAGGGCTTGTTTTAGGGCTAGGTTTTGTGTGAGGTTTATGGGTAGTGTTAAAGCTATGGGTAATGTAAGAGCTAGCGTTATGGTTATGGCTAGTTTTTTGTGTTAGGGCTATACATATGTCTTGTGTTAGGTTTAAGTATTCAGTTAGGATAGGGTTTAGAGCTAGGGTTTATGTTAGCTTAAGCATCATTGTTCGGGCTAGCATTGGGTTTTGGTTAGGGTCAGAATTAGAACTAGGTTTAAGTCTAGAGCTAGGGTTAGTCTTTGCTTTAGGTTAATGGTTATTTTAGGGCTAGGGCTAGGTTTTTGTTTAGGACTAGGGCTAGAGTTATGGCTATATTTAGGATTAAGTTTAGGTCTAGTGCTAGTGTTATGGTTAGTTTTAGGTATATGTTTACTGGTAGGGCTAGTGTTAGGGTTTGGTTTATTGTTAAGTTCAGGCTTTGACCTATTGTTAGTGTTAGGGTCAGAATAAGGGAAGGGTTAGGTTTAGGCATCATGTTAGGGTTATTCACAGAATTAGGTCTAGGGTTAGGAATAGTAATTGAGTTAGAGTTTGGGGTAAGCTAAGGGTTATGGTTAGAACTATGGTAGCCTTAGGGTGAGAGTTTGGCTTCGGGTAATATTTTAGAGCTAGGTTTTGGGTTAGTGTTAGGGTTAGGGTTAGGGTTAGTGTTAAAGATAGAGTTGAGGATCAGATTAGCGCTAGGTTTTGTGTTAGGTTTAGGGCTCTGGCTAATATAAGAAATAGCTTTACACTTAGAGTGAGTTTTAGGGTTAGGATTATGGCTAGGTCTAGTGTTAGGGTTAGGTTTATGGTTAGGGTGATGTTTAGAGGTAGAGTTAGTTTTAGGGTCAGAGTCAGGGTCAGTATTAGTTGTAGGGATAGGGTTAGCACTAGGTGTAGAATAAGGATTAGATTTAGGTTAAGTGTTAGGATTAGGGCTATAGTTCCGTTTTGTTTGTGGGCTATGGCTAGGGTTAGGGCTAGTTTTCTAATTAGAATTAGGTTTAGGGCGAGTGTTAGGGTGAGGTTTAGGATTATACTTAGGGTAGATTTAGACTTAGGGTTAGTTCTAGGTTTAGGACTATGGCTAAGTTTAGGGATATGGTTAGGGCTAGTGTTAGGATTAAGTAATAGATAGGTCTTGGGCAACAGTTAGGTTTAGTCTTAGTGCTAAGGTTAGAGTTAGGATTCGAGTTAGTAAAAAATTAGGGCTAGGATTAGAGCTATGGTTAGTGTTATGATTAGGCCTAGAGTTAGGGCTAGTTTTAGTGTTAGTTATAGTGTTAGGGTTAGGGATAGGGGAAAGGATGTGGTTATACCTAGATTGAGAACTAGGGCGAGGGTTGAAATTAGGGTTTAGGCTACGGTTAGGGTTCAGGTTAGGGTTAAGGCTAGGTTTAGGGCTACGATGAGGGCTCTGCTTTGTGTTAGGTTTAAGGCAAGAATTAGGTAGAGTGCTAATATCAGGTCTAGGGATACGGTTAGGCATAATGTTAGTGTTAATTTTATGGCTAGGACTAGTTTAAGGGTTATGTTTAGGGTAAGGATCAGGTTTAGAGCTAGGTGTGTTATTAGAGTAAGTGTCTTGTTCAGAGTTTGAGTTAAATTTTGGTGTAGTTTTAGGGCTCGAATTAGCAATAGGATTAGGGTTAGGGTTCGACAAATTGATAAGGTTAGGTTTAGTGTACAGGTTAGGTTTAGGTAAGAATAAGGTTAGTGTTAGCTATAGGTTTAGGGTTAAGCCTAAATGAATAGGGTTAGATTTAGGTTTAGGATTAGGGTTAGTGTTAGGTTTAGTGTAACTGTTAGGATTTGAGCTAGGATTAGGACTACGGCAAGGGTTAGGTTTACCGTTCGGTCTGGGATTAGGTTTACAGTTAGGGTTAGTGTAGGTTTAGAGTTAGGACAAGGGTTAAGTTTACAGTTAGGGTTAGAATAGTTTTAGGGTTAGGGTTAGTGTTATCATGACATTTATAATTATGGTTAGAGTAATGGGTGAGGTTAGAACTATATTAAGCGCTTTGTTTGGGTTAGTCTTATGTTTAGGGTAATGGATAGGTTAGGGCTAGGTTTATATTAGGATTAGGGCTAGGGTTAGAATTAGGGTTAGGTCTAGGGTTACTGCTAGGGTTAGGTTTAGCATAAGTTTTAGGGTTTGAGCTATGGTTATGGCTAGCATGACAGTTAGGTTTAGTGTCAGGTCTAGGTTTAGGATTAGGGTTCGGTTTAGGGCTAGGGTTAGCATTAGGATTAGGGTTATGTTTAGGGTAATGGATAGGATTAGAGATAGAGTTAGGGCTAGGATTATGGTTAGGATTAAGTCTATGGTTAGGCTTAGGTTTAGGGCCAGTTTTAGGGTTAGGAGTAGGTTTAGGGTAATGATTCGGGTTAGGGTTAAAACGAGGTGTAGGGCTCAGTTTAGGGCTAGGTTTTGGGTTAGGTTAGGGCTAGGATTAGGGCTGAGGCTAATGTAAGAACTAGAGTTATGATTAGGGCTACTTGTAGTGTTACTATTAGGGCTAGATCTAGTTTTAGGGTTAGGTATACCTTTATTTGATGTTTGAGCTAGGGTTAGAGTAAGGTCAGAGTCAGGCCCAAGGTTAGTTTTAGGGTTAGGTTAGGACTGGAATTAGGGCTAATGTTACAGCTAGGTGTAGGGTTAGGTTTTGGTTTAGTTTAAGGTTTAGGGTTAGGGCTATGGCTTGGTTTTGTTTTAGGGCTTGAACTAGATTACGGCTAGTTTTAGGATTAGTGTTAGTGTTAGGGCTAGTGTTAGTGTGATGTTTAGGCTTAGGGTTAGGTTGGACTTAAAGTTATGGCTAGACAAGGGTTAGGGCTATGGCTACCGTTGGGGCTAAAGTTAGGGCAAGTGTTATGGTTATGTTAAGGAATAGGGTTAGATTGAGGAATAGGGCTAGGGTGAGAGTGAGAATTAGTCTCAGTGCTAGAGGTAGGGCTAGGGCTAAATTAGGGCTAGGATCAGGTCTAGCATTAGTGCAAGGGTTAAGTCTAGAGTCTGATTTAGGTTTAGATTTGGGTGAAGGGATGGGGTTATAGCAAGGTTCAGAACTAGGGCGAGGGATAGAATTAGGGATAGGGCTAGAGTTAGGGTTTGGGTTAGGATCAAGGTTAGTTATAGGGCTAGGATGAGGGCTAGCGTTTGTGTTAGGGTTATGGCAAGAATTAGGGCTAGGGTTAATATCAGATCTAGGGTTATGGTTATGAATAGTTTTTTGGGTAAGATTTATGGCTAGGTTTAGTGTCAGAGTTAGGTTTAGGGTGAGGTTCAAGTTGAGAGCTAGGGGTATTATAATAGTCGGAGTCAGGTTTTGGGTTTGGGTTAGGCTGAGGTTTAGTGTTTTGGCTCAAATTAGCATTAGGTTTGAGTTAGAGTTAGGATAATAGATAAGGTTATGTTTAGGCTTCAGGTTAGGTTTAGGGCTCAGGTTAGGTTTAAGGTAATGGATAGGGTTAGGGTTAGGCCTAGGGTTAGAATTAGGTTTATGGTTATCATTAGAGTAATGGATAGGTTTAGAGCTAGGGTTACGGCTAGGGTTATGTTTAGGATTACGGCTAGATTTAGGGTTAAGGTTAGGGTTAATGATAGGGTTAGGTTTAGGGTATGGGTTATGGTTTGAGCTACGTTTAGTGCTAAGGATAGGGTTAGGCTTAGGATTAGGTCTAGGATTAGGGTTACCATTAGGGTTAAGTGTATGAACAGGTTTAGATGTCGCATTAGGGGGGGTTAGGGTTAGGTTTAGATTTGGGACTAGGGTTACTGTTATGCTTAGCATAATTTTTAGGTTTTGAGCTAGGGTTAGGACTATGGGAAGGTTTAGGTTTATGGTTAGGTCTAGGGTTAGGTTTACAGTTAGAGTTAGAGTAGGTTTAGGGTTAGGGCTAAGGTTATCATGAAGTTTATGGTTATTGTCAGATGAATTGACAGGTTTAGAGCTAAGGTTATGTGTAGTTTTAAGTTTAGGATTAGGGCTAGGTCTAGGGCTATTGTTATGGTTAGGGTTAGGCTTATAATTTTCTTATGGTTAGGTTAAGGGTAAGGGTCAGGGATTGAGTAAGTTTTAGGGCTAGGTTGAAGCTTCAGGTTAGAAACAGTGCTAGGGATAGAGTAAGGGTTAGGGTTAAGGTTAGGGCTAGGTTTAGCATTAGGTTTAGTGTTATGATTAGGGTAATGGCTAGAGTTAGAGCTAGAGTTTGGGCTACTGTTACAGTTAGGATTAGGGCTAGGATTGGGGTTAGGGTTTGGGCTAGGGTTATGTTTAGGGTAACAGCTAGGGTTTGAGCTAGTGTTAGTGCTAGGGCTAGATTGAGGATTAGGTTCAGCCATAGGTCTAGGGACAGGATTATGTTAGGTGTAGGGTTAGAGTTAAGTTTAGGGCTAGGGTTAACTTTAGAGTTAGGATAAGGGTTAGGGTAATGGATATGGTGAGATGTAGGTTTATGTTTAAGTTTAGGGTTAGATTTAATTTTAAGATTAATGCTAAGGCTATGGTTATGTTTAGGTTTATAATACGGTTAAGGTTTTGAGCTAGGTTTAGGGCTATGGCGAGTGTTACTTTTAGGGTTAGGTCTATTGTTAGTTTTCTTGTTAGGGTTAGGGTTTCTTTTAGGGTTAAGGCTAGGGTTATCAATACATTTAGGTGTAGGTTTAGGTAAGGTGTAGGTTTAGAGCTAGGTTTAGGGCTAGGGTTAAGTTTAGGTTTAGGGCTAGGGTTAGGATTTAGAGTAAGTTATAGGTTTAAGTTTATATTTATGGTAGGGTTAGGCTTTGAGCAAAGTTTGAGACTAAGGCTAGGTTTAGGGTTAGGGTGAGGGCTAGGGTTAGGGTTGGGGTTTTGCTAAGGACTAAATTTAGGCCTAGAATTTTCTCCAGGTTTTGTGTTAGTTTAAGGCATAGAGTTAGACCTATGGGTAATGTAAGAGCTAGGATTATGATTAGGGCTAGTTGTAGGGTTAGGGTTATGGCTATGTCTATTGTTAGGTTTAATATTTTGGTTAGGGTAAGTTTTGGAGATAGATTTAGTGTTAAAGGCAGGGTCAGTGTTCAGTTTAGAGTTAGAGTTAAGGTTAAAGCCAGAAGTGGGACTAGGTTTCTGTCTAGGGGAGGGTTAGTCATTGCGTTAAGTTAAGGTTTATTGTTAAGGCTAAGGCTAGGTTTTTGTTTAGGTCTAGAGGTAGAATTAAGACTAGATTTAGGATTAGGTTTAGGCCTAGAGTTAGTGATAGGGTCTGGTTTAGGTATAAGTTTACTGGTAGGGCTAGTGTTATGGTTTGGTCTAGCATTAGAGTCAGGTGTAGACCTAGGTTAGTGTTATGGTCAGAATATGGTCAGGGTTATGTTTAAGGTTTGGGATAAGTTTTGAGCTACAATGAGGGCTAGGGTTAAGACTATTAATATGGCGAGAGTTTTCATTATCCTGAGGATTAGGGATAGGTATAGGGTTATCATTAATGTTAGTGTTTTTCTTAGGTTTAGGCATAGGGTTAAACCTAGTGTTAGGGGTAGGAGTAGGGTTAGGTTTAGTGTTAAAGCTAGGTTTAGGGCTCCAATTAGGGCTAGATTTGTGTCAGTGTTAGGGCTAGGTTTAGGGCAACAGCTAAAGTAAGAACCAGGGTTACAATTAGGGTTAGCTTTAGAGTCAGGGTTAGGGGTAGTTCTAGTGTTAGTGTTAGATTTACGGTTAGGGTGATATTTAGAGCTAGAGTTATTTTTAGAATAAGAGTCAGGGTCAGGGTTAGCTTTAGGGTTTGAATTAAGACTCAAATTAGGGCTAGGTTTACTGTTAGGGTTTGGTTTAAGGTTAGCATCATGTTTAGAGCTAGGGTGAGTGTTAGGATATGAATCAGGGTCAGTGTTAGTTTTAAGGTTATGGTTAGGACTCAATTAGGGATAGGATTAGTTCTTATAGTAGTTTCAGGTTTGGTTTAAGTTAAGGTTTAGGGTTAGGTCTATTGCTCGGTTTTGTTTTAGTCTAGGATTAGGGTTAGGGCTAGTGTTAGTTTTAGGCTTAGATTTAGGGTTAAGGTTATATTTATAGTTGGGTTTAGATCTATGATTGGCTAGAATTAATGATATGGCTAGGGTTAGGGCCAGAGTTAGAGTTATGGTAAGGGAAAGGGTTAGATCTAGGGATAGGGCTAGTGTGAGACTTAGAGTTAGTTATAGGGCTAAAATTAGAGTTAGGGATTTGCATAGGGGTAATTAGGGCTAGGATTAGGGCTAGGGTTAGTGTTCAGCTTAGGCCTAGTGATAAGAATAGGGTTAGGTTTAAGTTTAGGATAAAGAATGGTGTTATAGCTAGGTTTAGATGTATGGTGAATTTTAGAGTTACAGTTAGGGTTCGTGTTGAGTTTAGGGTTATGATTAAGGCAAGGTTTAGGGCTAGGATGAGGGCTAGTGTTTATTTTATATTCAGGGCTACGATTAGTGCTAGGGCTAATATCAGGTCTCAGGTTATGGTTAAAGATAGTTTTAGGGTTAGGCTTATGGCTACGACTAGTGAAGGGTTAGGTTTCGGGTAAGGGTTAGGTTTAGAGCTTGGGGAATTATTAGGATAAGTATTTGGCTTAGGTAAGGATTTAGGTTTATGGCTCAAATTAGAATTAAGGTTATGGTTAGGGTATAGTTAGGGTTTGTTTTAAGGTTCAGGTTTGGTTTATGGTAATTGATACGGTTAGCGTTAGTGATAGGGTTAGTTTAAGCTTAGGATTAGCATTAGGGTAAGTATTATGGTTAGGTTAATTTTTATGGTAGAGGTTAGATTAGAACTAGATTTATGGTTAGGAATATGCCTTGAGTTAGTGTTAGAGTTAGTGTTAAATTTAGAGTTAGGGTTAGAGTTAGTGTTATGTTTAGCATAAAGGTTATGTTTTGAGCTAGGATTAGGGCTAGGTTTAGGGATAAGATAATGGTAGGTTTAAGATTAGGGATAGAGTTAGGGCTAGGGTTATCGTTAATATTAGGGTTAGGGTTAAGGTAACGGATAGGGTTAGTTTAGGTTTATATTTGGTTTAGATTTAGAATTAGTGATAGTTTTAGGATTAGAGCTATGGTTATGTTTAGGATTATGGTTAGGTTTATGGTTTGATCTAGATTTAGGGCTATGCTGAATGTTAATTTTAGGGTTATGTCTCTGGTTAGTTTTCCAGTTACGGTTAGGTTTAACATAAGGGTTCTCACCAGTATTGTCAATAAGTTTAGGTTTAGGGTTAAGGTAATGGGTAGGTTTAGAGCTAGGTTTACTGCTTATGATTAGGGCTAGTTTTAGGGTTAGGGTTATGGCTGGGTCTAGAATTAGGTTTAGGTGTTGTTTAGTTTCAGGTTTGGAGGTAGGTTTAGTGTTAAAGGCAGGGTCAGTGTTTGGGTTAGAGGTAAAGTTATGGTTACAGCCAGAATTAGGACTAGGTTTAAGTCTAGGGTTTGAGTTAGTGTTTGGGTGAGGTAAAGGTTTTTATTAGCGGTAGGGCTAGGATTTTGTTTAGGTCTAGAGCTAGAGTTCAGGCTAGATTTAGGATTAGGTTTAGGTCTATAGATAGTGATAGGGTTAGGTTTAGGCATAAGGTTACAAGTAGGGCTAGTGTTAGGGTTTTTTTTAGGGTTAGGGTCAGGATAGACCTAGGGTATATGTTATGTTCAGAATAAAGGTCAGCGTTGGGGTTAGGGTTTGTGATAGTATTAGAGCTAGAATGAGATCTAGGGTTAGGGATATTAATATGGTTAGGATTTGGTTAGCCTAAGGATTAAGGATAGGTCTAGGTTTACCATTAGGTTTAAGGTTTTGCTCAGGGTATGGTATAGTGTTAGGGCTAGGGTTAGGTTTATGGTTAGGGTTAAAGCTAGGTTTAGGGCTCCGATTAGGACTAGTTTTTGTGTGAGGTTTAAGGCTAGGGTTAGGACAATGGCTAATATAAGAACTAGGGTTACCATTAGGGTTAGAGGTAAGGATAAGTCAAGTGTTAGTGTTAGGTTTAAGATTCGGGTGATATTTATAGCTAGTGTTAGTTTTAGGATATCAGTCAGGTCTGGGTTAGTTTTAGGGTTAGGGTTAGAACTCGACTTAGGGCTAGAGTTACTGTTAGGGTTCAGTTTAATTTAGGATGGTGTTTAGAGCTAGGATGAGTGTTAGAATATAATTCAGGTTCAGGGTTGTATTCAAGGTTATGATTAGGACTCGAATTAGGGCTAGGGTTAGAGCTAGGTGTAGTGCTAGGGTTTGTTTTAAGTTAAGGCTAGAGTTAGGCCTGTTGCTCGATTTTGTTTTAGTGCTATGGTTAGTGTTAGAACTAGTTTTATGATTATCTTTAGGGTTAGGGCTAGGGTTATGGTTAGGTTTACGATTAAGGCTAGATTCAAGGTTTGGTGTTAGATATAGGTCAAGAATTAGGGCTAGGACTATTGTCAGGTGAAGGTTTATATTAAGTGATATTTTTAGGTTTAGGTTTATGGCTAGGTAAAATTAATGTGCTAAGTTTAGGGAAAGGGTCAGAATAAAACTGGGGTATTATTAGGGTCAGAGTCAGGCTTCAGCTTTGGGTTAGGTTAAAGTTTAGAGTTAAGGCTCAAATTAGCATTAAGGTTAGAATTAGGGTTAAGGTAATGGATAATGTTAGGTTTAGGGTTCATGTTAGGTTTAAGATAGTGTTAGCTTTAGGGTTAGGCTTAGGATTAGCATTAGGGTTATGGTTATCATTACTGTAATTTATAGGGTTAGACCTAGGATTAGGGCTATGGTTATGGTTAAAATTAAGGCTAGAATTAGGTTTAGGGTCAGGGTTAGTGTGAGGGTTACAGTTAAGATTACGTTTAGGGTACGGTTTAGTTTCTGAGCTACAATTTTTGCTATGGCTAAGGTTTATTTAGAGTTTGGGCTAGGTTTATGGTCATGGTAGTGTTACAGTTAGGGTGAGGGTTATCATTAGGTTTAGGGTAATAGGTTTAGATATCAGTTTAAAGATAAGCTTAGGTTTAGGTTAGCCTTAGGTTTAGGTTTAGTATTAGGGTTAGCATTTGAGCTAACTTAGATTTAGGGTTAGGGTTAGGTTCACTGTTAGTTCTAGGATTAGGTTTTGGTTTAGGGTTAGGGTACGTTTACCTTTAGGTCTAGTGTTATCATAGGGTTAAGTTTAGGGTTAGGGTAATGGGGTGGGTTCAAGCTAGGGTTAGGGCTAGGGTTAAGGTTAGGATTAGGGCTGGGGTTAGAGCTATGGTTAGGCCTTGGGTTAGTTTTAGGGTTGGGTTAAGTGTAATGGTTAGGGATTGAGCTAGGTTTAGGGCTAAGGTGAGGGTTAGGGATACAGTCAGGGCTAGGGTAGGGTTAGGGTTAGGTTTAGGGCTAGGGTTATCATTAGTTTTAGGGTTATGGTTAGTGTAATGGATAGAGTTAGAGCTAGGCTTTGGGCTATGGTTACAGTTAGGATTAGGGCTAGAATTATTGAGGTTTAGGGTTTGTCTAGGGTTATGTTTAGGGTAAGGTTTAGGGTTTGAGCTAGAGTTAGGGCTAGAACAATGGTTAGGGTTACGTTTAGGGTTATCCTATTGTTAGATTTAGGGCTGTAATTATGGTTAGGTTTTGTGTGAGGTTTAGGGCTTGTGTTAGGGATATGGGGAAGGTTAGAGCTAGAGATATGGTTATGGCTAGATTTAGAATTCATCTAGTGTTAGGGTTAGTTTTGGGGTTAGGCTAAGCTTTATAGCTAGGGTTTTTGTTAGGGTAAGTGTCAGGGTTCAGGTTAGGATTAGGTTTAGTGTTAGAACCAGAATGAGGACTAGGGTTAGGTATAGGGTTAGAGTGAGTGTTTGGTTTGGTTAAGAGATATTGTTAGGGCTAAGGCTAGGGTTATGGCTATATTTAGGATTAGGTTTAGGTCTATTGCTAGTGTTAGTGTTAGGTTTAGGGTTAGGGTTACTGGTAGGGCTAGAGTTAGGTTTTGGATAAAATTTAGGTTCAGGTTTAAACCTACGTTTAGAGTTAGGGTCAGAATAAGGGTCAGGGTTAGGATTAGGATTTGGGTTAAGTTTAGAGCTAGAATGAGGGCTAAGGTTAGTACTAGGAATGGAGTTAAGTTTTGGGGTAGGCATAGAATTAGGGTTAGGACTAGGGTAGCAATAGGGTAAGGCTTTGACTAAGTGTAAGAAAATAGGGTTAGAGCTAGGATTAGGACTAGGGATAAGGCTAGGGTTAGGGCCAGGGTTAGGGATAGGGTTAAATTTAGGTTTAAGCTTGAATTAGGGCTAGGTTTTCTGTTAGGTTTAGGGCTATGGCTAATTTAAGTACTGGCATTACTATTAGGGCTAGTTTTAGGGTTAGGTTTAGGGCAAGGTCTAGTGTTAGGATTAGGTTTAGGGATGGGTGATGTGTAGAGCTAGGGTTAGTGTTAAGGTCGGAGTCAGTGTTAGTATTAGTTCTAGAATTAGGGTTAGGACTGAAATTAGGTCTAGGGTTAGGACTAGGTGTAGGGTTATTTTTCGGTTTAGGTTAAGGTTTAGAGTCACCGCTATGACTCTGTTTTGCTTGAGGGCTAGGGCTAGGGTTAGGGCTAATTTTCAAATTAGCATTAGGGTTAGAGCTAGTGTTAGGGTGAGGTTTATGTTTAGGTTTAGGTTTATATTTAAAGTTAGGGTTAGATCTAGGTTTAGGGCTACAGTGAAGGCCAGGGCTAGGGTTAGGTCTAGGGTTTGAATTATCATAAGGGATAGGGTAAGAACTAGGAATAGTGCTAGAGTGAGAGTTAGAGTTAGTCTTATTGCTAGGTTTAGATATAGGGTTAGAATTATGGCTTAATTAGGGTTAGGATTAGAGCTAGGGTTAGTATTAAGGCTGAGCCTAGGTTTATGGCTAGGGTTATGGTTATGTTTATGGTTAGGTATGATGTTATAGGTAGCTTTAGAAGTAGGGCAAGGGTTAAAATAAGGTTTAGGTCTATGGTTAGTTAGCATTAGGTTTAGGATTAAGGCTAAGATTAGGGCTAGGATTCGGGCTAGAGTTTGTTCTAATTTAGGGCTTCATTAGGGCTAGGGTTAATGTCAGGTCTAGGGTTATGGTTAGAGATAGTTTTAGGGTTAAGCTTATTAGTGTTAGGATTAGGTTTATGGATATGGTTCGGTTTAAGGTTCAGATTAGGTTTATGGTATGTATAGGTTTAGGGTTAGGAATAGGTTTAGTGTTATAGTAGGGTTAGCATTAGGGTTAGGATTAGGATTAGGGTAATGGATAGCGTTACAGCTGGGGTTAGGGCTAGGTTTATGGTTAGGATTAAGGCTAGGGTTAGTGTTAGGTTTGGGGTAATGGCAAGGGTTAGTGTTAGGGTTAGGTTTAGGGTAAGTGTTAGGGCTAGAATTAGGATTTTGGTTAGGGTTAAAGTTAGTGTTAGGGCTCTGATTAGGGATAGGTTTTGGGTTTTGGTTAGAGTCAGAATTAGAACTAGGTTTAAGTATAGAGCTAGGGTTAGTCTTTGCTTTAGGTTAATGGTTATTTTAGGGCTAGGGCTAGGTTTTTGTTTAGGACTAGGGCTAGAGTTATGGCTATATTTAGGATTAAGTTTAGGTCTAGTGCTAGTGTTATGGTTAGTTTTAGGTATATGTTTACTGGTAGGGCTAGTGTTAGGGTTTGGTTTAGTGTTAAGTTCAGGCTTTGACCTATTGTTAGTGTTAGGGTCAGAATAAGGGAAGGGTTAGGTTTAGGCTTCGTGTTAGGGTTATTCACATAATTAGTTCTAGGGTTAGGAATAGTAATTGAGTTAGAGTTTGGGGTAAGCTAAGGGTTACGGTTAGAACTACGGTAGCCTTAGGGTGAGAGTTTGGCTTCGGGTAAGGAATATGTTTAGAGCTAGGTTTTGGGTTAGTGTTAGGTTTAGAGTTAGGGTTAGTGTTAAAGATAGAGTTGAGGTTCAGATTAGCGCTAGGATTTGTGTTAGGTTTAGGGCTCTGGCTAATATAAGAACTAGCTTTACACTTAGAGTTTTAGGGTTAGTATTATGGCTAGGTCTAGTGTTAGGGTTAGGTTTAGGGTTAGGGTGATGTTTAGAGGTAGGGTTAGTTTTAGGGTCAGAGTCAGGGTCAGTATTAGTTGTAGGGATAGGGTTAGCACTAGGTGTAGAATAAGGATTAGATTTAGGTTAAGGGTTAGGATTAGGGCTATAGTTCAGTTTTGTTTGTGGGTATGGCTAGTGTTAGGGCTAGTTTTCTAATTAGAATTAGGTTTAGGGCGAGTGTTAAGGTGAGGTTTAGGATTATAGTTAGGGTAGATTTAGAGTTAGGGTTAGTTCTAGGTTTAGGACTATGGCAAGGTTTAGGCTTATTGTTAGGTGTAGGGTTAGGTTTACAGTTAGGGTTAGAGTAGGTTTAGGGTTAGGGTTAAGGTTATCGTGATGTTCATGGTTAGTGTCAGGGTAATTGATGGGTTTAGAGCTAAGGCTAAGTCTAGTTTTAAGTTTAGGAGTAGGGCTAGGGCTAGGGTTAGGTTTAGGGTTAGGCTTATCATTTTCTTATGGTTAGGTTAAGGGTAAGGGTCAGGGATTGAGTAAGTGTTAGGGCTAGGTTGAGGCTTCAGGTTAGAATCAGGACTAGGGATAGAGTAAGGGTTAGGGTTATGGTTAGGGCTAGGTTTAGTGTTATGATTAGGGTAATGGCTAGTGTTAGTGGTGAGTTTGGTCTATGTTTATAGTTAGGATTAGGGCTAGGATTGGGATTAGGGTTTGGGATAGGTTCATGTTTAGGGTAATAGCTAGGGTTTGAGCTAGTGTTAGTGCTAGGGCTAGATCAAGGATTAGGTTCAGCTTTAGGTCTAGGGACAGGATTATGATAGGTTTAGAGTTAGAGTAAAGTTTAGGGCTAGGGTTAACATTAGGTTTAGGATAAGGGTTAGGGTAATTGATATGGTTAGATGTAAGTTTTACATTTAGGTTTATGGTTAGATTTAGTTTTAAGATTAATGTTAAGGCTACATTTATGTTTAGGTTTGTGGTTCAGGTTAGGTTTTGAATGAGGGTTAGGGCCATGGCGAGTGTTACTTTTAGGGTTAGGTCCATTATTAGTTTTCTGTTTAGGGTTTTGTTTTGGGTTAAGGCTAGGGTTATCAATACTGTTAGGTATAGGATTAGGTAAGGTGTATGTTTTGAGCTAGGTTGAGGGCTAGGGTTAAGTTTAGGGTTAGGGCTAGGGTTAGGGTTGGGGTTTCGCTTAGGGCTAGGTTTAGGCCTAGAATTCACTCTAGGTTTTGTGTTAGTTTAAAGCATAGAGTTAGAGCTATGGTTAATGTAAGAGCTAGGATTATGATTAGGGCTAGTTGTAGCGTTAGGGTTATGGCTATGTGTAATGTTAGGTTTAGGTTTTTGGTTAGGGTAAGGTTTAGAGATAGATTTAGTGTTAAAGGCAGGGTCAGTGTTCAGTTTAGAGTTAGAGTTCAGGTTAAAGCCAGAATTGGGACTAGGTTTATGTCTAGGGCAGGGTTAGTCATTGTGTTAAGGGTTATTGTTAGGGCTAAGGCTAGGTTTTTGTGTAGGTCTAGAGCTAGAATTAAGGCTAGATTTAGGATTAGGTTTAGGCCTAGAGCTAGTGATAGGGTCTGGTTTAGGTATAAGTTTACTGGTAGGGCTAGTGTTATGGTTTGGTCTAGCGTTAGAGTCATGTTTAGACCTAGGTTAGTGTTATGGTCAGAATAAGGGTCAGGGTTATGTTTAAGGTTTGGGATAAGTTTTGAGCTACAATGAGGGCTAGGGTTAAGACTATTAATATGGCGAGAGTTTACATTACCCTGAGGATTAGGGATAGGTCTAGTGTTACCATTATTGTTAGAGTTTTTCTTATATTTAGGGATAGGGTTAAACCTAGTGTTAGGGGTAGGGGTAGGGTCAACTTTAGTGTTAAAGCTAGGTTTAGGGCTCCAATTAGGGCTAGATTTGTGTTAGTGTTAGGGCTAGGGTTAGGGCAACAGCTAAAGTAAGAACCAGGGTTACAATTAGGGTTAGCTTTAGAGTCAGGGTTAGGGGTAGTTCTAGTGTTAGTGTTAGATTTACGGTTAGGGTGATATTTAGAGCTAGAGTTATTTTTAGAATAAGAGTCAGGGTCAGGGTTAGCTTTAGTGTTTGAATTAAGACTCGAATTAGGGCTAGGTTTACTGTTAGGGTTTGGTTTAAGGTTAACATCATTTTTAGAGCTAGGGTGAGTGTTAGGATATGAATCAGGGTCAGTGTTAGTTTTAAGGTTATGGTTAGGACTCAATTATGGCTAGGAATAGTTCTTATAGTAGTTTCAGGTTTGGTTTAATTTAAGGTTTAGGGTTAGGTCTATTGCTCGGTTTTGTTTTAGTCTAGGATTAGAGTTAGAGCTAGGTTTACAATTAGTATTAGGATTAGGGCTAGTGTTAGTTTTAGGCTTAGATTTAGTGTTAAGGTTATATTTGTAGTTGGGTTTAGATCTATGATTGGCTAGAATTAATGATAGGGCTAGGGTTAGGGCCAGAGTTAAAGTTATGTTAAGGGATAGGGTTAGATCTAGGGATAGAGCTAGTGTGAGATTTAGAGTTAGTTATAGGGCTAAAATTATATTTAGGGAATTGCATAGGGGTAATTAGGGCTAGGATTAGGGCTAGGGTTAGTGTTCAGCTTAGGCCTAGTGATAAGAATAGGGTTAGGTTTAAGTTTAGGCTAAAGAATGGTGTTATAGCTAGGTTTAGATGTATGGTGAGGGTTAGAGTTAATGTTAGGGTTTGGGTTGAGTTTAGGGTTATGATTAATGCAATGTTTAGGGCTAGGATGAGGGCTAGTGTTTATTTTATATTCATGGCTACGATTAGTGCTAGGGCTAATATCAGGTCTCAGGTTATGGTTAAAGATAGTTTTAGGGTTAGGCTAATGGCTATGACTAGTGAAGGGTTAGGTTTCGGGTAAGGGTCAGGTTTAGAGCTCCGGGAATTATTAGGAAATGTATTTGGCTTAGGTAAGGATTTAGGTTTATGGCTCAAATTAGCATTAATGTTAGGGTTAGGGTATAGTTAGGGTTTGTTTTAAGGTTCATGTTTGGTTTATTGTAATTGATACGGTTATCCTTAGTGATAGGGTTAGTTTAGAATTAGGGTTAGCATTAGGGTAGGGGTTATGGTTAGGTTAATTTTTATGGTAGAGGTTAGATTAGAACTAGAGTTATGGTTAGGAATATGCCTTGAGTTAGTGTTAGAGTTAGTGTTAAATTTAGAGTTAATGTTTTGGTTAGTATTATGTTTAGCATAAAGGTTAGCTTTTGAGCTAGGATTAGGGCTACGTTTAGGGTTAGGTTTAGGGATAAGATAATGGTAGGTTTAAGATTAGGGTTAGTGTTAGGGCTAGGGTTATCATTAATATTAGGGTTATGGTTAAGGTAATGGATAGGGTTAGTTTAGGTTTAGATTAGGTTTATATTTAGAATTAGTGATAGTTTTAGTATTAGAGCTATGTTTATGTTTAGGATTATGGTTAGGTTTATGATTTGATCTAGAGTTAGCGCTATGCTGAATGTTAATTTTAGGGTATGTCTCTTGTTAGTTTTCCAGTTAGGGTTAGGTTTAACATAAGGTTTCTCACCAGGATTGTCAATAAGTTTAGGTTTAGGTTTAGGGTAATGGTTAGTTTTAGAGCTAGGTTTACTGCTTATGATTAGGGCTAGTTTTAGGGTTAGGGTTATGGCTGGGTCTAGAATTAGGTTTAGGTGTTGTTTAGTTTCAGGTTTGGAGGTAGGTTTAGTGTTAAAGGCAGGGTCAGTGTTTGGGTTAGAGGTAAAGTTATGGTTACAGCCAGAATTAGGACTAGGTTTAAGTCTAGGGTTTGAGTTAGTGTTTGGGTGAGGTAAAGGTTTTTATTAGGGGTACGGCTAGGATTTTGTTTAGGTCTAGAGCTAGAGTTCAGGCTAGATTTGGGATTGGGTTTAGGTCTATAGATAGTGGTAGGGTTAGGTTTAGGCATAAGGTTACAAGTTGGGCTAGTGTTAGGGTTTTTTATAGGGTTAGGGTCAGGATAGCCCTAGGGTATATGTTATGTTCAGAATAAGGGTCAGCGTTGGGTTTACGTTTTGTGATAGTATTAGAGCTAGAATGAGATCTAGGGTTAGGGATATTAATATGGTTAGGATTTGGTTAGCCTAAGGATTAAGGATATGTCTAGGTTTACCAATAGGTGTAAGGTTTTGCTCAGGGTAAGGTATAGTGTTAGGGCTAGGGTTAGGTTTATGGTTAGGGTTAAAGCTAGGTTTAGGGCTCCGATTAGGACTAGTTTTTGTGTGAGGTTTAAGGCTAGGGTTAGGGCAATGGCTAATATAAGAACTAAGGTTACAATTAGGGTTAGAGTTAGGGATAGGTCTAATGTTAGGTTTAGGTTTAAGATTCGGGTGATATTTATAGCTAGGCTTATTGTTAGGATATCAGTCAAGTCAGGGTTAGTTTTAGGGTTAGGGTTAGAACCCGAATTAGGGATAGGGTTACTGTTAGGGTTCAGTTTATATTTAGGGTGGTGTTTAGAGCTAGGATGAGTGTTAGAATATAATTCAGGTTCAGAGTTATTTTTAAGGTTATGCTTAGGACTCGAATTAGGGCTAGGGTTAGATCTAGGTGTAGTGCTTGCATTTGTTTTAATTTAAGGTTAGTGTTAGGCCTGTTTCTCGATTTTGTTTTAGTGTTATGGTTAGGGTTAGAGCTAGTTTTATGATTAGCTTTAGGGTTGGGGCTAGGGTTATGGTTAGGTATAGGATAAGGCTAGATTCAAGGATTGGGCTAGATTTTGTGTTAGGTATAGGTCAAGATTTAGGGCTAGAACTAATGTCAGGTCAAGATTTATATTAAGTGATATTTTTAGGGTTACGTTTATGGCTAGGTCAAATTAAAGTGTTAAGTTTAGGGAAAGGGTCAGAATAAGAGCTGGGGTATTATTAGGGTCAGAGTCAGGCTTCGGGTTTGGGTTAGGTTAAAGTTTAGGTTTAAGCCTCAAACTAGCATTAAAGTTAGAATTAGGGTTAAGGTAATGGATAGTGTTAGGTTTAGGGTCCAGATTAGGTTTAAGATAGTGATAGTTTGAGGATTAGTCTTAGGGTTAGCATTAGGGTTATGGTTATCATTAGGGTAATTTATAAGCTTAGACCTAGGGTAGGGCTATGGTTATGGTTAAAATAGGGCTAGAATTAGGGTTAGTGTCAGGGTTAGGGAGAGGGTTACAGTTAGGATTAGGTTTAGGGTTTGAGCTAGGATTTTTGCTATGGCTAAGGTTTATTTAGAGTTTGGTCTAGTTTTATGGTCAGGGTTAGTGTTACAGTTAGGGCGAGGGTTATCATTAGGATAAGGGTAATTTGTTTAGATGTCAGGTTAAAGATAGGTTTATGTTTATGTTAGATTTAGGTTCAGGTTTAGAATTAGGTTTAGGATTTGAGCTAACTTAGATTTAGTGTTAGGGTTTAGGTTCACTATTAGCTCTAGGATTAGGTTTCAGTTTGGGGTTAGGGTACATTTACCTTTAGGTCTAGTGTTATCATTAGGGTTAAGTTTAGGGTTATGGTAATGGGTAGGGTTCGACCTAGGGTTTGGGCTAGGGTTAAGGTTATGTTTAGGGCTGGGGTTAGGGCTATGGTTAGACCTTGGGTTAGTGTTAGGGTTAGGTTAAGTATAATGGTTAGGGATTGAGCTAGGTTTAGGGCTAAGGTGATGGTTAGGGTTAAGGTCAGGGCTAGGGTAGGGTTAGGGTTAGGTTTAGGGCTAGAGTTAGCGTTAGTTTTACGGTTATGGTTAGTGTAATGAATAGAGTTAGAGCTAGGCTTGGGGCTTTGTTTACAGTTAGGATTAGGGCTAGAGTTAGTGAGGTTTAGAGTTTTGGCTAGGGTTATATTTAGGGTACGGTTTAGGGTTTGAGCTAGAGTTAGGGCTAGAACAAGGGTTAGGGTTAGGTTTAGGGTTACGGCTAGTTTTAGGGTTAGGGTTATGCTTAGGGTTAGGTTTAGGCTGTAATTATGGGTAGGTCTTGTGTGAGGTTTAGGGCTTGTGTTAGGTATATGGGTAATGTAAGCGCTACAGTTATGTTTATGACTAGATTTAGAGTTCGTCTAGTGTTAGGGTTAGTTTTTGGGTTAGGATAATTTTTAGAATTAGGGTTTTTGTTAGGGTAAGTGTCGGGGTTCACGTTAGGTTTAGATTTAGTGTTAGTCTAGAATGAGGACTAGGGTAGGTCTATGGATAGAGTGAGTGTTTGGTTTGGTTAAGGGATATTGTTAGGGCTAAGGCTAGGTTTATGGCTACATTTATGATTATGTTTAGTTCTATTGCTAGTGTTAGTGTTAGGTTTAGGTTAGGGTTACTGGTAAGGCTAGTGTTATGTTTTGGATAAATTTAGGGTCAGGATTAAACCTAGGTTTAGTGTTAGGGTCAGAATAAGGGTCAGGGTTAGTGTTTGGGTTAAGTTTAGAGCTAGAATGAGGGCTAAGGTTAGTACAAGGAATGGAGTTAAGATTTGGGGTAGGCATAGAATTAGGGTTAGGACTAGGTTAGCTATAGGTTAAGGGTTTGAATAAGTGTAAGACATAGGGTTAGAACTAGGATTAGGACTATGGATAAGGCTAGGGTTAGGGCCAGGGTTAGGGTTAGGGTTAAAGTTAGGTTTAAGCTTGAATTAGGTTTAGGTTTTGTGTTAGGTTTAGGGCTATGGCTAATTTAAGAACTGGCATTACGATTAGGGCTAGTTTTAGGGTTAGATCTAGGGTGAGGTCTAGTGTTAGGATTAGGTTTAAGGATAGGGTGATGTGTAGAACTAGGTTTAGTTTTAAGGTCGTAGTCAGTGTTAATATTAGTTCTAGAGTTAGGGTTAAGTCTAGGGTTAGGACTAGGTGTAGGGTTAGGTTTTGGTTAAGGTTAAAGTTTAGAGTCACTGCTATGGCTCTGTTTTGCTTGAGGGCTAGGGCTAGGTGTAGGACTAATTTTCAAATTAGCATTAGGGTTAAAGCTAGTGTTAGGGTTTAGTTTAGGTGTAGGTTTAGGGTTATATTTAGAGTTAGGGTTAGATCTATGTTTAGAACTACATGAAGGTTAGGGCTAGGATTAGGTCTAGGGTTTGAAATATCATAAGGGATAGTGTAAGATCTAGGGCTAGTGCTAGAGTGAGAGTTAGAGTTAGTCTTAATGTTAGGTTTAGATATAGGGTTAGAATTATGGGTTAATTAGGGATAGGATTAGAGCTAGGGTTAGTATTAAGGCTGACCCTAGGTGTATGGCTAGGCTAATGTTTATGCTTATGGACAGATATGATGCTATGGCTAGCTTTAGAACTAGGGCAAGGGTTAAAATTAAGTTTAGTTCTATGGTTAGTTAGGGTTAGGTTTAGGATTAAGGCTAAATTTAGCGCTAGGATTCGGGCTAGAGTTTGTTCTGGTATTAGGGCTTCATTAGTGCTAGGGCTAATGTCAAGTCTAGGTTATGGTTAGAGATAGTTTTAGGGTTAAGCTTATTAGTGTTAGGATTAAATTTATGGATATATTTAGGTTTAGGGTTCAGGTTAGTTTTATGGTAATGACAGGTTTATGGTTAGGAATAAGTTCAGGGTTATCCTAGGGTTAGGATTAGGATTAGGGTAATGGATAGGGTTACAGCTGGGGTTAGGGCTAGGTTTATTGTTAGGATTAAGGCTAGGGTTAGGGTTAGATTTTGGGTAATGGCAAGGGTTAGTTTTATGGTTAGGATTAGGGTAAGTGTTAGAGCTAGAATTAGATTTTTGGTTAGGGTTAATGTTAGTGTTAGGTCTCGGATTAGGGATAGGTTTTGGGTTAGATTAGGGCTAGATTTTGGGCTTCAGCTAATGTAAGAACTATGGGTATGAGTAGAACTTGTTTTAGGGTTAGGGTTAGGGCTAGGTATAGGGTTAGGTTTAGGTATAGGTTTTGAGTGATGTTCAGAGCCAGGGTTAGTGTTAGGGTCAGAGTCAGGGTCAGGGTTTGTTTTAGGGTTAGGTGTAGCACTCAAATTAGAGTTAGTTTTAGGTCTAGGTGTAGGTTTAGGTTTTGGTTTACGTTAAAGGTTATGGTTAGGGCTATGGCTTGGTTGTTGATTAGGGCTATTACTAGGTTAAGTAAAGTTTTAGGATTAGCATTATTATTTCAGCTTGTTTTAGTGAGAGGTTTAGCTTAGGGTTAGGGTTTGATTTAGAGTTAGGCTTAGATATAAGATTAGGGCTAGAGCTAGGGTTAGGGCTAATGTAAAGGCAAGTGATAGGAATATGGTATGGGATAGTGTTAGCACTAGAAATATGACTAGGGTGAGAGTTAGAGTTAGTCTTAGGGCTAGGTTTACGTTGGGTTTAGGGGTAAATTAGGGCTAGGATTACGTCTAGCATTTGTATTAGGGTTAGACATAGGTTTAGGTTTGGGGATAGGTTTAGGTTTATAGGAAGGGATGGGGTTAGAGCTAGTTTTAGAGTTAGGTTGAAGGTTAGAATTTTGGTTAGTTCTAGGGTTATGGTTTGGTTTAATAATAAGGCTTGTTTTAGGGCTAGGATGTGGGCTCATGTTTGTTTTATGGTTATGGCAAGAATTAGGGCTAGGGCTCCTATCAGGTCTAGGCTTACATTAGGCATAGATTGAGGGTTAGATTTATGGCTAGGTCTAGTGTAAGGGTTAGGTTTAGGGTAAGGGTGAGGTTTAGAGCTAGGGGTATTATTACAGTTAGAATTAGTTTTCAGGTTTGATTTATGTTAGGGTTTAGGTTTAGACTTGAATTAGCATTAGGTTTTGGTTAGGGTAATGATAGGTTTAGGTTTAGGGTTCATGTTAGGTGTAGGGTAATTGATAGGGTTAGAGTTAGCAAAGGGTTAGGGATAAGCTTTTGGTTATGTTTGTGTTAGGATTGAAGCATGATTTGTGGTTTGGATGAGGGCTAGGTTTTGTGTTAGGGTTAGGGCAAGTTTTAGAGATAGTGATAATATCAGGTTTAGGGTTACAGCTATGGATAGTTATATGGTTAGATTCATGGCTAGGTCTAATATTATGTTTAGGGTAAGGGCCAGGTTAAGGGTAAGGTGTATTTTTAGGGTCAGGGACAGGATTCAGTTTTGTGTTAGGTTAATAATTAGGATTACACCTCAAATTAGCATTAGGGTTAAAATTAGCCTTAGGTTAATGAATAGGTTTAGGTTTAGGATTTAGTTTTAAAATAGGGTAATTGGTAGGGTTAGGGTTAGTGATAGGGTTAGGGTTAGGCCTAGGGTTTGCATTTGGGTTAGGGTTATATTTAGGGTAATGAATAGCAGTAGAGCTAGGGTTAGGCATAGGGTTTTGGATAGAAATAGGGCTAGAGTTAGGGTTAGGGTTAGGGCTAGGGCTATGTTTAGGTTTCAGGGTACAGGATATGTTTTGAAATAAGGTTAGAGCTAGGGTGAGTGTTAGGTTTAGGATTATGTCTAGGGTTAGATTTATGGTTAAGGTTAGGGTTAGTGTTAGGGTTAGGGCTAAGGTTATCTTTAGAGTTAGGTTAATGGATAGGGATAGATATCAGGTTAGGATTAGGCGTAGTTTTAGGTTTAGGGTTAGTGTTAGGGTTAGGGCTAAGATTATCATTAGAATTAGGGTAATGGATAGGTTAGATTTCAGGTTAGGGTTGGGGTAATTTTAGGTTTAGGGTTAGTGTTAGGGTTTGGGCTAGGGTTAGTGTCAGAGTAAGCATTAGCTTTTTATCTAGGGTTAAGTCTACAATGAGGGTTAGGTTTAGGGTTATGTGTAGTATTAGGTTTACAATTAGGATTAGAGCTAAGTTTATCATTAGGGTTAAGGTTTGGTTTAGGCTAATGGATAATTGTAGAATAGTATTAGGGCTAGTGTTAACATTATGATTAGGGCTAGGTTTAGGTTTAGGTTTATGGAAAGGGCTAGGGTTATGTTTAGTGTTTGATTTTGGTTTTACCTAGTGTTAAGATTAAGGCGAGTTTTAAGGTTAGCATGAGGGTTAGGCTTAGGATAAGGAATAAGTTTTGGTTAGGATTAGGGTTACACTTTGGGCTACATTTAGGCCTAGGATTAGGGCTAGGTATTTTGTTAGGTTTAGAGCTAGTTTTAGTGCTGTGGTTAAGTAAGGGTTATGTTTACCATTTTGGCTAGGCCTAATGGTAGATTTAGGTTTCGGTTAGCGTCAGTTTTATAGCTAGGATTAGTGTTAGTGTCTGGGTCTGTCTTTGGTTAGTGTTAGGGTTATTGCCTGAGCCAGAATTAGGATTGGTTAGGTCTAGAGGTAAGGTTGGTGTTTGGCTTAGGTTAAGGGTTATCATTAGAGCTAGGGCTATGTTTTTGTATTGGTCTTTGCTAAAGATATGTCTGGATTTAGGATTAGATTTAATCTAGGTCTAGTATTAGGGTTACCTTTAGATATAGGGTTGTGGATAGGGCTAGTGTTAGGGTTTGGTTTAGATTGAGGGTCAGAATAAGGGTCAGGGATAGGTTTAGAATTTGGGTTATTGTTATAACAAGAATGAGTGCTAGGGTTAGGACTAGTAATAGGGTTAAATTTTGGGTTAGACTAAGCATTAGTTTTAGGACTAGGGTTAGCATTAGGATTGGGGTTTGGCTAGGGTAAAGATAAGGTTAGAGCTAAATTAGAGCTAGGGTTTGGGTTAGGTTTAGGGCTAGTGTTAGGGTTAGGGTTAGGGTGAAAGCTAGGGTTAGGTCTCAGATTTGGGCTAGGTTTTGGTTAGTATTAGTTTTAAGATTATCGTTAGTGTATGATCTAGGGTTTTGATTAGAATTAATTTTAGAATTAGGGTTAGGACTAGGTCGCGTGTTAGAGTAAGTTTTAGGTTTAGGGTGATGTTTAGAGGTAGGGTTAGTGTTAATGTCAGAGACAGGTTCAAAAGTAGTTTTAGGGTTAAGATTATGAGTAGAATTAGGGCTAGTCTTAGGGCTAGAGGTAAAGTTAGGCTTTGGTTTAGGTAAAAGTTTAGGGTTAGTGTTATTGTTCAATTTTGTTTTAGGGATAAGCCTTTGATTAGGGCTTGTTTTAGGATTAGCGTTAGGGTCAGGACTGGTGTTAGGTTGAGGTTTAGGTGTACATGTAGGGTTAGATTTAGTGTGAGGTTTAGATCTAGGGTTAGGGCAAGGTTTAAGGTGAGGGCTAGTGTTATTCTAGACTATGGCTAGGAATAAGGTTATAGTAAGTGATAGGGTTAGAATTAGGGCTAGGGCTATGGCGGAGTAGTCTTGAAACTAGGATTAGGATTAGGTTTAGAATTCGTGGGAGTGTTATTGTTGGGGTTAGTCCTAGAGTTAAGGTTAGGGCTAGAGTTAGTGTTAGGGTTAGGGTTTGGGTTAGGTTTACGGTAAGCAATGGGGTTATAAATAGGTTTAGGGATAGGGAATATGTTAGAATTAGGGTTAGGGTTATGATTAAGGCTAGGTTTTGATCTAGGATGAGAGCTAGTGTTCGTGTTATGGTTAGGGCTACAATTAGGGCTGGGCTAATGTCAGGTCTAGGGTTACAGATAGGAATATATTTTGAGTTATGTTTATGGTTAGGTCTAGTGTAAGGGTTAGATTTAGAGTAAGGGTCAAGTTTAGTGCTATGTGTATTATTAAGGTCAGTGTACAGCTTATTGTTTGGTTTAGGTTAAGGTTTAGGTTTACGGCTCGAATTAGCATTAGTGTTAGAGTTAGGGTTAGGATAATGAATAAGCTTAGGCTTAGGGTTCAGGTTAGTTTTAGGGCAATGGATAGGTTTAGGGATTGTGATAGGCTTAGGGTTAAGCCTAGGCTTAATATTATGGTTAGGATTATAGTTAGGTTAATGGATATGTTTAGAACTAGGATTAGGTCTATGGTTAAGGTTAGGATTAGGGCTAGTGTTAGGTTAGGGTTTGGGATAGGACTTGGGTTATGTTAAGGGTAAAGTTTAGGCTTTGAGCTACGGTTAGGTCTAAAGCAAGGCTTAGGGTTAGGGTTAGGGTAGAGTTAGATTTAGGGTTATGCTTAGGGCTATGTTCAGGCCTAGGATTAGGGCTAGATTTTGTGCTAGTTTAGGCCTAGGGTTAGGGCTATGGGTACTGTAAGACATAGGGTTATGATTAGGGCTATTTTTAGGGTTAGAGTTATGGCTAGGTGTAGTGTTAGGTCTAGGTTTTGGGTGAGTGTCAGGTTTATAGCTAGGTTCAGTGTTAGAATCAGGGTCAAGTCTTGGGATACTGTTAGGGTTAGTGTTAGAGCCAGAATTAGCACTAGGTGTAGGTGTAGGAGTAGGGTAAGTATTTGTTTTATATTAAGAGTTATTGCAGGGCTAGTGCTAGTTTTTTTTTTTTTGTTGTTGTTGTTGTTGTTTGTTTGTTTGTTTTTTAAGTCTAGGGCTAGAGTTAGGGTTAGCTTTGGGTCTAGTTCTTGTGTTAGGCTTATGTATAGGTATAAGGTTACCAGTAGGGCTAGTGTTAGTATTTGGTTTAGGGTTACAGTCATGTTTAGACCTAGGTTTACTCTTAGGGCCAGATGAGGGTCAGGGTTAGGTTTAGAGGAAGAATGAGGGCTAGGGTTAAGACTAGTAATATAGTTAGTGTTTAAGTAAGGTAAGGATTAGGATTAGAACTCACATTAGCCTTTGGGTTAGGGTTTGGCTTAGTGTAAGTAATAGGGTTAGAGTTAGGGATAGGGCTAGTGTTAGGGTTAGAGTTAGGGCTAGTATTAGGGTTAAACCTAGGGTTAGGGCTCGGATTAGGGGTCGAATTTATGTTAGGGTTAATGCTATGGATAGGACAATGACTAATGTATGAACTAGGGTTTTGAATAAGGCTAGTTTTAGGATTAGGTTAAGTCTAGATGTAGTGTTATTAATGTTATTAATGTAAGGGTGATTTTTAGAGCTAGGATTAGTGTTTCGGTCAGTGTCAGAGTCAGGATTAGTTCTAGACTTAGTTTTAGGACTATTTGTAGGGTTAGCATTTGATTTAGGTTAAGGGTTAGGATTAGGGCTGTGGCTTGGTTTTGGTTTATGGGTAGTGCTATGGATAGTGCCAGTTTTACAATTAGCATTATGGATATGGGTAGTGTTAGGGTTTGTTTTAGGCTTATTGTTAAAGTTAAATTTAGAGTTAGGTTTAGATTTAGACTTAGGCTTAGATCTAGGGTTAGGAATAATGCTAAGGGTAGAACTAGGACTAGGGCTAGGGCAAGAGTTAGAGTTAGTCTTATGGCTAGGTTTAGAGTTAGGATAGGATTAAATAAAGGCTAGGATTAGCATTAGGCTTTGAGTTAGGCCTAGGTTTAGGGCAAGGGTTAGAGTTAGGTTCTGTGTTAGGGTTAGGGCTAGGTTTAGGGCAATGGTTAATATAAGAAATAGGGTTACCATTATGGTTAGTTTTAGTGTTAGGATATGTGTTAGATTTAGTGTTAGGGTTAGGTTTAAGGTTAGGGTGATATGTTTAGCTAGGTTTTATATTAGGATAGGATTCAGGGTCAGGTGGAATGTTAGGGTTATTGTTAGGACTCGAATTAGGGCTAGGGTTACTTTTAGGGTTCAGTTTAAGGTGAGGGTGGTGTTTAGAGCTAGGGTGAGTTTTGGGATATGAGTCAAGGTCAGGGTTGGTGTTAAGGTTAGGGTTAGGACTCGAATTAGGGCTAGGGTTAGGTCTAGTTGTAGTGTTAGGGTTTGGTTTAAGTTATGGTTTAGGGTTAAGGCTAAAACTTGGTTTTGTTTTAGTCCTAGTGTTAGATTAGGGCTAGTGTTAGTGTTAGGCTTAGGCTTAGTGACTGGGTTAGGGTTAAATTTGGATATAGAGTTAGATCTAAAGCTAGGGACAGAACTAAGGATAGGGCAAGTGTTATGGCTATGTTTAGGCTTATGGTAAAGGATAGGGTTAAAACTAGGGATAGGGCTACGGTGAGAGTTTGTCTTAGGTCTAAGGTTAGGGTTAGGGTTAGAGATAGGGCTCAATTAGGGCTAGGATTAGGGCTAGATTTAGTGTTTAGTTTAAGCCTAGGGTTAGGGTTAGGGTTAGGGTTTAGAGTTTAGGTTTAGAATTAGGCCAAATTTGGGGTAAGGGATGGCTTTTTAGCTATGTTTAGAGGTAGGGTGAAGAGTATAATTAGGATTAGGATTATGATTATTGTTAGCATTATGATAAAGGCTAGGTTTATGGCTAGGATGAGGGATAGGGTACATTTTTTTTAGGGTTAGGGCTATGATTAGTGCTAGGGCTAATTTCAGGTCCAGAATTATCGTTAAAGATATTTTTAGGGTTAGGATTATGATCACGACTATTTGAAGGGTTAGGTTTATGGTTAGTGTCAGGTTTAGATCTAGGGGTATTATTAGGGTCAAGTTCTGAGTTAGGGTTTGGGATAGGTTAAGGTTTAAATTTAGGGCTCAAATTAGCATTAGGGTTTTGATTATGGTTATGGTTATGGTAATGGATAGAGTTAGAAATCAGTTTAGGGCTTGGGTCATGGTTATGATTAGGGCTAGGTTTGGGTTAAGTAAGTGCTAGGGTTAGGGTTATGGCTTATGTAAGTACTAGGTTCATTATTATGGCTAACTTTAGTGTTTTAGGGCTAAATTTAGTGTTAGGTTTATGGTTAGGATTAGGGTGATGTTTAGACCACGGGTTAGTGTTATAGTCAGAGTAAGGGTCAGGGTTAGCTTTACAGTTTGGCTTAAAACTCGAATTAAGGAAGGGGTTAGGGCTAGGTGTAGGGTTAGGGTTTGGTCTAGGTTAAGGGTTAGGGTTAGAGCTTTAGCTCAGTTCAGTTTTAGGGCTAGGGTTATGGTTAGGGCAAATTTTAGGATTAGTGTTAGGGTTAAGGCTATTCTTAGAATTAGGCTTAGGCTTCAGTTTAGGGTTTAATTAAGAATTAGGTTTTTATCTGAGGTTAGTGCTAGGGCTAAGGATAGGGCAAGGGTTAGGACTAGGATTTGGCATAGGGTTAGTTTTATGGGAAGGGAGAGGATTAGAATGAGTGATAGGGCCATTGTGAGATTTAGAGTTATTCTTAGGGCTAGGATTAGGGTTAGGGTTAGGGATAGGGCTAAATTACAGCTAAGGTTATAATTACAGCTAGGGTTAGAGCTAGTTTTAGAATTAGTATCAGTGTTTGGGTTAGTTTTAGGCATAGGCATCGAGTTAGGGTTAGATTTAAAGTTAGTTTTCAATCTAGTGTTAACGCTAAAGGTAAGTATAGGGCAATTGTGAAAACAAGGGTTAGGGTTAGGGTTACATTTAGGGTAAGGGATGTGATTTTGGCTAGGTTTAGGGCTAGGGCAAGGGTTAGTATTAGGGTTAGGGCAGAGTGTTGGCAGCAGGTCCACCCTGGCCCCTGGAGCCCAACCTCCACTAGTTTGTTCTGCATGCCAGTGTGGCCAGCTCACAAGGCCATGGCGAACTTGCGGTTTTTCTGTTCCTGCTTGTCCGTCTGAGACATATGTGTCCCATGGGAAGGCCTTTACCTTTTCCGGTCTGATGGACTTCTTGTTAAGGGAGGTTTCGGTACCTGACAATAATAGATGTTGAAACTAAATTTCTCCCCCCTCCCTCCTGCTTTTGGGTAGTTTTCCACTTCTGCTGCTTGGGGTATAAAAAAGGTGTGTTAGCAATAAAGGGTATTGACTCCTGGATGAAGAACCTTGGTGTCCTGTGTGTCTTTTAACCTTGCCGTCCCTCTCCGGACTCGGCTCCCTTGGCCGGACGCGGCAATTGGAGGTTCCCACCGAGATCCGGAAAGCAGGGGTAAGCGGACGGGGCTCACCTTCTAAGAAAGAAGGGGGAGGATTGGTTTAAAGATAATTTAAAGAGACAGGGTACGTACCATGGGTAACTCAACAGCGAAGGTTCGTCTGGCCAACGAACTGAAAGAGCTGTTAAATACACAAGGAACAGGAATAAAAACTAAGACTGCAACCGAATTCGTTGAAATTATTGCCCAGGCTTGTCCTTGGTTTCTGACAGGTGGATTTCTCAATAATAGTGACTGGGACCTGGTGAGACATGACCTTTAGAAATTATTGAGGGACCGGGGCTCGGGCAGTGTCCCAGTTGCCACCTTTTCCTTATGGAGGTTGGTAAAGGATGCTTTATTAACAGATAAAGTAAAGATCAAGGATCAGCTTGCTGAATGTGAACAGGCCCTTAATCAGGTGCAGGAAGAGCAAATGGCAGAATCCTTAAAGGATGAGGGTCCCCTTGAGGACTCAGGCTCAGGGGGTAAGAAACGCCTCCAGATTTCTAAGCCCGAAAAGGATCCTGAGGACCTCAGTTCTCTCTCTGAGGAAGAGGAGGGATTAGAAAGGGAGATGGAGGAACCAGAACATCGCCTTAAAAGGGCAAATGTGAGGGTGCCTAGGGCCCCCTCAATTGCCGCACCTCCTCCCTATAATCCTGATTGGAATGAGGATGCCCCTACTAGACGGGCGGGGGTCCACTGGAGTTCTAGAGTGGCTCAGGTTTTTCCAATGATTGAAAACGTCAATGCTGATGGACAGCCGGCCAGAGCCCATGTCCCCCTAGCCTTCAAGGACATAAAACAGCTTAAGGAGGCGGTCATTAATTATGGACCTCATGCCCCTTTCACATTGACCCTCTTCGAGTCCTTCTCAGCCAGTCAACTAATACCTAATGATTGGCAGCACCTTTGCAGGGCTGTGTTATCTGGAGGGGATTTCTCATTGTGGAAAATTGAATATCATGAAAGGTGCCGCGAGCTGGCTCAGATTAACCTGAATGCGGGCCATCAACGGCGAAATGCTGAAATGTTAACAGGAACTGGGCAGTATGCCACCATAGGCCAACAAATTAGTTACTACCCAGGTGTTTATGCTCAAATAGCCTCAGCTGCGGTCCATGCCTGGAAAGCCCTGCCCCTTTCTAAGACTGAAGCAAAAATTTCCAAGATCTCTCAAGGGCCCTCTGAACCTTATTCGGACTTTATAGCCCACCTAATGCAGGCGGCTGGAAAAATATTCCCTAATCTGGAACAGGCTATGCCACTTATTAGACAACTGGCATATGAAAACGCTAACACTTACTGCCAAAATGCTATTAAGTCCTCCCGGGCCAAAAGTATAGATGACATGATTCGAGCATGCAAAGATATAGATGGGCCTCATATTACTGGTCAGGTTTTGGCTGCTGGCCTTAAGACTGGAATACAAAAATCTGATAACAGGGGAACCTGCTCTAAGGGGTGTTTTAAGTGTGGGAAAGAGGGACATATAAGGTGAAACTGCCCGGAAAGGAGCGAGGATGCTGGCAGAGGGATGCCTGGAATTTGTCCTTGATGTCATAAAGGAAATCATTGGAGCAGTGAGTGCAGGTCAAAATTTGACATCCAGGGTAACCCAATACCGTCGGGAAAAGGGAGCAGGGGAAGGGATGCCTGTTTGATTTCCACCTGCATTTCCATTTACCCATAGGTGTTAAAATGAAGTGAAACCTTAAAATACAAAGTGTGATAGTGAACCATTGAATTGAGAAGAACATGCCTTGGTAGCATACAAAGGCTAGATAAAAGATGACTCCTGCCCAGTATCAAAGAAATTTGAACAAAACTAACTCTCACCCTAACATTAACTCTAATCATAGCCCTAGACATAACCCTAAACCTAATATTAACCCTAACCTGATTAGAGAACAATTGATCCTAGACTTCCCGCACTTGGGGAGCCTTATGGAGCAAGCTAAGTGATGAATTCTATCCAACATCAAACAAAACTGACCAAATAATTATAGGAGGTATTTCAATACATGAATATTTTCCTGTTTTCTCCTAAAGGGCTCTCAGATTAAGTTGTTTTTGCATGCTTAAGCATAGGCATACTTTTACAAGGAACATACCAGAGTCCCTAGAGAGAACTGATGGAGTGTGTGAAGTTTCAATAAGCTAGCACAAACCCTGTTTGATTTTTCAACTCCATTAAGTTTCCCATATAGTTCAAAATGAAGTGTAATCTTAAAATACAAAATGTTTCTGACAGCGAACCTGTGAAAGGAGAAGGCCTGAATCTAGGAAACAGAGTAAATCTAGCTAAAAGATAAATCCTGCCAAGTATCAAAGAATTTTGAATAAAACTAACTCTAACCCTAACACTAGCTCTAACCCTAGCTCTTCCCCTAACCCTAACATTTTTATGAAACTTTGACCTTAGAATTTCCAAACTTGGGCAGCCTAGTGGGGAAAGCTAAGGGATGAATGCTGTGCAGTATCAAAGAAATCTGTCCAAAAAGTTGATGGAGTATATCAGTACATGCATAATTCCCAGTTTCCTAAAGGACTCTTGGATAAAGTTGTTTTTACAGGCTTCAGCTTAGGCCTACTGTCACAAGAACAAACCAGAGTTTGCTCACAGAGAATTGATGGAGTGTGAAGTTTCAAACAGCTATCACCAATGCTGTTTGATTTTAAACTCCATTTCCATTTACCTGTACAGGACAAAATGAACTAAAACTTTAAAATACAAACTGTTCATTACAGTAAACCCTTGAACCTATGAGGCCCAAACAGGTGGAGTATAGTAAGAAAATAATGAATCCTGCCCAGTATCAAAGAATTTTTATTAAAAAAGTACCTTGAATCCTAATACTATCTTTAACACTAGCCCTAACACTATCCTTAACATAAACCCTAACCTGATTGAAAAACTGATGATCCTAGAAATCCCAAACTTGGGAAGCCTAGTGGGCTAAGCTATCAGATGAATCCTATGCAGTATCAAAGAAATATGACCAAATAGTTGAGGTGGTATTTCAGTTCATGCATATTTCTCTGTTTTCTGCTAAAGGGCTCTCAGATAAAGTTGTTTGGCCATCTTCATCATAGGGCTACCTTCATGAAGATCCAGAGAGTTCCCACAGAGAACTGATTCAGTGTTTGAAGTTTCAAGCAGCTAGCACCAACTCAGTTTGATTTCAACCTCCATTTTCATTTACCTATATAGGTCAATATGAAGTAAAACCTTAAAATACAGAGTTTCCCTGTTAGCAAACCATTGAAATGAGAAGGCCCAAACCTGAGGAACATATTAAGGCTAGGTAAATGATGACTCCTTCCAAGTACCAAAGTAATTTGTACAAAACTTACTCTCACCCTAACACTACATCTAAACCTAGCCCTAACTCTAAATCTAACAAAACCCCAACCTGATTAGAAAACCATTGATCCTAGAAGTCCCGGTCTTGGAGAGCTTTGTGGGGAAAGCTAATTAATGAATCCTACTCAGTATCAAACAAATCTGACAAAATAATTATGGGAGGAATTTCAGTGCATGCATATTCCCTGCTTTCTCCTAAAGGGCTCTCGGATAAAGTGTCTTTGCATGCTTCAGCTTAGGCCTACACTCACAAGGAACATACCAGAGTGTCCCCCACTAAGAATTGAGGGTGTGTGTGCAGTTTCAAGCAGCTAACATAAACTCTGTTTGATTTCCAGGTCCATTTACATTTACTCGTATAGGTCAAAATGAAGTCAAATGAAAACATTAACTGTTTCAGACACAAAACAGTTGAACCAAAAGGACTAAATCTGGGAAACAGAGTAAGGTTATTTAAAGATGAATCCTGGATTGTATCAAAGAAATTTGAATAAATTAACTCTAACTCTAATTCTCCTCAAAACTGAGCCCTAATCCTAACCCTAAACATTAACATAGCCCCATCCCTAACCCTAAATTTAACCCGAAATTTAACTGTAATCATTGGCCAAAGCCTTGATCTAACTGTATCCATTACCATAACCCTAACCCTAAACCTAATGCTAAATGTATCCCTAGCCCTATTATTTACCCTAGACCTGCTCTAACCCTAACCCTCTCCCTAGCCCTAAATCTAGCTCCAACCATAACACTTACGCTAAACCTAACCCTAACCCATTCCCTAAAAGTAACACTTTAATTTGACCTTGCCATAAACATAATCCTAAAAAAAACAGTAACTATAAACCTAGACCTGACATTGTTCCTAGCCCTAATTGTTACCCTAAACCTAACACAAAAACTAGCCCTAATGCTATCCTTAAATCTAGCTTTAATCCTAAACCTAACAATAACCCTAGCCCTAACCCTAAAGCTAATCATAAAACTAGCCCTAACCCTAATCATAGCACTAAAACAAAACCGAGCAACAGGCCTACACTAACCTTAACTTAAACCAAACCCTAGCACTACACCTAGATCTAACCCTAGCCCTAATTCAAGTCCTAATCATAATGTTAAAATTAACCCTGTATATGATTTATATCCTAACACTCATCTCGTTCAAAACACCACCATAAACCTATACCTACTGTAATCCTATCCCTAGACTTAACCCTAAACCTAGACCTAACCCTAGCTCAAAACCTAACCTTTATGCTAAACATAACTCTATACCTAACCCTAAACCTAGTTCTAACACTAACTCTAACACTAACTCAAGGCATATTCCTAACCATAACTCTAGTTCTAAACCTATCAATTACCCTAACCATAACCCTTACTCTAATGCTAACCCTAAGCCTAACCCTAGCCCTAGCCCTATCTCTAACTCTAACCATATAAATTACCCTAAACCAAACCTGAACCTTTAAACAAACCCTAACTATACCCTAACCCTAACACTAATGCTAATTTGAACCATAAACCTAAATCCTTACCTAAGCCAAATCCTAATCCTAATAATTCCCTGAGCTCTAAACCTGACATTTACCCTAAACGTAACCCTTACACTAGATGTAGCCGTAAGCCTAAGTTTAAGATTAGGGTAAGAGATGGCATTATTGCTAGGTATAGAGGTAGGGTGAGGGTTAGAATTAGGGTCAGGTGTATGGTTAGGGTTAGGGTCATGATTAAAGCTAGGCTTAGGGCTAGGATGAGGGCTAGGGTTTGTTTTAGGTTTAGGACTAGGATTAGGGCTAGGCCTAATTTCAGGTCCAGAATTACGGTTAAAGATAGTTTTAGGGTTAGGATTATGGCTACATCTAAAGTAAAGGTTAGGTGTAGGGTTATGTTCAAGTTTAGAGCTAGGGGTTTTATTAGGGTCAATATCAGGGTTAGGGTTTGGTATCGGTTAAGGTTTAAAGTTAGGGCTTGAATTAGTGTGTTAGGGTTAGGGTAATGATAGGTTAAGTTTAGGTTCAGTTTAGGTTCAGGGTAATAGATTGCGTTAAGATTAGGGATAGGTTTAGGTTCATGCCTAGCGTTAGTGTTAGGTAATGGTTTTCATTATGGTAATGGATAGAGTTAGATATCAGTTTAGGGCTAGGTTTATGGTTATGAATAGGGCTATGGTTAAAGCTAGGATTAGGGCTATGTTTTGGATTAAGTTAGGGATAGGGCTACAGATAGGGCTAATGTAAGTTCTAGGGTGAAGTTTAGGGCTAGTTTTAGGGTTTTAGGCCTAGAGTTATTGTTAGGGTTAGGTGTAGGGTTAGGGTGATGTTTAGATCTAGTAGTGTTAGGGTCAGTGTCAGGTTCAGGGTTAGTTTAAGGGTTTGGCTTACAACTCATATTAGGGTTAGTGTTAGGGCTAGGTTTAAGGTTAGGGTTTGGTTTAGGTTAAGGGTGTTAGTATTATAGCTATAGCTCAGCTTTGTTTTAGGGCTAGGGCTAGTGTTAGGGCTAGTTTTAGGATTAGTGTTATGGTTTGGGCTAGTGTTAGGGTTTGGGTAATCTTCGGGTTAGGGCTCAATTTGTAGTTAGGTTTTGTCTAAAGTTAGTGCTAGGGCGAAGGATAGGGAAAGGGTTAGGGCTAGGGTTAGGGCTAGGGTTAGGGTTGTGGTAAGGCTTAGAACAAGTAAAAGGTCTCATGTTAGATTTAGAGTTAGTCTTAGGACTAGGGTTAGGGATAGGGCTAAAGAATGGCTATGATTAGGGCTAGGGTGTCAGGGTTAGGCCTAGAGTTTGGGTTAGGGTTGTAATTAAGGATATGGTTAGGGCTAGGATATGGTCTAGTTTTCTGTTATGGTTAGTGCTAGAATTATGGCTAGGACTAATGTCAGGTCTAGGGTCACAGTTAGCAATAGTTTTAGGCAAATTTTTATGACTAGGACTATTGTACTGGTTAGGTATATGGTAAGAGTCAGGTTTTGAGCTAGGGGATTTATTAGGGCCAGGGTCAATGTTAGGGCTTGATTAAGGTTTGAGTTTATGGTTACAGCTGGAATTAGAGTTAGGTTTAGGGTTAGGGTAAACATAGGGTTAGATTTAGTGTTTAGGTTAGTTTTAGGGAAATTGATAGTTTTGGGGATAGTGATAAGGTTAGGTTTAGTCCTAGGATTACCATTAGGCTAAGGGTTATGTTTAGGGTAATGGATACAGTTAAGGTTAGGGCTAGCATTTTGGTTAGGATTAAGTCTTTGGTTAGAGTTAGGGTGAGAGTTAGGATTCAGGCTAGGTTTACAGCTCGGATGAAGGTTTGTGTTAGGATTAGGGCTAGAGTTATGGTTACAGCTAATGTCAAGTCCAGGGTTACTGTTAAGGACAGTTTTACAGAAAGGTTTATGGCCAGGTCTATAGTAAGGTTTAGGTAGAGGGTAAGAGTCAGTTTTAGAGCCAGGGGAATTATTAGGACCAGGATCAGTGTTAGGGCTTATTTTAGGTTTGAGTTTAGGGTTACAGCTCGATTAGGGTTAGGTTTAGGGTAAAGATAGGGTTAGGTTTAGGGTTCAGGTTAGGTTTAGGGTAATTGATATTTCTGTGGATAGTGATAGGGTTAGGTTTAGTCTTAGGGTTAGCATTAGGATAAGGGTTATGTTTAGGGTAATGGATACAGTTATATTAAGGTTAGGTCTAGGGTTATGGTTAGGATTAGGTCTTGGGTTAGGGTTAGTGTGAGGGTTAGGATTAATACGAGGTTTATGGCTCAGATGAGGGTTTGTGTTAGGGCTAGGGCAACAGGCCTAACACTAACCTTAACTTAAACAAAACCTTAGCACTACACCTAGATCTAATCCTAGCCCTAATTCAAGTCCTAATCATATTCTTAAATTTAACCCTTTATCTGACTTATATCCTAACACTCCTCTAGTTCAAGACACCACCGTAAACCTAAACCTACCGTAATCCTATCCCTAGACTTAACCCTAAACCTAGCCCTAACCCTAGCTCAAAACCTAAACTTTATCCTAAACATAACTCTAATCGTAACTCTAAACCTAGTTCTAACACTAACTATAACACTAACTCAAGGCATATTCCTAACCATTACTCTATTTCTTTCTTTTTTTTTTAAATATATTTTATTTACATTTTTTTTAGTTCTCGGCAGACACAACATATTTGTTTGTATGTGGTGCTGAGGATCGAACCCGGGCCGCAGGCCTGCCAGGGGAGCGCGCTACCCTTGAGCCATATCCCCAGCCCCATTACTCTATTTCTAACCCTATCAATTACCCTAACTATAACCCTTACTCTAATGCTAACCCTAAGCCTAACCCTAGCCCAATCTCTAATGCTAACTGTATCAATTACCCTAAACCAAACCTGAACCTTTAAACAAACCCTAACTATACCCTAACCCTAACACTAATGCTAATTTGAGCCGTAAACCTAAATCCTTACCTAAGCCAAATCCTAATCCTAATAATTCCCTGAGCTCTAAACCTGACCCTTACCCTATACCTAACACTTACACTAGATGTAGCCATAAGCCTAACTCTAAAAATATCTTTAACCATACCCTAACCTGATATTAGCCCTGAATCTAAAATGAACACTATCCCTCATCCTAGTCCTAAACCTAGCCTTAATCATAACCCTAACTCCTACCCTAGCCCTAACCCTAACTCTAACCCTCACCCTACATCTAAACCTAGCTATAACACCATTCGTTATCCTAAACTTAAACCTAACATATTCCTATCGCTAGGCCTTAACTAAACCCTAACTCTAGCCCTAATCCTAGCCCTAATTTAACCCTATCAGAAACCCTAAATCTAATTTTAGCCCTATCACTAATTCTAACTCTCACACTAGTCCTAACCCTAATGTTAATCCTAAAAGTAGCCCTAACCCATGCCCTAGCCCTAAAATGAAACTGAACGATATCCCTAACCCGAAACCTTAACCTAAACCAAACCATTAACCTAACCCTAGCCCTAATTTGAGTTTTAAACTGAACACTAAAACTAACCCTGACCCTAACTCTGACCATAACACTAACCCTAGCTCTAAACATAACCCTAATCCTAAACCTCAACCTTAGACTAGACATAGCCCTAACTTTAAATGCAAATTTAGCCCTAAACATAACCCTGGTACTTACATTAGCCATAACCCTAACTCTAGCATTAACTTAACACAAAACCTATCCCTAATCTGAGCCTAACCCAAGTTTTAACCCTAATCTTAACCCTAAACTAGCTCTAATCATAAACATAACCCTAGCCCTAACCCTAGCTCTAACCCTATGCATTGCCATAAACAGGACCCTACCTATAATGCTAAACCTAGTCCTAAACCTAACCCTATCGCTAATCCTAACCCATTCCATTACCCTAACCAAAACCTAGACTCTAAACCTCACCCTATCATTAACATAACACTAACCCTAATGCTAATTTGAGCCCTAACTTTAAAACTTAACCTATCTCAAACCCTAAACGAGACCCTGACTGTAAAAATACTTCTAGCTCTAAACCTGACTTTAACCCTAAAAGTAACCCTTACACTACATGTAGCCATAAACCTAACACTAAAACTATCTTTAACCATAACCCAAGACCTGATATTAGCAATAGCCCTAATCCTAGCCTTAAACCTAAATCAAACCCTAGCCCACATCCTAGCCCTAAACCTAGCCCTAATCATAACTCTAACCCTAACCATAGCCCTAACCTAATTCTAACCCTCACCCTCCCACTAAACCTAGATATAACACCATCCCTTACACTAAACTTAATCCTAACCCTAACCCTAACACTAGACCTAAGATGAACACTAACCCTAGTCCTAATCCTAGCCCTAATTTAACCCTATCCCTGATTCTAACACTAACCATAGCCCTAAGACAAACTCTACCACTCACACTAGCCCTATCCCTATTTCTAATCATATCCTTTAACTTAACCCTAACCCTAGCCCTAAACATAGCCATAAATCTAGGCATAACACTTGCAAAATCCTTATTTCTAGTCCTAACCCTAGATCTAACTCTAACTCTAACTCTAACTCTAACACTAACAGTAACCCTAGCTCTAAACACCACCCCAAACCTAAACCTAAACCTAAAACTATACCTAGCCCTAACATTAACCCTAAAACTAGCCTGAATCATAACAAGTTCTTTCATTAGCTGTAGCCCTAACCTATTGCAAAACCTAGCCCTAATCCAAGGCCTACCCTAGCTTTAACCCTAAAGCTAATCCAAATCCTAACCATAGCCCTAAGCCTAAGCCTAAGCCTAAGCCTAGACTTAATCCTTTGCATAAACCTAGCACTAACCCTAGCTCTAACCTATCCATTACTCTAAAGATAACCCTAAACCTTATGCTAACCCTAGGCCAATCCCTAATCATATACCTAAACTTAACCCTATAAATTACTCTACACTTAACCTGAACCCTAAACCTAAAACTATCATTACACTATCCTTAACAATAATGCTAATTCGAGCCCTAAACTTAAACCTTAACCTAACAAAAACCCTAAACCTGACCCTAACCCTAATAATACCATAGCTCTAAACTTGACCCTAACCATAAACCTAACCTTTAAATTGGACCTAGCTGTAAACCTAACCCTAAATTATCCCTAACTGTAACCCTAGACCTGACTTTTGCACTAGCTCTAATCCAAATCCTACACCTAACACAAACCTTAGCCCATATGCTAGACATAAACTTCACCTTAATCATAAACATAACACTTACCCTAATTATAACCCTCACGCTAGCCATAAAACTAGCTGTAATCCCAACCCTTACCCTAAACCTAACCGTAACCCTAAACCTAATATTAACCCTAGCCCTTACCCTAGGCCTAACCCTAACACTAACCCTTGCCCTAAGACTAACTCTAACTCTCGCCCTAGCCCTATAGTGAGTTCTAAACCAATCCCTTACCATCACTCTAAACCTAGCCCTAAACTTAGCCCTAACCCTAACCCTATCCTTCATCCTAGCTCAAACCCTAGATCTAAACCTAACTCTAAATCTAACCCTAAACCTAAGCGTAAACCTCACAAAAACACTAGCCCTAACCCTAGAACTAATCCTAAAACAAGCCCTAACCCTACCCCTAGTCCTAATACAAAACTGAGCCATAGCATTAATCCTAACCCTTAATCTAAAACAAACCCTAACCTTACACCTATCCCTACACCTATCTCTAATTCCAGTCTTAAATCTAACCTAAAAGGTTATATGGACACTGACTCTGAACCTAACACTAAATCTAGCTCTAAATATTTTCATGGCCATAAACCTAACACTAACACTAGACCTAGCCCTAACTCTAACCCTATAACTAGTGCCATTCATAACCCTACTTCATACATTACCTGGAGCCTTAACCTTAGCCCTTACCTAACCCAAAATCTAGGCTTAATCCTAGTCCTAAATCTAGCTTTAACCCTAAATTTAAACCTAACCCTAACCTAAACAAAATCCCTAATCCTATACATATTCCTAGCCCTAATCTTAGCTCTAACCCTATACATTACCCTAATGATAACCCTAACCATTATGCTAAACATTAGGCCTAACCTTAACCCTATCCATTACACTAAACCACATCTAAACCCTAAACCTAACTCTGTCATTAACTCTCACTCTAAACCTAATACTAACTCAAGCCCTAAACCTCTAAAATAAACCAAACCCTAAACCCTAAATTTGAACCTGACCCTAATAATAACCCTAGCGCTAAAAATAACCCTTACCCTAAACCTAACCCTTACACTGGACCAAGCCATAAACCTAACACTAAATCTATCCCTAACTGTAACCCTAGACCTGGCATTAGCCCTAGCCCTAATACTAGCCCTAACCCTAACACAAACACTAGCCTTCATTCTAGCCCTAAGACTAGCCTTAATCATAACCATAACCCTAACCCTAGCCCTAACCCTAATACTAACCCTCACGCTTCCCCAAAACTTACTTATAACCTACTCCCTTAACCTGCATATAACCCTAACTCTAACCCTAACCTGAGGTCTCAACCTAACACTAAACCTAGCCCTAATTTACCCTATCCCTAAACATAACCCTAGCCCTAGCCCTACGACTAACTCTAACTCTCACACTAGCCTATCACTAGTTCTAACCCTATAGCTTACCATAACCCTAACCCTAAACCTAACCCTAAACCTAGTCCTAACCCTTGCCCTATCCTCAGTCCTAGCCCTAACCATAGATCAAATCCTGACTCTAAATCTAACCATAACCCAAAGCCTAAGCCTAACCATTATAAATACATTTATATTTAGATTCTATATCTACAGATGTTGGCTTCAATTATTATTTAGAATATAGTCATTAGATTCATAAAAGACATACCATTTCTGGTGGTGTATAGAGAACTGATGGTCAGGGGTAGGATGCTAAGTTAAGGCGGAAAGGAGTGAGGGTATGAGATTAATCTATCTTAGTAAATTGGAGAGAACTGTAATGAA
Organism: Marmota flaviventris; assembly: GCF_047511675.1. Classification (NCBI taxonomy): domain Eukaryota; kingdom Metazoa; phylum Chordata; class Mammalia; order Rodentia; family Sciuridae; genus Marmota; species Marmota flaviventris. Next base: position 595,692 of record NW_027288380.1, on the reverse strand, counting down.
TAGACAGGGGTAATTTATGGAAGAATGTATACATTCAAATTCCTTATCAGTATTCATAAAATTACCCTATGTATAAATAGTAAAATTTGGAGGTTGAAAGTGGGATAAAGGGATTAAAAAAAAGAAGAAAAAAAAAAAAAAAGAAAGAGAGGGAGAATGAAAATAATATAAAATAAAGCCTGGGGGGGTGAGGTGGGCCTATGCAATTCCCCTATATTAAACAATTCTGATGATTCAGTTCTTAAAGTCCATTTTCATGCAAAGTTCTTGGTTTCACATATGTTGAGATTGTGAGGGCCAGAGGGGGAAGGGTAGAGGAGAATAGATGAGAAGAGCGAGAATAGAAAAGTCTCTCAGAACTCTGTTTTCTTCCAGTAGGTGGAGTTGTGTATTCCTAGCTTGAGTCTCTGTGCTAAGGGTGGTGGAGGTAGCCAGTTTGAGAGGGCTTGAGCTTCTACCTGGAGCCTCCCTACTCTTAGTCTCTGAGTTGGAAACCAGGTACCTGTACAGTTGCTGTTCTGCATTGATAGCTACGCCCCCCCAAAAAAAAATCTCGTGAGAAAAATCTTGAGTTTTCACAGCTGGAGGTAGGGGAGTTGAAAACCTACTACCTGAGCAGCCTCAGAACTGAGCTGGTAGCCATGGTGGTCACTGATAGATGGTGAGTAAGGTTTTCCAAGATGCATTCCATCTGTTACCTGTGTAGGGTGTTCGGTGAGGTGGGTGGTTCTGGGGTGACTTTTGGCCATGTCCAGAGCTTGGCCTGGTGACCCACAAGCAAAGCTTCTGTGTTCTGTGCTACCTGTCCTCTGTGCAGAGAGCACTTGCACAGCCGAGACTTCTGTCTGAGCTGAGAGCGAACCTGCAGCCAAGAGCTCACACAAGGCTGAGATTTCCATCTGAGCTGAGAGAACATGTGCAGCCAAGACCTTTGAGTTCCCACTGAGCCGAGAGCAAGCACACAGCAGAGCCTTCCATCTGCACAGAGAGCTCCAGTGTGGCCCTAGCTTTCTTCAAATTTCTATGATATTGGGCAAGGCAAGTGTGAGGGTTAGGGCTAGGGCTAAAGTTAGGATTAGGCTTACAGCTAGTTTTAGTGCTACATTTGGGGCTAGGTTTTGGGAGGAGGTTTATGGTTAGTGTTAGGACTATGGGTGATGTAAGAACTAGGATTATGGTTATGGCTAGTTTTAAGGTTAGGGTTATGGATAGGTCTAGTGTTAGGGAAGGTTTGGGCTAGGATAAGGTTTAGAGCTAGGGTTTGTGTTAGGGTAAGGGTCAGTGTGCAGGTTAGCATTGGATTTTCGGTTAGGAGCACAATTTTACTAGGGTTAGTTCTAGGGGTATTGTTAGTCATTGTGTTAGACTAATGGCTATTGTTAGTGCTGGAGCTAGGTTTTTGTTTATGGCTATGGATAGAGTTATGGCTATATTTAGGATTAAGTTTAGGTCTAGTGTTAATGTTACAATTAGTTTTAGCTATAGTTTTACCCATAGGGCTAGTGTTAGTGTTTGGTTTAGGGTTAGGGTCAGGCTTAGACCTAGGGTTAGTGTTAGGGTCAGAATAAGGGTCAGGTATAGGCTTAGGGTTTGGCTTAGGGTTAGAGATAGAATGAGGCCTAGGGTTAAGACTACTAATAGAGTTAGGGTTTGCGGTAGACCTAAGGATCAGGGTTAAGACTAGGATAGCATTAGGATGAGGGATGGTTTAGGGTATGAGATAGGGATAGAGCTAGTGTTAGGGGGTTAGGGTTAGTGTTAGCGTTAGGGTTAAAGCTAGGTTTAGGGTTCAGATTAAGGCTAGGTTTTGTGTTAGGGTTAGGGCTATTGCTAATGTAAGACCTGGCATTACGATTAGGGCTAGTTTTAGGATTAGGGTTAGAGCTAGGTCTAGTGTCCAGGTTAGGTTTAGGGTTAGGTTAATGTTTAGAGCTAAGGTTTGTTTTACGATCAGAATCAGGGTCATTCTTAGTTGTACAGTTAAGTTTAGGACTCAAATTAGGGCTAGGTTAATGGCTAGGCATAGTGTTAGGGTTTTGTTTAGGTTAAGGTTTAGGATTAGAGCTGTAGCTCAGTTTTGCTTGAATGCTATGTCAATGGTGAGGAATAGTTTTCAAATTAGCATTAGGATTAGGGCTAGTGTTAGGGTGAGGTTTAGGTTTTAGGTTAGGGTTAGATTTAGAGTGAGGGTTAGATCTTCGTTTAGTGCTAGGGCTAATTTTTGGGCTAGGGTTAGTGCTAGGCTTTGGGTCATGGTAAGGGATAATGTTAGAACTAAGGCTAGGCCTAGGGCAAGAATTAGAGTTAGTCTTAGGGCTAGGGATATGATTAGATTTAGGGTTAGGGATAAATTAGGTCTAGGATTAGAGCTAGGTTTAGTATTAGGGCTAGGCCTTGGTTTAGGGCTAGGGTTAGAATTCGGGTTAGGGTATGGTATAATATTATAGGTAGGTTAAGGGCTAGGGTGAGGGTTCACTTAGAGTTAGACCTAGTGATAGGGTTAGGGTTCGGATTAAGGCTAGGTATAGGGCCAGGATTAGGGCTTTTTTTTTTTTTTTTAGCATAAGGGTAATATTAGGGCTAGGGGTAATGTTAAGTCTAGGGTTATGGTTAGGGATAGTTTCAGGGTTAGATTTAGGGTTTGTTTAGGTTAAGGTTTAGGGTTAGGGCTCAAATTAGGTTAGATTATGTTTAGGGTTATGATAATGGATATGGTTAGATTTAGGGTTCAGGTTAGGTTTATGGTAATGAATACGGTTAGGGTTATGGATAGAGTTAGGGTTATCCTAGGATTAATGTTAGGGTTAGGGTTAAGGTAATAGGATTAGAGCTAGAGTTAGGGCTAGGGTTATGGTTATGATTAAGGCTAGGGTTAGGATTAGGTTTAGAATAAAGTTAGGGTTAAAGCTAGTGTTAGGGTTAGGGTTAGGGCTAGGTTTTAGATTAGCTTAGGGTTAGGGTAGGGCTATGGTTAATATAAGAACTAGGGTTACGTTTAGGGCTAGTTTTAGGGTTAGGGTTAGGGCTAGGTCTAGTGTTAGGGTTAGGTTATGATTAGAGTGATGATTTGAAATAGGGTTAGTGTTAGGGTCAGAGTCAAGGTCAGTGTTAGTTTTAGGGTTAGGGATAACACTAGAAATAAGGCTAGAGTTATGGGTAGGTGTAAGGTTAGGTTTTGTGTTAGGGTTAGGGCAAGAATTAGGGCTAGGTCTAATGTCAGGTCTGAGGTTACAGTTAGGTTATTGTTAGGGTTAGGGCTAGGGCTCAGTTTTGTTTTAGAGCTACAGCTAGGTTCAGAACTAATTTTAGGATTAGTGATAGTGTTAGAGCTAGTGGTAGGGTGAGGTTCAGGCTTAAGGTTAGGGTTATATTTAGAGTTATGGTTAGATTTAGGGTTAGGACTTGGGCTAGGTATAGGGGTTAGGTTAGGGCTAGTGTTAGGGTTATGGTAACAGATAAAGTTAGTACTAGAAATAGGTCTAGGGCAAGAGTTAGAGTCAGTCTAAGGGGTTGGGTTAGAGTTAGGGTTACGATTAGCCCTCAATTAGGGCTAGGATTAGAGCTAGGGTTAGTGTTAGTGTTAGGGTTAGGGTTAGCATTAGTGTTAGTTTTGGATTAGAGTTAGGGTTAGTGTTAGGGGAAGGGATGTGGTTATACCTAGGTTTAGAACTAGGGCGAGGGTTGAAATTAGGGATTGGGCTAGGGTTAGGGTTCAGGTTAGGATTAAAGCTAGGTTTAGGGCTCCGATGAGGGCTTGGGTTTGTGTTACGTTTAGGGTGAGAATTAGGTCTATGGCTAATGTCAGTTTGGGTTACTCTTAGGGTCAATGTTAAGGTTAGGTTTATGGCTAGGTCTATTGTAAGGGTTAGGTTTCGGGAAAGGGTCCGGTTTAAAGCTAGGTGTATTGTTAGCGTAAGTGTCTTGTTTAGGATTTGGTTTAGGTTATGGTTTAGGTTTACGGCTTGATTTAGCTTTAGGGTTAGGGATTGGGTTAGAGTAATTAATAGGGTAGTTTTAGTGTTCAGGTTAGTTTTAGGAAATGGATAGATTTAGTGTTAGAGATAGGTTTAGAGTTAGGCCTAAGGTTAGCATTTGGATTTTATTGTTGGTTGTTCAAAACATTACATAGTTCTTGACATATATTTCACACGTTTTATTCAGGTGCATTATGAACTCCCATTTTTACCCCTTATACAGATTGCAGAATCGCATCGGTTACACATCCACTGTTTTACATTTTGCCCTACTAGTGTCTATAGTATTCTGCTGCAATAGACACTAGAGAGAAGATGGGAGGGTAGGGGAGGGGAGGGGGGATAGTAGAGGATAGGAAAGGCAGCAGAATAGGGTTAGCATTCGGATTAGGCTTATGCTTAGTGCAATGGACAGGTTTAGGGCTAGGGTTATGGTTAGGATTAGGGCTAGGGTTAGGGTTAGAGTTAAGCCTAGGGTTAGCGTTAGGGTTAGGTTTAGGGTAAGTGTTAGGGTTTGAGCTATGGTTAGGACTAGGGCAATGGTTAGGTTTAGTGTGACATCTAGGTTTAGGGTTAGGATTAAGTTTAGAGATAGGTTTAGCTTTAGGGTTAGGGTTATGTTTAGCATAATGGATAGAGTTAGAACTAGGGTTTGGCCTTGGTTATAGTTAGGATTAGGACTAGGCTTAGAGTTAGGTCTAGATTTATATTTGGGCATGGTTAGTGTTTGAGCCAGGGTTAGGGTTAAGGCAACGGTTAGGGTTAGGATTAGGTCTAGTGTTAGGTTTAGGGTTACACTTAGAGCTAGGCTTTGTGTGAGGTTTGGGGCTAACATTAGGGCTATATGTAATATAAGACCTAGAGTTAGGGTTATGGCTAGTTCTAATGTTAGGGTTATGGATAGATTTTGGGTTAGCATATTTTTTAGAGCTAGGATTTGTTTTACAGAAAGGGACACTTTTTGGGTTAGGGTTATGGTCAGAATGAGGACTAGGTTTAAGTCTAGATGTATAGGTAGTCTTTGGGTTAGGTTAAGGGTTATTGTGAGGGCTAAGGCTAGTTTTTTGTTTAGGTCTAGAGCTAGAATTATGTCTAGATTTAGGATTAGGTTTTTGCCTACATCGAGTGTTAGGGTTAGTTTTAGGTATAGGGTTACCCATAGGGCTAGTGTTAGGGTTCAGTTTAGGGTTAGGGTCAGGTTTAATCCTAGGGTTAGAGTTAGGGTCAGATTAAATGTCAGGATTAGGGTTAGGATTTGGGTTAATGTTAGAGTTAGAATTAGGGCTAGGGTTAGTACTAGTAATAGTGTTATGGCTTGGGGTAGGCTAAGGATTTGGGTTAGGAGTAGGGTAGCATTAGGGTGAAGGTTTCCCTTAGGGTAAGGAATAGGTTTAGAGCTAGCTTTAGGTCTAGGTCTAGGTTTTGTTTAGGGTTAGGTTTAAAGCTAGGTTTGTGTCTCAGATTAGAGCTTGCTTTTCTGTTAGCACAGGGCTATGGCTAATGTAAGAACTGGTGTTACGATTAGAGCTAGTTTTAGGGTTAGAGGTAGGGCTAGGTCTAGTGTTAGGGTTAAGTTTAGTGTTAGTGTGATGTTTAGAGCTAGGGTTATTTTTAGGGTCTGAGTCAGGGTCAGAGTAAGTTCTAGAGTTAGGTTTAGGACTCAAATTACGGCTGTGGTTAAGGCTAGATATAATCTTAGGGTTTTAGTTTAGGTTAAGAATTAGCATTAAGCCTATGACACGGTTTTGTTTGAGTGCTAGGTCTAGAGTTAGGGCTAGTTTTCCAATTAGCATTAGGGTTAGGGCTAGTGTTAGGGTGAGGTTTAGACTAAGCATTAGGATATGATTGAGGTTAGAGTTAGGTCTAGGTTTAGGGCTAGGGCAAAAGTAGGAATGGGGTTGGGTTAGGTTTAGGTTTAGGGTTTGTGTTATGGTGAGGGATAGATTTAGAACTAGGGTTAATGCTAAGGTGAGAGGTAGGGTTAGGTTTACAGTTAGGGTTAGGTTTAGGACTAAATTTGTGCAAGGATTAGCACTAGGGTTAGTGTTAGGGCTAGGCCTACGTTTAGGGTTAGGGTAAGTGTTAGGATTAGTGTAAGGTATGATGATATAGCTAGGTTTAGGGCAAGGTACAAAATAGGGTTAGGGCTAGGGTTAGTGTTAGGGTTAGTATGAAGGCTAGGTTTAGGGCTGGGATTAGGGCTAGGTTTAGGGCTAGGATTAGGGTTCAGTTTTGTGTTAGGGTTAGGGTTAGAATTAGTGCTAGGCCTAATGTCAGGTCTAGGTTTATGGTTACGTTTAGTTTTAGGGTTCAGTTTATGGCTAGTTCTAGTGTAAGGTTTAGGTTGAGGGTTAGGGTCAGGTATAGAGACAGGGTTATTATTAGGGTCACTGTCATGATTAAGGTTTGAGAAAGGTTAAGGTTTAGGATCAGGGCTTTCATTAGTGTTAGGGTAATTATTAAGGTTAGGGTAATGTTTATGCTTAGTTTTAATTTCAGGTTAGGTTTAGGGTAATGGACAAAGGTAGGGTTTGAGATAGGATTAAGGTTATCCTAAAATTAGCATTAGGGTTAGGGTTATGGTTAGGGTATGGATAGGGTTAGAGCTAGGGTTAGGGCTAGGATTATGGTTAGGATTAAGACTAGGGTTAGGTTTAGGGTTAGTGCAAGTTTTAGTGTTAGGTTTACGTTTATGGTAATGTTTAGGGCTCTGGTTAGGGTTAGGATTAAAACAGGTGTAGGTCTCAGATTAGTGCTAGGTTTTGGGTTAGGTTAGGTCTAGGATTAGGGCTACAACTAACGTAAGAACTAGGGTTGTGATTAGGGCTACTTTTAGGGTTAGGGTAGGGGTAGGTGTAGTTTTAGGGTTAGGTATAATTTTAGGATGATCTGAGAGCTATAGTTAGTGTTAGGGTCAGAATTAGGGTCAAGGTTAGGTTTTGGTTTAAGTTAAGGGTTAGAGTTAGGGCTATAGCTCGATTTTTTTTTAAGGCTGGGACTAGGTTAGAGCTAGTTTTAGGATTAGAGTTAGTGTTAGGGCTAGATTTAGTGTGAGGTTTAGGTTTAGGGTTGGGGTTAGTTATAGAGTTATGGTTAGATCTAGGGTTACTGATAGGGCTATTTTTAGGGCTAAGGGTAGAGCAAGTGTTGGGGTTATGCTAAGGGATAGGGTTAGAACTAGGAATAGGGCTAGGGCGATAGTTATAGTTAGTATTAGTGCTAGTGTTAGGATTAGGGTTAGGGCTAAATTAGGGCTAGGATCAGGTCTAGGATTAGTGTAAGGGTTAAATCTAGGGTTAGAGTTAGGGTTAGATTTAGGGGAAGGGTTGAGGTTATATCTAGGTTCAGATATAGGGTGAGGGATAAAATTATGGATAGGGCTAGAGTTAGGGTTCGCGTTAGGATCAAGACTAGGTTTAGGGCTAGATTGAGGGCTAGCATTTTTGTTAGGGTTATGGCAAGAATTAGGGCTAGGGATAATATCAGGTCTATAGTTACAGTTAGGGATAGGTTTAGGGTAAGGTTTATGGCTAGGTCTATATTCAGAGTTAGGTTTAGGGTAAGGTTCAGGTTTAGACCTAGGGGTATTATAATGGTCAGGTCAGGTTTTGGGTTTGGATTAGGTTGAGATTTAGGGTTAGCACTCAAATTAGCATTAGGGTTAGAGTTAGGGTTAGTGTAAGGGATAGGGTTAGGTTTTGTCTTCAGGTTAGGTTTAGGGTTCATGTTAGTTTTAGGTTAATGGATAGGGTTAGGGTTAGGCCTAGGGTTAGCATTAGTTTTATGGTTATTTTTTGGGTAATTGATCGATTTAGAGCTATGGTTAGGGCTAGGATTATGTTTAGGATTAGGGCTAGAGTTAGGGTTAGGGTTATGGTTAAGGCTAGGTTTCGGGTTAGGGTTAAGATTAGGATATGGGTTAGGGTTTAAGCTAGGGTTAGTGCTAAGGCTAGAGTTAGGTTTAGGTCTAGGTCAAGGGTTAGGGTTAGTATTAGGGTTAGGGCTAGGGTTAGGGTTAGTATTAGGCTTAGTGTTTTCCTACCGGTAGGTTAAGGGTAAGGCTCATGGATTTAGTAAGTGTTAGGGCTAGGTTGAGGGTTCAGGTTAGAATCAGAGCTAGGGATAAAGGTTGATATAAGGTTATTAGAGCCAGGTTAGCATTAGGTTTAGGGTTATGGTTAGGGTAATGGATAGAGTCAGAAGTAGGGTTTGGGCTATGGTTGCGGTTAGGATTAGGGCTAGGATTAGGGTTAGGGTTTGGGCTAGGGTTTGTTTACCATAAGGATTAGGGTTTGAAATAGAGTTAGAGCAAAGGCTAAGTTTTGAGTTAGGTTCAGCATTAGGTCTAGGGATAAGATTATGGTAGGTTTAGGTTTAGGGTTAGGGTTAGCTCTACATTTATCATTAGGGTTAGGATAAGGGTTAGGATAATGGATATGGTTATATGTAAGTTTAAGTTTAGGTTTATGGTTAGATTTAGTTTTAGGGTTAAGGTTAAGGTATGGGTAGGTTTAGGTTTCTATTACAGGATAGGGTTTAAGCTAGAGTTAGGGCTATGACAAGTGTTAGGTTTAGTGTTAGGTCTAGGGTTATTTTTCTGGTTAGGGTTAGTGTTATGGCTAGGGTTATCAATAGGGTTAGGGTTAGGGTTAGGGTAATGTTTATGTTCAGAGCTAGTTTTAGGGATAGGGTTAAGTTTAGGGTTAGGGATAGGGTTAGTGTTAGAGTTAGGGATAAGTCTAAGTTTATATTTACGGCAAGAGTTAGGCATTGAGTAAATTTAGGACTAAGGCTACAGTTCGGGTTAGGATTCGGGCTAGGGTTAGGGTGAGTGTTACACATAGGGCTAGGTTTGGGCCTAGGATTCACTCTAGGTTTTGTATTAGGTTAAGATGTAGGGTTAGGGCTATGGTAATGTAAGAGCTAGGATTATAATTAGGGCTACTTGGAGTTTTAGGGTTATGGCTAGGTCTAGTGTTAGGTTTAGATTTTCAGTTAGGGTCAGGTTTAGAGTTAGCTTAGTGTTAAATGCAGGGTCCATGTTCAGGTTAATGTTAGGGTTAAGGTTAAAGCCAGAATTAGGACTAAGTTTATGTCTAGGGTTAGGGTTAGAGTTTGCATTAGGTTAAGGCTTATTTTTAGGGCTAGAATTAGGTTTTTGTTTAGGTCTAGGGCTAGAGTTAAGGCTACATTTAGGATTAGGTTTAGGTCTAGGACTTGTGGTAGAGTCAGGTTTAGTATAAGTTTACTGGTAAGGCTAGTGTTAAGGTTTGGTCTAGGGTTAGAATCAGATTTATACCTAGGGTTAGTGTTATGGTCAGAATAAGGGTCAGGGTTAGCGTTAGGGTTTGGGATAGGTTAGAGCTCGAATGAGGGCTAGGTTTTGGACTACTAATAGGGTTTGGGTTTTGATTAGCCTAAGGATTAGTGATAGGTCTAGGGTTACCATTAGGGTTAGGGTTTTGCTTAGGTTTAGGGATAGAGTTAGGGGTAGGGTTAGGATTAGGGTTAGTGTTAAAGCTAGGTTTATGGCTCAGATTATGGCTAGATTTGTGTTAGCATTAGGGCTAGGGTTAGGGCAATGAATAATGTAGGAATCAGGATTACAATTTAGTTAGATTTAGGGTTAGTGTTTACAATCAGTGTTGATGGTTAGGTTTAAGGTTAGGATGAATTTAGAGCTAGGGTTATTGTTAGGTAGGAGTCAGGGACAGGGTTAGTTTTAGGATTAGGACTCAAATTAGGGCTAGGATTACTGTTAGGGTTTGGTTTAAGGAAAGAGTGGTGTTTAAGAGCTAGGGTGAGTGTTAGGGTATAAGTCAGGGTCAGGGTAAGTTTTAATATTAGGGTTAGGACTCGAATTAGGGCTAGGATTTGTTCTAGGTGTAATTTATGGTTTGTTGTAAGTTAAGGTTTAGGGTTATGTCTATTGCTCGGTTTTGTTTGAGTTCCATGGTTAGGGTTAGCACTAGTTTTATGATGAGTATTCGGGTTAGGTCAACTGGTAGTGTTAGGCTTAGGCTTATGGTTACAGTTATATTTAGAGTTAGGCTTAGATCAAAGGTTAGGCTAGGACTAAGGATAGGGCAGGTTTAGGGCTAAGGTTAGGGCTAGGTTTACAGTTAAAGTAAGGTATAGGGTTAGAACTAGGAATAGGGCTAGTGTGAGAGTTAGAGTTTGTCTTAGGGCTAGGATTAGGGTTAGGATTTGGATAAGGGTTAAGTTAAGGCCAGGATTAGGGCTAGAGTTAGTGTTCAGTTTAGGCCTAGTGATAGAGTTATGGTTAGGTTTATGTTTAGGATAAGGGATGACGTTATAGGTAGGTTTAGAGGTAGGGTGAGGGGTAGAGTAGACATAGGGATAGGTGTAGAGTTAGGGTTATGATTAAGGCTAGAATTAGGGCTAGGGCTAATATCAGGTCTAGGGTTATGGTTAAAAATAATTTTAGGGTTAAGTTTAGGTCTACATCTAATGTAAGGGTTAGGCATAGGGAAAGGTTCAGGTTTAGAGCTAGGGGAAATTTTAAGGTTAGGGTCAAGGTTAAGGTTTTGTTGAAGTTAGGATTTAGGTTTAGGGCTCGAATTAGCATTAGGGTTAGAGGTAGGGTAATGATAGGGTTTAGTTTAGGGCTCAGGTTAGGTTTAGGGTAATTGATAGGGTTAGTATTAGCAATAGGGTTAGGGTTAGGCTTAGGGTTAGCATTAGGGTAAGAGTTATGGTTATGGTAGTGGGTCAAATTAGAGCTTAGGTTAGAACTAGGGTTAATGTTAGGAATAGATCTTGAGTTATGGTTAGGATTAGGTTTAGAACTAGGGTTAGGTTTAGGGTTATGGTTAGTGTAAGGGTTCGGTTTTGAGCTAGAATTATGGCTAGGGAGAGGGTTAGTTTTAGGGTTAGGTCTAGGGATAAGATTATGGTAGAGTTAGTGTTAGGGTTAGGGCTAGGGTTATCATTAAGCTTAGGTTTAGGGTTAGGGTAATGGATAGGGTTAGATATAGGGTTAGGGTTAGGGTTAGATTTTGGTTTAGGGTTAGGATTAGGGCTATGTTTATGTTTTAGGTTTATGGTTAGGATTAGGGCTATGTTTATGTTTAGGCTTATGGTTAGGTTTAGTGTTTGAGTTAGGGTTAGGGCTATGCTGTTAAATTTAGGATTGTGTCTAGGGTAAATTTTCCGGTAGTTTATCCTAATACTAGACCTAGTCCTAACCCTAATCCTATAACTAGCCCAAATCGTAACCCTAGTCCATACATTGGCTGTAACTTTAACCCTAGCTCTAACTCTAACCTAAACCTAGCTCTAAACTGAGAGCTAACCGTAGCTTTAATTCTTACACTAACTCTAACACTAACCCTAACCCTAACCCTATACATAGACCTAACCCTAGCTCTAACCCTATACCTTACCCTAAGTTAACCCTAACCTAATGCTAACACTAGTCTTAACCTTAATCCTTAATTTAACTCAAACCCTAAACCTATTAGTAGTCCTAACCTTAACCCTCATTCTAGCTCTAACCATAACCCAAACCTGACACTTATTCTGACCCTAACAGTAACCATAGGTCTAAACCTGACCTAACCTTAAAGTGAATCTTAACACTAGCACTAGAAATAAACCTATACATGAACCTAACCCTAACACTAGCCCTAACCCTAACCTTAACCCTACTACAAATCCTATCCCTTACCCTAAGCCAAACCCTAAACTTAATGCTAACCCTATTCCTAACCCTAATTCTTAGCTTAACACAAATCCTAACTTTATTACTAATCCTAATCCTAGCCATCATTCTAGTTATAACCATTACCATAACACTAACCCTAGCCCTGATCCTAACCATAAACCAAACTCTCACATTAGCCCTACCCGTAAACCTATACCTAAACCTAACGCTAACACTTGCCCTAGACATAAACTTAATCATAAATCTAGCCATCTCTCACCCACGACCGAAACAAAAACCTAGCCCTGGCCCTAATGATAACCCTTAACCTAACCCAAACACTAACCCTACATCTAGACCTACCCAATCCTAATTTAAGCTCTATCCCTAACCCTATTCCTAATCCAAATACAGACCCTGACACTAACACCAATTAGCTTTAAAACTGATCCTAACCAAACAGAAACCTAACACTAGACATAGCCATAACTCTAACCATAATCCTAGTTCTTATATACCCATAGCCCTAACCCTAGCTCTAAACCTAACACAAAATCTAGCCCTAATCCCTGGCCTAAACCTAGCCCTAAGCATAACCCTACCACTAATCATATCCTCACGCTAATCCTAACCCTCCACTTAGACCTAAACCTAGCTAAATCCCTAACCCTAACTCTAAACATAACCCTAGCCCTATCCCTAAACCTAACGCTAACCCTAGCCCTAATCATAATGTTAATACTAACCCTAATGCTATCTCTATAATTATCCATTACAATAAACCTAACCCTAATCCTAATGATAACCCGAGCTCTAACTCTAACTGTAAACCTAATCCTAGACCTAACCCTAAACCTAACCCTCATCATATCCCTAACTGTAGATCAAATCTTATACTATACTCTAACTAACCCTAGCCCAAACCCTAACACTAACCAAAAACCTAAAACTAATCCTAACCCTAACTTGAAATCTATTCCTATCCATTAACCTAACTCTAAAGGTAACCTTAGCCCTAACCCTAACTCTAACCCCTAATCTTAACTGTAAATCTAACCCTAGACATAACACTAAACCTAAATTTCACCCTAGCACTAAACCTAGTTCAAAACCTAATCTATATCCTAAACCTAACCCAAACACTAACCCTCGCCCTAGCCCTAACCCTAACCCTAACTCTAGCCCTAATCCTAACCAAAACGCTAGCCCACACCCTAGCTGTAATGCTATCCATTGCCCTAACAATAACCATAACACAAATGCTAACCCTAGGCCTAAGCCTAACCATATAACTAACCCTAACCATACCCATTATCCTAATCTTAACCTGAATCCTAAATTTAAACCTTTCCATTACCCTAAATCTAACTCTAACCCAACCCTAATTTGAGCCGTACCCTAAAACTTAACCTAACCCATAACTGAAACCTGAAGTTGATCTTAAAGAAACTCCTAATCCTAAACTTGATCTGTACCCTAAAACTAACCCTTATAAAAGACCTAGCCATGAAACTAAACTTATAACTACCCCTAGCCATAACCATAAACCTCACATTATCCCTATCCCTAAAAATTGCCCTAAACCTAACAAAAACTGTAGCTCTCATCCTAACACCAAATCTATCCTTAATCCTTATCCAATCCTATCCCTATCCCTAAACATAATTCTAATCATCTCTCTAGCCCCTAAACCTAGCTATAACCCCATCTCTTCCCCTAAACCTAACCCTAAACATAGCCCTAAAATTAGGCATAACCGTAACACTAATCCTAGACCTATTCCTAGGCCTAGTTTAGCCCTAACCCTAATCCTAACCCTAGCCTTAAGATTAAATCTAATTCTTGCCTGGCCCTATTTCTAGTTCTAACCCTATCCCCTTACCATAACCTTAGCCTTAGCCCTAAAACATAACTGAGCTATAGCACTAACCCTAATCCTTAACTTAAACCAAATCCTAACCCTACATCTAGTCCTAAGCCTACCCCTGATTCAAGTCCTATCCCTAACCTAAAACTAACCCTAACCTAACACTAATTGTAGCTCAAAACATCACCCTAAACTTAAATCTAATCCTAAAACTAGACTTAGTCCTAATTGTAACCCTAAAATTAGCCCCAATCATAACCCTAGTTCTTACATTAGCCATATCACTAACACTAGCCCTATCAAAACCCAAAACCTAGCCCTAATCTGAGCCCAAACACTAGCTTTACCCCCATCTCTAACCCTAAATGTAGATCTAACACTTACCCTAAACCTAATCATAACTTAATTCCTTACGCTAAATCTAAACCTAACCCTAACAAAAACCCTAGACCTAACCCTAGATCTAACCCTATCCAATACTCTAACCCGAACCCTAACCCCAATTCTAACCCTCCGCCTCACCCTAACACATTCCCTAACCCTAACCTATCCATTATCCTAAACATAACCCTAATCCTAAAGCTAACCTAATACTAGACCTAGACGTAACAATAACCCTAAAACTAGCCCCAATTGTAACCCTAGTTCTTACATTAGCCATAGACCTAAAGATAACACCAAACCTAGCCCTAATCTGAGCCCTAACACTACCTTTAACTCTAACCCTAGCCCTACCCCTAACCCTGACCCTAAGCCTAGCCCTAACCCTAGCCCTAACACTAGCACTAACCCTGTCCCTTAACCTAAGCCAAACTCTAACCCTAAAGCTACCTAGTTTTAACCTCATCCCTAGCCTAACCCAAAACCTAACTCGATTGCTAGTCCAAACACTATCTCTCAATCTAGCTCTATCCCTATCCAAAACCCTAAATCTAACCCTGACCCTTATTCTGACCCTAATACTAACCATAGGTCTAAACTTGATCCTAACCCAACCGACCCCTAACATTGGTGCTACCTGTAACCCTATACCTATACCTTACCCTAACACTAGACCAAGATCTACACCTAATCCTTCATCTAGTGATAACTCTAGCCATAGCCCTAAACAAAAACCTAGCCCAAAGCCCTAACAACAACCCTTATCCTAACCCAAACACTAACTCTACCCCTAGACCTAACTCTAGTCCTAATACTGGACCTAATCATAAACCTAACCCTAACCAAAACACTAACCCTTACCCTAACACAAACCCTAGCTCGAAACCTTTTTCTAACAGAAAACCTAACCCTTACCTAGACCTAGCCATATCACTAGCACTAAAACTAGCCATAACCATAAGCCAAAGCCTACTTCTAACTCTATACATTACCCTAACCATAACCACAATCCTAATGCTAACCCTAACCCTAACCCTAACCCTGACTTTAACCCTAAACCTTGTCCTAGTGAAAATCTTAGCTCAATCCCAAATCCTTAAATATAACCTAATGCTAACACTAACCCTTGGCCTAAACCTAAACCTAACCTTAACCCTAACCCTAATCCTAACCTTAACCCTAGCCGTAATTCTAGCTCTAACCCTACACATTACCCTTACCCTAATCCTTACCCTATCCATTACCCTAACCCTAATTCTAACATTAATGCTAATTTGAGCCCTAAACCTAAACCTTATCCTAACCCAAACCCGAAGCCTGACCATGACCCTAATAATATGTCTAGATCTAAACCTGACCCTTCCCCTAAACGCAACACTTAAAGTAGACCTAGCCATAAACCTAACCCCTAGACTCTCCCTAAATGTAAACCTAGACCTGACATGAGCCATAACCATAATTCTTGCCCTAAAGCTAACACAAAACCTATCCCTAATCCTAGTGTTAAACCTAGCCTTAATCATAACCCAAACCATAACCCTAGCCCTAACACTAAAGCTAATCATAAAACTAGCCCTAACCCTAACCATAGCACTAAAACAAAACTGAGCAACAGGCCTAACACTAAACCGTAGCTTAAACCAAACACTAGAACTACACCTAGAACTAACCCTAGCCTTAATTCAAGACATAATCCTAACCTTAAAAATAACCCAGAACCGGACTCATATCCTAACACTCACCCTAGCTCTAAACAGCACCCTAAACTTACACCAAACCCTAAGAGTAACCCTAGCCCTAATTCAAGTCCTAACACTAACTGTAAAATTAACCCCGACCTGACTCATATCCTAACACTATCTCTAGCTATAAATATCAATCTAACCTTAAACCTAAAGTTAACACTGACCTATCCCTAACCTAACCCTAAAACTAACCCTAATTGTAACCTTAGTTCTTATATTTGTCATTGCCCTAACCCTAGCCTTAAACCTCACACAAAAACTAGCAGTAATCTGAGCCCTAAACCTAGCTTTAACTCTAACCATATCCTTAACCCTCACCCTAAACCTATGTCTAACCCTATCTCTTACCCTAAGCAAAACCCTAACCTTAATGGTAACCCTTGACCTATTCCTAATTCTTAGGCTGAACAAATATTAACCCTATTAATAGTCCTAACCCTAGATCTAATTCTAGCTCTAAACCTATCCAAAACCCTGAACCTAACCCTGACCCTTATTCTGACCATAACACAAACCAGAGGTCTAAACCTGACCGTAACCCTAAACCAAACCCTAACACTAGCCCCACTGGTAAACATATACCTAAACCTAACCCTACCATTATTCCTAGATCTAAACCTAATTCAAAATCTACCCTTAAGTTTAGCTCTAGACCTAAAAAAACCTAGCCTTAACCCTCACAATAACCCTTAAACTAACCCAAACAGTACCTCTACCTCTAGACCTAAGCCTAGTCTAATTCTGGCCATAACCCTAACCCAAACACTGTCCCTTTCTATAACACAAATCCTAGCTCTAAATTTTATGCTAACCCAAAATCTAGCCATAACCCTAACAATAAACCTAGCCATAACCCTAACTCTAGGTCTCACATTACATATAGCCCTAATGTTAGCCCCAAATCTCACACAAAACCTAGTTCTAAGCATAACCTGAACCCTAGCCCTAGACCTAACCCTAACCCTAACCCTGTCTTGACGCTAATCCTAGCTAAAACCCTATCCCTTGCCCAAATATAATCTAGACCTAACACTATCCCTAACCCTAACCCTAATCCTAGTCGTTATCCTAACCATAACCAAGGCCAAACCCTGGTTCTAACTCTATCCATTACTCTAAACATAATCTAAGGCTAATGCTAAACTTAGCTCTAAACTTAACCCTAACCCTAAACCTAGATTTCACATTAACCCTAACCATTGCCCTAGCCCTAAACATAGCTCAAACCCTAACACTTACCCTAAACCTAACCATAACACTAAACCTAGGCTTAACACTAACACTAACCCTAGCCCTAATCCTAACCATAACCCTAGATTTAAACCTATCCATTAACCTAAACATAAGCCTAATCCAAATGCTAACCCTAGGCCTAACTCTAAATCTATCTTTAACACTAACGCTTTCTATTTCCTAAAACTAACCTGAACAATAAACTTAACCATATTAGTTACTCTAACCCAATCCCTTAACCTAATGCTAAATCAAGCCCTAAACCTAAACCATAACCTAAACCAAACCCTAAACAAGACACTTACCCTAACAATACACCTAGATTTAAACCGGACCCTTTCCCGAAACCTAAACCTTACAATAGAACTAACCACCAACCTAACCTCAACACTATCCCTAAGTGTAACCCGAACTGACATTAGCCATAGACCTAATTCTCGCCCTAAACCTAACACAAACCCAAGCCCCCAGCCTAGCCCTAAACCTAGCCTTCATCCTAACCTGAAACCTAACCCTACCCCAATTCCTAATTTCAACCCTCGCCCTAGTTCTGAACCTAGGTATACCCACATCCCTTCCCCTAACCCTAACCCTAATCCTAATCCAACACTAACACTAATGCTAACCCTAACCCTAACCCTAACACTAACCCTAGCTCTAATCCTAGCCCTAATTTAAGGCTAATCGTAACCCTAACTCTAACCCTACCCCTAAGACTAACTCTAGATCTTGCCCTAGACCTATTTCTGGTACTAACTCTATCTGTTACCAAAACCCTAACACTAGCCCTAACCTAACCCCTAAACCTAGCCCAAGTCCTAACCCTAGATCTAAACATAACTCTAAATATAACCCTAAACCTAAGCCTGAACCTCACCCTACCACTAGCCCTAACATTATTGCTAATCCTAAAACTATTTCTAAATCTAGCTGTAACTCTAAAACAAAACTGAGCCCTAGCCCTAACCCTAACACTAACCTAACTGTAACCTCAGACCAGACATTAGACCTAGCCCTAATTCTTGCCCTAACCCTAACAGAAAACCTAACCCTACACCTACCGTTAACTCTAGCCTTATTTCTAGTGTTATCCCTAACCCTAAAACTAAACTGACATTGACTCTGACCCTAACACTAACCCTATTTCAAATCATCACTCTAATCATAACCTAACCCTAACACTAGACCTAGCCCTAACACTAACCCTAAAACTAGCCCTAATCGTAACCGTAGTTCTTATATTAGCCATAGCCCTACCCTAACCCTAACATAACCAAAAACCTAGCCCTAACCCTAACCCCAACACCAGCTTTAACCCTAACCTAACTCTAAACCTAATCCTAACCCTAGCCTTAATCCTAACCATAACCCTAGCCCTAACTCTAGCTCTAATCCTCTCAATTACCTTAACCCTAAACGTAACCCTAATACTAATCCTAGGATAACCCTAACTCTATCTATAACCCAAACTCTATTCATTACCATAAACCTAACCTTAACCCTAAACCTAACCATATCCATTAACCTAACCCTAAACATAATCCTAACCTAATTTGAGCCCTAACCCTAAACCTTAACCTAAACAAACCATAACCGTTACTCTGACCCTAATAATACCCCTATCTCCAAAAGTGACCCTAACCTTCAACCTAAACCTTACACTATACATTGCCATAAATCTAATCCTGAAACTATCCCTAACCGTAACCCTAGACCTAAGATTAGTCCTAGCCCTAATGTTAGCCCTTATGCTAAAAACAAACAAACAAACAAAACAAAACAAAACAAAACAAAAAACCCTTAATCATGGCCCCAAACCTAGCCTTAATCCGAACCCTAACCCTATCACTAGGTCTAACCCTAAAGTGAAGCCTCACCCTAGCCCTTAAACTAGCTACAATATTATACCATACCCTAACCCGAATTCTAACCCTAGCCCTAAACCAAGGCCTAGCCCTAATACTAAACCTAGCTCTAATCCTAGAACTAATTTAGCCCTAACCCTAAATCTAATCATATCCCTAGCCCTAAGACTAACTCTAACTCTTGCCCTAGGCCTAGCCCTAGTTCTAACATTATCCATTACCATGACCCAAAGCCTAGACCTAACCCTAGCCCCCAAATTAGCCCTAGCCCTAAACCGAGATCTAACCCTCACTCTAAGTCTAAACCTAACCTAAAACCTAAAACCTAAACCTCACCCTAACAATAGCCCTAATCCTAATGCTAATTTGAAAACTATCCCTCACCATAGCCATAGCATTCAAGAAAAACTGAGCTACAGCTCTAATCTAATCCTAAACTTTAACCTAAACCAAAACCTGACACTATGCCTAGCCATTATCCTAGCCCTAATTTGAGTCCTAAACCTAACCGTAGAACTAAGAATGACCCTGACTCTGAACCTAAAACTAACCTTAGCTCTAAACATCACCTTTACCCTAAACCTAACACAAACACTAAACCTAGCCCTAACCCTAATACTAAAACTAGCCCTAATCATAATGCCAGGTCTTACATTAGCAATAGCCCCAACCCTAAAACAAAACCTAGCCTTAATCTGAGTCCTAACCCTAGTTTTAACCCTAAACCTAGCCCTAGCTCTAACCCTATCCCTTACCCTATTCCAACCCTCATCCTAACTACCCTAGTCCTAACCCTAATCCTTAGCCTAATCCAAACCCTAACTCTAATACTATTCCTAACCCTAGGCCTCATTCTATCTCTAACCCTAACCCAAACCCTAAGCCTATACCTGACCCTTATTCTGACCCTAACGCTAACCCTAGGTCTAAGCCTGACCCTAACCTTAAACCAAACACTATCACTAGCCCGATGGGTAAACTTATACCTAAACCTAACCGTAACAGTAACCCTAGACCTAAACTTAATCCTAAATATAGCCATAAATCAAGCCATAGCCCTAAACATAAACCTAGCTCCAGCACTAACAATAACCATTAGTCTAATGCAATGACTAAAAATACCCCAGAACTAACCCAAGTAACATTGTACTCCTAACCATAATTCCAATGTAACCTGAACACTGACCCTTACCCTAACACAAACCCTAGCTCTAAACCTTATCCTAACCAAAAACATACCCTAACACTAGACCTATCCATAACCCTAACCTGAAAACTAGCCATTACCATAATCCTAGTTCTTAAATTACCCATAGTCCTAACACTAGCCATAAACCTCCTCCCAAAACCTAGCCCTAAATGTAGCACTAAAACTAGCTATAAGCCTAATCCTAACCTTAGCCCTACCCCTAACCCTCACACTTGCCTAGCCCTAAACTTAGCTCAAACTCTTACCTTAATGTAACCCTAACGCTAACCCTTGCCCTATTCTTAACTGCAACCATAGCACAAATCCTACCTCAATATCCTTAAATATAAACCTAACCCTAAGGCTAACCCTAGGCCTAACTCTAACCCTAATTCTAACTATAGCCCTGACTGTAACCCTAAAACTCGCCCTAGCCCTAGCCATTAACACTTAATGTAAACCTAACCCTAACACTAACCCTAGGCCTAACCCTAACCCTAGTCCTAATTCTAACTTTAATCCAATCCCTAACACTAGCACTAACTCTATCCATTACCCTACACATAAGCCTATTCCAAATGCTAACCCTAGGCCTAAACCTAGCACTAACCATAAAACTAACCCTATACATTACTCTATACATAACCTGAACCCCAAAACTAATCCTATTCATTACTCTAACCCTAACCCTAATGCTAATTTGAGCCCTAACACAAATCCTTAACCTAAAGTAAACCCTAACCTGAAATTTGACCCTAAAAATACACCCAGCTATAAACCTGACCCTTACCCTAAATCCAACCCTTACACTAGACCTAGCCATAAACCTAACCCTAACCATGAACCTAGACCTGACATTAGTCCTAGCCCTAATTCTAGCCCTTACCCTAACACAAAACCTAGCCCTCATCCTAGCCCTAAACCTAGTCTTAATCCTAATCCAAACCCTCACCCTGGCTCTATCCCTAATTTTAACCCTCGAACGAGCCCTGAACCTAACTATAAGCCCATCACATCCCCTAAAACTAACCCTAACCATAACAATTACACAAATCCTAACCCTAGCCTTAACCATAGGCCTAACACTAACACTAACTCTAACGCTAATCGTAGCCCTAATTTAGCCCTAACCCTAACCCTACCCCTAACCCTAGTCCTAAGACTAACTCACTCTCACCCTAGCCCTATTTTTATTTCTAACCCTGTTACCTTAGCCCTAACAGTAGTCCTCATCGTAGCCATAGCCCTCAACTTAGATCTAACCATAAGTCTAAATCTAACCCTAAACTTAAGCCTAAACCTCATCCTATCACTAGCCCTAATACCATTGCTAATCCTAAACCTAGACGTAACCCTAGTCCTAGCCCTAAAACAAAACCGAGCCATTGCTCTAACAAAAACCTTAACCTAAACCAAACCCTAATCCTACAACTAGCAATAACCCTAGCTCTAATTCAAGTCCTAGGCCTAAAACTAATGATAGCTCTAAATATCACCCTAACCCTAAAGCTAATGCTGACACTAGACCAGCCCAAATCCCATCCCTAAAACTAACCCTAATCATAAACATAGTTTTTACATTGGCCTTAGCCCTAACTCTAGCCTTAACCCTAACACAAAATAGCCCTCATCTGAGCCCTAACATTAGATTTAACACTAACCCTAACCCTAGTCCTAAACCTAACCCTAACTCTAGCCCTAACCATATCCCTTACCCTAAGCCAAACCCTATCCATAATGCTAATCCTAGTCCTAATCCTAATCCTTAGCCTAACCCTATTTCTAGTCCTAAAACAAGCACTCATTCTAGCTCTAATTCTAACCCCAAACCTAACCCTAACCTTCACCCTTATTCTGACACTAACACTAATTATAGGTCTAAACCTGAATCTAACCCTAAACCAAACCCTGAAACAATCCTAATAGTAAACTTATACCTAAACCTTACTCTAACACTAGCCCTAAACCTAAACCATATCCTAAATCTAGCAGTAACTCTAGCCCTAGGCCTAAACAAAACTTAGCCCTACCCCTAACAATAACCCTTAACCTAAAACAAACACTAACCCTACCCCTAAACCTAACCTTGTCCTATTTCTGGCTTTCACCCTAATGCTAACCTGTAACCTGAACACTGACCGTGTCTTTAACAGTAAACCTATCTCTAAACCTGAGCCTAACAATCATCTAAACCTAACACTAGACCTAGCCATAACTCTAACCCTAATACTAGCCCTAATCATAACCCTAGCTCTTATATTACCCATAGCCTTAACCCTAGGCCTAAACCTAACACAAAACCTATATCTTATCCTAGGCCTTAACCTAGCCTTAGGCATAAACCAAACACAAACCGTAGCCAAAACCCTACCCTAATCCTCGCCTTAGTTTTAACCCTGGCTCAAAACCTAACCCTTACCCTAAACATAAACCTACACCTATCCCTAAATCTAACACTAAACCTAGCCCTATTCCTTACCTTAAATCTAGCACTAAACCTAGCTCTAAAGATACCCATTACCCTAAACATAACCCTACCTCTATTGATAACACTAGGCCTAACCCTAAACCTAAACCTAACCAAAAAACTAATCCTAGACCTAACCCTAAACCTCACCCTCACCATAGACCTAACCCTAACTCAACCCTATCGCTTATCATAAACCTAACCATAACCATAGCCCTAACCATAAGCCTACACCTCAATCTAACTCTAACCATTAACCTAAACCTACATCTAATCGTATCCATTACCCTAACCCTAACACTACCCCTAAAGATGACCATAGCCCTAATCCTAACCCTAACCCTAACCATACTGTAATCTTATCCCTAGACCTAACCCTAAACCTAACCCTCGCCCTAGCCCTAAACCAAGCTCAAAACCCAACTTTTTCACTAAACATAATTCTAACCCTAACCCTGGATCTAACCCTAACCCTAACCCTAACTCAAGATATATTTCTAACCATAAACCTAGCCCTAAGCTTAGCTCTAACCATATCCATTATCCTAACAATAACCCTGACCCTAAAGCTAACTCTAGACCTATTGCTAACCCTAATGCTAACTCTAGACCTATTGCTAACCCTAACCTTATCAATTACCCTAAACCTAAACTGAACCCTTAACAAAAACCTATCATTGCCCAAACCCTGACCATAAAGCTAATTAGAGCCCTAACCCTAAACCCTAACCTCAAACAAACTATAACCCTAAACCTAACCATAACTAACTAGACCTATCCATAAAACATTCTAAATCTATCCCCAACTGTAACCTAAGACCTGACATTAGAACTAGCCATAAGCCTAGCTCTAACCCTAACACAAACCCCAGGGCTTATCCTAGCCCTAAACCTAGCCTTAATCCTAACCCTAACCCTAATCTTAGGCCTAACCCTAACACTAATCCTAGCCCTAATCTTAGCCCTAACCCTAGCCCTAAACTTACCCCTAATTTACGCCTATCCCTAACCTTAGCCTTAACCCTAGCCCTAAGACTAACTCTAACTCTTTCTTTTGCCCCATCCCTAGTTCTAAACCTATAACTTACTGGAACAATAATCCTAGCCCTAACACTAGCCCTTCCTTAGCTCTAGCCCTAACCTAGATCTAACTCTAACTCTAAATCTAACTTTAACCCTAAGCCTAAACCTAAACCTAAAACTAGCCTAACCTTAATGCTAATCCTAAAACTAGCCCTAATCCTAGCCCTAGCCCTAAAACAAATCCCAGATATAGCACTAAACCTAACCCTTAACTTAAACCAAACCCTAAGCCTAACCCTAAACTTAGCCCTAATTCGAGTTTTAAGCTGAACCCAAAACTAACCCTGACACTGAATCCGAACATAACACTAACCCTCCTTCTAAAGATCACCCTAACCCTAACCCTAAAACTAACACTAGACCTAGCCCCAACCTTAAACCTAAATTTAGCTTTAAATGTAACCCTTGTACTTACAATAGCCGTAACCCTAACCCTAGTACTAACTTAACACAAAACCTAGCCCTAATTCAAGACCTAAACCAAGCTTTAACCCTAACACTAACCCTAACTCTAGTCCTAATCAGAACCATAAACCTAGCCCTAAACCTAGCTCTAACCCTATCTATCACCATAACTATAACCCTAACACTAATGCTAACCTTAGGCCTAAACCTAACCCTATCCCTAATCCTAACCCTATCCATTACCCTCAACCAAACCTAAACCCTAAACCTCACCTATCATTACCCTAACCCTAACCTTAATGCTAATTCAAGCCCTAAATTTAAACCATAGCCTATCCCAAACCCTAACCAAGGCCCTGACCCTAATAATACCCCAGGCTCTAAACCTGACCTAAAATTAAACATAACCCTTACACTACCTGTATCCATAAACCTAACCCTAATTCTATCTTTAACCATAACTCTAGACCTGATATTAGTCCTAGCCCTAATCCTAGCCCTACCCTAAAACAAATCCTAGCCCTCAGCCTAGCCCTAAAACCAGCCATAATCATAACCCTAACCCTAACCATAGGCCTAACCCTAATTCTAACCCTCACCCAACCTCTAAACCTAGCTATAATGCCAATCCTTAACCTAAACTTAACCCTAACCCTAAACCTAATGCTAGGCCTAGGCTGAACAATAACCCTAGCCCTAATTCTAGTCCGAATTTAACCCTATCCTTAACCCTACCTCTAGCCCTATGACTAACTCTAACTTTCACAGTAGCTCTATCCCTAGTTCTAACCCAATCCATTACTGTAACCCTAACCCTAGCTCTAACCCTAGCCATAAACCTTGCCCTCTCTTATTCCTAGCCGTAACCCTAGATCTATCCCTAACTCTAAATCTAACACTAACTCTTAGCCTAAGCCTAACATAAACACTAGCCCTAACACTAAAGATACTCGTCAAACTAGCCCTAACCCTGACCCTAGCAGTAAATCAAAACCAAGCAATAGCCCTAATACTAAACCTTAACTTAAACCAAATTCTAATACTACACCTAGACCTAACCATAGCCCTAATTCGAGTCCAACCTTAACCTGAATACTAACCCTGACTCTGACTCATATCCTAACACTCACCCTAGCTCTAAACACCATCCTAACCTTAAACCAAACACTTACAGTAACCCTAGCCATAATTTGAGTCCTAACCTTAACCTTAAAACTAACCATGGCCCTGACTACTAACCTAACACTAACACTAGCTCTAAATATCACCCTAGCCTTAAACCTAATTCTAAAACTATTGGTCTAACTCCTAACCATAACCCTAAAATTAACGCTAATTGTAACTCTAGTTCTTACATTAGCTGTTACTTTAACCCTAGCCCTAACCCTAACACAAAAAAAGCCCTAATCTTAGCTCTAAACCTAGCTTTCACCCTAACCATAGACCTAATCCTAGCTCTAACTCTATCCCTTACCTTAAGCCAAACCCTAACACTAAATCTAATCCTAATTCTAACCCTAATCCTTAACCTAACCCAAATCTTAATCCTATTACTACTCCTAACTCTAGCCCTCATTCTAGCTCTAACCATAACCCAAACCCTAACCCTAACCCTGAACCATATTCTGACCCTAACACTAATCGTAGGTCTAAACCTGAACCTAACCCTAAACCAAACTCTAACACTAGCCCTAGACCTAAACCTAATCCTAAATCTAGCCATAACTCCAGCCCTAGACCTAAAGAAAAAACCTAGACCTTGCCCTAATAATAACCCTTAGCCTAGGCCAAACACTAACTCTTCCCCTAGGCCTAATCTTAGTCCTAATTCTGGCTTTAATTCTAACCATAATCCTAATCTGAACACTGACCCTGACATTAATCCTAGCTCTAAACATCACCCTAACCCTGAAACTATACCTAGCACTAACATTAACCCTAAAACTAGCCCTAATCATAACAAGTTCTTAATTTAGCCATAGCCCTAACCTATTGAAAAGCCTAGCTCTAATCTAATCCCTACACTATATTTAACTCTAAAGCTAACCCTAACGCTAAGCATAGCCCTAACCCTAAGCCTAAACCTAACCTTAGATCCAATCCTAAGCATAACACTAGCCCTAACCTTAACTCTAAACCTTTTCATTACCCCAAGGATAACCCTAACCCTTATGCTAACCCTAGGCCAAACCCTAATCCTATGCCCATCCCTAACCCTATCCATTACCCTACAGCTAACTTGAACCCTAAACCTAAAACTATTGTTAAGCTATCACTAAACCTAATGTTAATTCAAGCCCTAAACATAAACCATAACCTAACCTTAAACCTAACCCTGACCCTAATAATACCCATAGCTCTAAACCTGACCCTAACCATAAACATAACCCTTACAATAGACCTAGATATAAACCTAACCCTAATGCTATCCCTAACTCTAACCCTAAACCTGACATTAGCCCTAGCTCTAATCCTAGTCCTAACCCTAACACAAACCTTAACCCACATCCTAGACATAATCCTCGCCTTCATCATAACCCTAACCCTAACCCTAATTCTAACCCTCACCCTATCTCTAAAACTAGGTATAAACTCATCCCTTACCCTAAACCTAACCCTAATCCAAACCCTAAAACTAAACCTAGCCCTAAACTTAGGCCTAACTCTAACATTAACACTTGCCCTAATCCCAGACTTAACTTAGCCCTATCCCTAACACTAAACATAACCCTAGCCCTAAGACTAACTATAACTCTTACCTTAGACCAATAGGGTAGTACTAAACTTTTTCCTTACCATTACCCTAAACCTAGACCTAATCTTAGCCCTAACCCTAGCCCTAGCCCTAAAACAAAACCAAGTTATAGCCCTAATCTTAACCCTTAACCTAAACCAAACCCTAACCTTACACCTAGCCCTAAACCTATTCATAAACGTATCCCTAATTCTAGTCCTAACCTGAAAATTAACCCTGACCCTGACTCTGAGCCTAACACTAAACCTAGCTCTAAAATCATTGTAACCATAAATCTAACCCTAACACTAGACCTAGCCCTAACCCTAACTTCATAACTAGTGCTAGTCATAACCTTACTTTGTGCATTAGCCATAGCTTATCCCTAGCCCTAACCTAACCCAAAACTTAGCCTTAATCAGAGTCCTTATCCTAGCTTTAACCCTTAACTTAAACCTAACACTAACCCAAACAAAATCCCTAATTCTATACATAACCCTAGCCCTAAACTTAGGTCTAACTCTATCCAATACCCTAATGATAACCCTAACCCTTGTGCTAACCATAGGCCTAACCCTAACCTTACCCATTACACTAAACCATAACTAAACCTTAAACCTAACCCTGTCATTACCCTAACCCTAAATCTAATGCTAATTTGAGCCTTAAACTTAAACCCTAACCTAACACAAACGCTAAACTTGATTCTGTTCCTAATAATATCCTTAGCTTTAAAACTGACCCTTACCCTAAATCTAACCTTTACACTGGACCAAGCCATAAACATAACACTAAATGTATCCCTAATTGTAACCCTAGACCTGACATTAGACCTAGACCTAATACTAGCCCTTAACCTAATACAAACACTAGCCCTCAACCTAGCCCTGAACCCTAGCCTTTATCAAAACCTTAAACCTAACCCTGGCCCTAACCCTAATACTAAACCTCACCAAGCCCTCAATCTTGCTATAACCCATTCCTTTAAACCAAATGTAACCTTAACTCTAACCCTAAACCTAACACTAACCCTAGCCCTAATTTAGCCCTATCCCTAACTATAACCCTAAACCTAGCCATAAGATGAACTCTCTCACACTAGCCCTATCACTAGTTCTAACCCTATTCCTTACCATAAACATAACCCTAGCCCTAACCATTGTCCTAACCCTTGCCCTATCCTTAGCCCTAGGACTAACCATAGATCAACACCTATTTCTAAATCTAACCCTAACCTGAAGCCTAAGCCTAACCCATACACTAGCCCTAAGCCTAAAACTAATCCTAAAACTAGCCCTAACCCTGGCCATAGCCTAAAACAAAACGGAGCCATACCTCTAACACTAATCCTTAAACTAAACGAAACCCTAACCATACACCTACCCCTAACCCTAGACCTAATTAGAGTTTTAAGCCAAACCCTAAAACTAACTCTGAACCTGACTCTGACACTAATATTAACCCCAGCTCTAAACATCACCCTGACCTTAAACCTAACCCTAACACTCAACCTAGCCCTAACCTTAATCCTAAAATTAGCCCCAAATGTAACTCTAGTACTTACATTAGCCATAACCTTAACCATAGCACTAAATTAACCTGAATCCTAGCCATAATCTGAGCCCTATCCTGAGCTTTAAACCTAAACCAATCCCTAATCATAACCCTAGCCCTAATCATAACCATAACCCTAGCCCCAACCCTAGTTTAACCCTATCCATTACCATAAACATAACCCCAACCCCAATGCTAACCCTAGGTCTGAACCTAAAGCTATCTCTAATCTTATTTTTATCCATAACCCTAAACCTAACCTGGGCCCAAATACTAACCCTATCATTACTCTAACCCTAAACCTAACACTAATTCAATCCCTAACTTTAGACCTTAACCTATTCCAAACCTTAACCCAGACCTTGTCCATAAAAATACCCCTAGCCCTAATCCTGACCCTATCCCTAAATCTAACCCTTACACTAGACGTAGCCATAATCCTAAACATAAAATTATCTTTAAACCTAATTTGAGACCTGAAATTAGCCGTACCCCAAAACCTAGCCCTAACCCTAAAACAAACATTAGCCCTCATCCCAGCACTAAACCTAGCCTTAATCATAACCGTAACCGTAACCCAAGCTCCAACCTAATTCTTAATATCACCCTACCTCTAAACCTAGCTATAACATTCTCTCTTTACTTAAACTTAATACTAACTCAGACCCTACTCTATATTTAAGCTGAACAGTAACCATAGACCTAATCCTAGCCCTAATTTATCCATTTCCCTAACCCAAGCCCTAAGACTAACTCTAACTCACACTAGCTCTATCCCTATTTCTAATCCTATTATGTACTATAATTTGACCCTAGCCCTAACCCTTGCCCTATCCTCAGTCCTAACCCTAAACCAAGATATAACCCTAAATCTAAATCTAACCCTGAACCTAAGCTTAAGCCTAACACTAACACTAGCCCTAACCCTAAAGCTAATCATAAAATTAGCACTAACCCTACCCCTAGCAGTAATACAAAACCAAGCAATAGCCTTAACACTAAACATTAACTTAAGACACAGTAACACTACATCTAGACCTAACCCTAGCCCTAAATTCGACTCCTAACCCTAACCTTAAAAGTAACCCTGACACAGACTCGTATCCTAATGCTTACCCTAGCTCTAGACCCCATCCTAACCTTAAACAAAAGCCTAACAGTAACCCTATCGCTAATTCGAGTCGTAAGCCTAACCCTGACCATGACTCATATCCTAACACTAACCCTAGTTCTAAATAGCACCCTAACCTTAAACCTAACCATAACACTAGACTTACCACTACCCCTAACCCTAAAACTAACTCTAATTGTAACACTAGTTCTAACATTACACAATGCCCTAACCCTAGCCCTAACACTACAACAAATCAAGCCCTAATCCAAGCTGTAAACCTAGCTTTAACCCTAACCCTAACTCTAACCCTAACCCTAGATCTAACCTTATCCCTTACCCTAAGCAAAACCCTAACCCTCATGGTAACCCTAGACCTATCCCTAATCCTTAGGCTAACCAAAATAATAACCCCATTAATAGTTCTAAATCTTGCCATCATTTTAGCTCTAATCCTATCCCAAATTCTAATGCTAACCCTGACCATTATTCTGATCCTAACATTAAACTTAGGTCTCAACCTGACCCTAACCCTAGACCAAACTCTAACACTGGCAATAAACTTATTCCTAAACCTAACTCTACCACTAGCCTTAGACCTAAATCTAATCCTAAATCTAGCCTTAGCCCTAGACCTAAACAAAAACCTAGTCCTAGCCCTAACAATAACCCTTACCCTAACCCAAACACTACCCCTACCCCTAGACTTAAACTTAGTCCTAATTCTGGCTATAACCCTAACTATAACTCTAACTCTAACTCTAACCTGAACACTGACCAGCCTTTAACATTAACCCTACCTCTAAACCTGACCCTAACCGAAAATATAAACCTAACACTAGACCTAGCCATAACCCTAACCCTAAAACTAGCCCTATTCATATACCTAGTTCTTACATTACCCACAGCCCTAACCTTAGGCCTAAACCCAACACAAAACCCAGAGCTAATCCTAGGCCTTAACCTAGCCCTAAGCATAACCTTAACCCAAACCCTAGCCCAAGTCCTAACTTAACCCTAGGCTTAGTCCCAACCCTAGCTCAAAGCCTAACACTTACCATAAATATAAACCTAGAAATATCCATAAATCTAACCCTAACCCTAGCCCTAATCCTAACCTTAACCCTAGCCCTAACCCTGATTCTAAATCTACAAAATACACTAAACCTAACCCTAAACCTATTGGTAACCCTAGCCTTAACCCTAACCATAACCCTAACCCTAACCAGAAAACTAAACATAGACCTAACCCTAAACCTAACACTTGCTATAACCCTAACCCTAGCTCAAAACCTAACCCTTACCATAAACCTAAACATAACCACAGCCCTAACCTTAACCCTAACCTTAAATCTAACCCTATCCCTAAACCTAAATCTAACCGTATCCATTACACTAAACCTAACCCTAACCCTAATGATAACCCTAGCCCTAATCCTAACTTTAACCCTAAACTTACTGTAATTCTATTCCAAAGCTGAAGCATTCAGAAACATATTTATCCGAAAGTACTGTTTGAGACAACAGAGAAATATACATGTAGTGAACTACCTCCCCAAATTATTTGGTCAGATTTCTTTGATACTGCACAAGATTCATCTGTTAGCTTGCCCCACTAGGCTCACTTATTTTGGGACTTCTATGATAAAATGGTCTCTAAACAGATTAGGGTTTGTTTTATGTTTAGGGTAAGGGCTAGGTTTAAACCTAGTGTTAGGGTTAGAGTCATGTATCTTTGGTACTGGGAAGGATTCATATTTTACCTAGCCTCACAATGTTCCCTGGTTTGGGCCTTCTTGGTTCAATGGTTTGCTGTCAGGAACAGTTTGTATTTTAAGGTTTCACTTAATTTTGAACTATTTTGTTGAAGAGAAATGGAGCATGAAATCAAACAGGGTTGGTGCTAGCTGCTTGAAACTGCACACAATCAATTCTCTGTGGGCACTCTCTGGTTTGTTCCTTGTTGCCCTCAGCTGAAAGGTGCAAAGCAACTTTATTTCAGAGCACTTTTGGAGAAATAAAAGAAATATACATATACTGAAACACTACCCCCAATTATTTGCTCAGATTTCTTTGATATTGTGAAGGATTCATCAGTTAGCTTGCCCCACTAGTTTGGGACTTCTATGATCAAAGGTTCTCTAAATAGGCTAGGGTGAGCTGTAGGGTTAGGATTAAGGATAGATCTAGTGTTAGGTTTACAGTAGTTTTGTTCAAATTTCTTTGATACTAGGCTGGATTTATCTTTTACCTAGCCTTACTATCTTATCCTGGTTTGGGCCTTCTAGGTTCACTGGTTTGCTGTCAGTATTTCAGATTTTTTTTAAAGATTTCACTTCATTTTGACCTATATGGATAAATGGAAATGGAGCTGGAAATCAAACAGTGTTTTTGGTAGCTGCTTGAAACTTCACACTCTCAATCAGTTGTCTGTGAGAACACTCTGGTTTTATCCTTGTGAATGTATCCCAACGATGAGGCATGCAAAAATAACACTATGTGAGGGCATTTTAGGAGACGACAGGAAAACATGCATATACTGAACTACTTCCCCCAATCATTTGGTCAGATTTCTTTCATACTGGGCAGGGTTCATCTGTTAGCTTGCCCCACTAGGCTCCTCATCTTTGAGACTTCTATGATCAAAGGTACTCTAAACAGGTTAGGTTACAGTTAGGTCTAGTGTTAGGGTTAGAGTTTGTCTTGTTCAAATTTCTTTGATGCTGGGCAGGATACATGTTTTACCTAGCCTTACTATGTTCCCCAGATTTCGGCCTTCTCAGTTCAATTCTTTGCTGACAGGAAGAATTTGTATTTTATGGATTCACTTCATTTTGATCTACATGGGTAAATGGACATAGAGCTGGAAATCAAACAAGGTTGGTGCTAACTGCTTAAAACTTCACACACTCAATCAGTTCTCTGTGGGCACTCTCTGGTTTGTTCCTTGTGTAATGATTAATAAGCTGAAGCATGCAATACAAATTTATCTGAGAACACTTTAGGATAAAACATGGAAATATGCATGTACAGAAATAGCTAACCCAATTATTTTGTCATATTTCTTTGAAACTGCCCATGATTCATCTCTAAGCTTACCCCACTAGACTCCCCAATTTTGAAACTTCTATGATCAAAGTTTCTCTAAACAGATTAGGTTTAGTGTTAGACTTAGTGTTAGGACTAGGTTTAGACCAGGTGTAGGTGTTAGGGTTAGAGTTAGTTTTTTTTTTTTTTTTTTTTTAGTTTCTATAATACTGGGCAGGATTCACCTTTTTTCCTATTTTGACTATACTCCAAATGTTTGGGCCTCCTACGTAAAAGGGTTTTCTCTCAGGAACAGTTTCAATTTTCATTTCTCTTCTTTTTGCCCTATAGGGGTGAATGGAAATGAAGCTGGAAATCAAACAGGGTTTGTGCTAGCTACTTGTGAAAGGTTAATAAAATAGGTACTTGTCATTCCGTTTTTCTGTATGCTTAACAAAACACTGTTGAAATCCTGAGAACTGTTTGCTAATCTTGTTCCCAGAATGTGCTGTCCCCAACTGCCAAACTGCAGAATGCACTCCCTCACTCAGTTGCAGGCAAACTGTCCACTCGCCCTGACCCGTCAATGAACTTCCCTCACTGCCTTCTCCAAGAAAACTATATAAGCTCTGCTTAAGCTGTTCCCAGTGCTCTATCTCTCTTTGCTCTAGTGAGCCCTGAGCCCCAGCATGCTGGTCTCCAAATAAACCCTTTTTGCTGTTGCATGAGACAGTCTCTTGGTGGTCTCTTCCTCCGACGTTTCGCTGGTCCCTTACATTTGGTGCATTGCCCGGGAAGTGCGCATCGCCGGACAGGGAGACCCCAACAGACTCCTTTGGGGGGTAAGTAAGGCGCCTCTTCTTCTTCTTCTTCTTCATCTCCTCCTTCTTCTCCTTGTTTTTCCTTTGCGATCGCTCAGAGCTTGGTTTTTGGCTCAGTGGAGAGCATGAGCTCTCAGAGCCTTTCTGGTTTTTCAGTTTGGGTTGGCAAAGTGTGTTTGCCAGCGGAGAGCGTGAGCTCCCCCTGGCGGTGGTGGACAGACGTGTCCTGAAGCCACAGGCCACATTCTTCAAGGGATGCCTTGAAGGACTCTGGGAGGGACGGAAGTGCCCTAATCTGGGAGGGATGGAAGTGCCCTCATCTGGGATGGAAGTGCCCTCATCTGGTATATTCTGCTTCAAAGCCGTCTGTTCTTGCCGGGCAATTCTTTCTCTCAGGTTGAATTCACTGTCTGTTTTTAATCTTTGCCTCTGAACTTGTGTTACACGTTTACTGTGTGTGTCTGTGTTTGTGTCACTTTTGTATTGTCCCTGTCTTTGTTCAAGTAACTTTCATTATGGGACAGAGCCATTCCACGCCTCTGCCCCTGACCCTTGATCACTGGACTGAAGTCCAGTTAAGGGCTCAGAATCTTTCTTTTTCAGTAAAATGCCAGACTTGGCAGACTCTCTGTGCCTTAGAATGGCCCACCTTTGGAGTCGGATGGCCTCCAGAAGGATCTTTCTACTCCCCACTAATTCAAAAAGTCAAAGATATTATTTTTCAGCCGGGGCCACATAGCCATCCAGATCAACAACCGTATATCTTAACTTGGCAGGACCTCTGTGAATCTCCTCCTCCATGGGTGAAGCCTTTTCTTGTCCCTGTCCCCACTCCTACTCCTCCCCCCACGATTCTCTCTCTCAAACCCTCTGCTCCTCCTCCACCCTCTGCTCTCCCTGAGTCTCAAGATTTGACTCTACTGGACTCTCCTCCCTTTCCTTATCCCCTGCCTTTGGTCCCCAACCCCCAACACCCTCTAAGTGATTCTCCTGCTGCTGACTCAGCCTTTCCACCATTGGAGGAAGTTAAGCCAGCCCAGCACCCTCCAGATGACTTCCCCAAGGCACACATAGCCCCTCCTCCCCTGGAGTAAGCTGGCCCGGCTAAAGGAACTCGCTGGCAGCGAATGATTAAAAACCCTGAAGCCCCCGTGATACTTCCCCTCCGTCTTTATGGGCCAATGATAGAGGATGGCCATGGTGGAGAAATACAAGCCTACCAGTATTGGCCTTTCTCCTCTTCAGATCTATATAACTGGAAAAATAACAATCCCCCTTTTTCCGAGGACCCCACCTGGCTCAGAGTTCTGATTGAGTCATTGATGTTTTCACACCAGCCTACTTGGGATGACTGCCAACAACTCTTAGGCACTCTCTTCATGACAGAGGAATGAGAGAGAATCCTTCTGGAAGCTAGAAAAAAATATCCTCGGACCAGATGAGCGACTGACACAACTTCCCAACATAATCGAAGCCAACTTCCCCTTGAACCGACCCAACTGGGACCCCAACACCTTTGAAGGTAGGGAGCATCTGTCCACTTATCACTGGGCTCTAATAGCGGGTCTCCGAGCAGCCGCTAGATGGCCAACTAATTTGGCCAAGGCAAGAGAGATTATTCAAGGGCCTAATGAATCTCCCTCTATGTTTCTGGAGAGAATTATGGAGGCATATAGGAGATATACTCCTTTTGATCCTCAGGCAGAGGATCAAAAGGCATCTGTCACGATGGCCTTTATTGGGCAAGCTGCCCTGGATATTAAAAGAAAGTTACAATGCTTAGATGGATTACAAGATATGACTCTGAGAGATTTAGTCAGAGAAGCCAAGAAGGTATACTATAAGAGAGAAACTGAGGAAGAGAAGGAACAAAGGAGGGAGAAAGAAAGGGAGCAAAGGGAGGATAAAAGAAGCAAAAGACAGACTGAGGCATTGACTAAGGTCCTGGTCACAACAAAAAATAGGCCAGTAGTTAAGAGACAGGGAGACAGAAAGGGATACCTGGGCCCACGCCAGAAGCCACCACCTCTGGCCTCAGATCAATGTGCCTACTGTAGAGAAAAAGGACAGTGGGCCAAATAGTGCCCTAGGAAGAAACAGCCACGCCATCCAGGCATTCTAACTCTGGAGGATGACTAGGAAAGTCAGGGCTCGGATCCCCTCCCTGAGCTCAGGGTAACTTTTGAAGTGGAGGGGACCCCAGTAAACTTTGAAGTGGATACAGGGGCAGTATACTCAGCCCTTAAGGACCCATTGGGCCCTCTATCAACTAAAAGATCTCTAGTTCAAGGGACTAATGGCAGTAAATATCGGGCTTGGACAACTAAGAGGACCATGGACCTGTGAAAAGGAAAAATCCATCACTCCTTCCTAGTGATCCCAGAATGCCCAGCCCCATTGATGGGCAGAGATCTGCTCACCAAACTCCAGGTCAGAATAACTTTTAACCCTGAAGGCCCCCAAATGGAATTTCTAAATCCTTCAGTAAAAACTCCTATAGTCATGGCTTTAACTATGTCAGTAGAAGATGAACATCAACTCTTCACACCCCCCAAGACTGATCAAACAGGCAAGCTATCCCAGAAATGGAAAACAGATTACCCAGATGCCTGGGCAGACACTGCTGGGTTAGGCCTAGCCATAAAACAACCTCCAATAATGGTGGAGTTAAAACCTCAGCCTCCCCAATTAATATTAAACAATATCCTCTGAGCAAAGAAGCTAAAGATAGGATAAGGCCCCATATTCAGAAATATCTGGCCTTAGGGGTCCTAAGGCCCTGTCAATCGGCCTGGAACACTCCCCTGCTACCAGTAAAAAAGCCAGGAACCGGGGACTATAGCCCCGTTCAAGACCTAAGAGAGATCAACAACAAAGTGCAGGACATTCACCCCACAGTACCTAATCCGTACAATCTGCTTAGCACCCTGAACCCTGAGCGAAAATGGTATACTCTCCTGGACTTAAAAGATGCTTTCTTTTGCTTGCCTCTGCATAAAGATAGTCAGCTGCTGTTTGCTTTCGAGTGGGTAGACCCAGAAACCGGAATGTCTGGTCAACTAACTTGGACCAGACTCCCACAGGGGTTCAAAAACTCCCCCACTCTCTTTGATGAAGCCCTCCACAGAGATCTCAACAACTTCAGAACCATGCATCCTGAAGTCACCCTACTCCAATATGTGGATGACCTGCTACTGGCAGCAGACACCAAGTAAAACTGTGAGTCTGGGACCCAAGCACTACTATCTGATCTTGCTCAACTCGGTATAGAGCTTCTGTCAAAAAGGCCCAAATTTACCAGCAAGAAGTAATCTTCCTGGGCTATTCCCTTAGGGGCAGTAAACGATGGCTCACTGAGCCCAGAAAACAAACCGTTGTGCAGATACCACACCCATCTAATAGGAGGCAACTCAGAGAGTTTCTTGGGACTGCTGGCTTTTGCAGGTTATGGATACCTGGGTTTGTATCCTTAGCTGCTCCTTTATACCCGTTGTTAAAGGGAAATGCCCAATTCCAATGGAACCCTGAGCACCAACAAGCTTTTGATAACATCAAAAGGGCATTGCTATCTGCTCCAGCCTTAGCACTCCTGGATGTAGAAAAAGCCTTTACTCTCTACATTGAGGAAAAGAAAGGAATAGCACGAGGAGTGCTCACTCAGACTCTAGGACCCTGGAGAAGGCCTATAGCCTACTTATCTAAAAAGCTGGACCCAGTGGCTAGTGGATGGCTCCATTGCCTAAAAGCTATAGCAGCGGTGGCCCTACTAATCAAGGATGCTGATAAGTTAACGCTGGGGCAGAAGCTAACCATTATAGCCCCCCATGCCCTAGAGATCATCATCTGCCAGCCACCAGACAGATGGATATCAAACTCTAGAATAACACACTATCAGAGCCTGTTGCTTGACAAGGACAGAATAATACTGGGACCCCCCCACCCCACTTAACCCAGCTACACTACTACCTGAACAATCATCAGAACCCGTCACTCATGACTGTCAACATATACTGGCAGAAGAAACCAGTATACGACGGGATTTAAAGGAACAGCCACTGCCCCACCCTGAGATCATATGGTTCACTGATGGCATCAGCTTTCTCCAGGATGGTAAGTGGTGGGCTGGGGCAGCAATAGTTAGCACAACTAAAGTAATCTGGTCCTCTAGCCTCCCGGAGGGAACATCGGCTCAAAAGGCAGAGCCGATCGCCCTCACGAAGGCATTAGAACTAGTGGCAGGCAAAAAGGCCACCATATACACAGATAGCCGCTATGCCTTCGCTACCACTCATATACACGGGGCTATCTACCAGCAAAGGGGACTACTAACCTCGGCGGGAAAAGAAATAAAAAACAGAGATGAGATCCTCCATCTCCTCTCAGCAGTGCAAAGCCCTAAAGAACTAGCTATAGTGCACTGTCCAGGACACCAGAAAGGAAACGATCCCATAGCAGTCGGGAACAGGAGGGTGGATGAAGAGGCTAAATTGGCAGCCCTAAAAGGAGTAACCATGTTAACGCTTTCCACAAGGGGGGAATATGAGTCAGGAGATTTAACTACATCAGAGCATCCCGACAACTTAACATCTAAGGACACTGACACTGAACTCCTTGACTACACTGAGCCCAGCTTGCAATTTCAGAAAGCCCTACACTACGTTAAAAATGTACATCAACTCACTCACCTTGGTTCAAAGAAACTGCAGGCATTCCTAAAGGATCAAGAACAGAGTTTTCCACTAACCGGCTCACAGCAAAAGGAAATAGCTGAACGAGTAACAAAAGCCTGTCGGGCCTGTAAATTGGTTAATGCTTACCCCGCCAAGCTTCCTGTAGGAAGGCGCCTTCGAGGGACCAGACCAGGACAATTTTGGGAAGTGGACTTTACTGAAATTAAGCCAGCAAGGTATGGACTTAAATATCTCCTAATCGTTGTAGATACATTTTCAGGATGGATTGAAGCCTTCCCCACAAAAAAAGAAACGACGCAAATGGTGATCAAGAAGATCCTGGAAGATATTTTTCCAAGATACGGCCTGCCTAAGATAATAGGGTCTGATAATGGACTGGCGTTCGTGGCCCAGGTAAGTCAGGGGTTAGCCAGGACCCTGGGGTTTAATTGGAGGTTACATTGCGCTTATAGACTGTGAACGTCTAGAGTGTTCGGGTCCCTGGGTAAGGGTCACGAAATAACCAGGACACAGGGGATGCAGAGCGAAGGCAGCAATTGCAACTGCATGCTGAGGTTTATTTGCAAGTTCCTTTTATATTCTTCTTCTAACAAAGCAAGCAATTCTTCAATAACACTTTACCCACATTGCCCAAATATCATGCCTCAGCGGATACACAGAGCTAAATTCATACTGTTCCTTTTCATTTGATAAGTACCCTCATAAAGTTCTTTGTAGACATTATCTAATCCCCTGAGGATGCATTTGTTTCTTTTAGAATGTACTGTTCCCAGGATAAGTATGCAGGAAGCTTCTTCCTCTTGGCCAAACCATGCAGAAATTGTGACTTGCGATAAGGGGAAGAGAACTTTTCCTCCTCCTAACTGAGGTTTGCCTCAGCTGACATAAATCACAGCCACAGCTCTTGCAAAAAGTCAGGCCTGAGGGAGCTAAAGTCTGCACACTTAAACCCCAACAATAGACCCCAGAGCTCAGGACAAATAGAAAGAATGAATAGAACCATTAAAGAGACCTTGACGAAATTAAGCTTGGAGACTGGCATAAAAGATTGGACTATGCTCCTGCCTTATGCACTGTTTCGTGCAAGAAATACTCCCTCTATTTCTTTGTGTAACCTCACCCCCTATGAAATTCTCTATGGTGCCCCTCCTCCAGTAAGGGACCTGACCCCAACTCTAAGACCTAACGATTCCTTTCACACCCCCTTGCTTGACAGACTTAAAGCTATTGAAAGAACCCAGCGATACCTGTGAAAACAGCTGGCCACTGCCTACCAACCTGGAGATGAAGGGACTTCACATCGATATCAAGTGGGGAACTTCGTCTACGTAAGACGACATCAGGTGTCATCCCTAGAACCCCGCTGGAAAGAACCATACCAGGTGCTACTTATAACACCTACAGAGGTAAAGGTAGATGGAATCACTTCCTGGATCCATGCCTCTCATCTCAAGCCTGCGCCCTGTCCAGACTCTGGCTGGAAATTGGAAAAGACTGGTAACCCTCTCAAATTGTGTATTCGCCATGTGGATAGGGCTAGGGATTCTCCCCATGATCACCAGTAGTCCTAACCCTCATCAGCCCATTCAGCAGCGATGGCTGATCACAAATCCTACTGGACAGGAAGTATGGTCTATCTCACATACAGCCCCCTTAGGGACCTGGTGGCCATCTCTCCACCCAGACATTTGTCATCTGGCTATAGGCCTTTCCTATTGGGACATCCCTGATGAAAAAGATCCCACTAAAATTCCATTAAATCCCTTCCGTACCATAGATAATGGAAACAAACATTATGGATGTAGGGACATGCAAGCCAGATGTAGGTTGGCTAGCCTGGATTATTATGTTTGCCCGGCGGACTATCGAAGCTGCAAACAGTCACGGCTGTGTGGGGGGAAAAGCTGACTTCTTCTGTAAGTCATGGGGATGTGAGCATACAGGGGCTGTCTGGTGTAACCCAAACTCCCCTGATAGTCTGATTCGGGTAAGAAGAAATAATACTAAGTTAAATCCCAAACAATGTCTCCAATTTAAACAGAGCCCCCAAGCGGGGACTTCTGGACTAGTTGACCCTACTCCATGTGACACAAATAGCCTATGCAACCCCCTAAATATAACCTTCACCTCCAAAGGAAGAAACCAAAATATCTGGGCATGGCTTTCAGGAAAAACCTATGGGATGCGATTTTACACCACAGGATATGATTTTGGCCTTTGGTTCACTATCAGGTTTGAGAGAAAAGAAATTCCCTTGGCCGTAGGGCCCAATCCCCTCAAGCCAGGAATTGGGCCTCATAGACAACCCAAACCTAAATCTACTAGGGTCCTTTCACTTTCCCATACTCCTCAAGTTTCACCTTCATTTACTTCCCCAATCCAGAGTGAAGTCAACCCTTTCCCCTGGGGGCTAATTGAAGGAGCCTTTGTGGTGCTGAATTTCACACAACCAGACCTCACTCAGTCTTGTTGGCTCTGTCTCTCCTCTGCTCCTCCTTACTATGAAGGGATAGCAATTGATGAGACTGATGCAGTAAAAGCACAGAGTTCCTCCTGTAATTGGGGTGAAAATCCTAAGTTAACCCTCCCAGAAGTAACCGGGGCAGGCTTATGTATAGGGTCTCCACCTAAAAGTAAACAACACTTATGTACCCAGATAAAAAATATTGGCATCACACAGGGTTTCCTTACTCCTGAAAATGGAACTTTGTGGGCATGTGACACAGGGTTAACTCCTTGCATTTCAGCCCAGATATTTAACAGCTCTGTAAATTATTGTGTAATGGTGCAGATGTTTCCCAGAGTGCTCTATCATGATGCAGGTTCATTTGAAGATCAAATAGGGGTGCATACAATCCGGTTTCACAGGGAACCTGTATCCCTCACTTTAGCGATCTTATTAGGAATGGGAATTGCTGCAGGGGTGGGCACAGGGACCACTGCCCTGGTCCATGGGACACAACAAATGACCCAATTAGAAAGAGCAATGGACCAAAACGTAAAGATATTAGAAACCTCCATCACAGCTTTGCAGGAATCTTTAACCTCTCTCTCTGAAGTTGTTTTACAGAACAGGCGAGGGTTGGGCCTCCTCTTCATGAGAGAAGAGGGCCTTTGTGCTGCTTTGAGGGAAGAATGTTGTTTTTATGCCGACCATACTGGAGTTGTAAAAGAATCTATGAGCAAACTAAGAAGACGCCTTGAAGGGAGTCAGAGAGAGAGAGAGAGAGGGGGGCCCAAAAAGGGTGGTATGAGTCTTGGTTCACACAGTCCCCCTGGTTAACTATGCTTTTATCAGCCCTGGCCGGTCCTTTAATAATTCTTATATTGTTGCTAACTCTAGCACCCTGTTTGCTCAACCGTGTAGTTTCCTTTCTCCAAGCCCAAATTGGACAAGTCAAACTTATGGTAATCAGACAACAATATACCCCACTAGCAGACACAGAATGTGACACCCCCAATGATCACTTTTATGATTAAAAGTAGCCAGAAGAAGAAGTGGGGAATGAAAGGTTAATAAAACAGGTACTTGTCACTCCGTTTTTCTGTATGCTTAACAAAACACTGTTGAAATCCTGAGAACTGTTTGCTAATCTTGTTCCCAGAATGTGCTGTCCCCAACTGCCAAACTGCAGAATGCACTCCCTCACATGGTTGCAGGCAAACTGCCCACTCGCCCTGACCCATCAATGAACTTCCCTCCCTGCCCTCTCCAAGAAAAGTATATAAGTTCTGCTTAAGCTGTTCCCAGTGCTCTATCTCTCTTTGCTCTAGTGAGCTCTGAGCCCCAGCACGCTGGTCTCCAAACAAACCCTTTTTGCTGTTGCATGAGACAGTCTCTTGGTGGTCTCTTCCTCCAACATTTCGCTGGTCCCTTACACTTGAAACTTCACACACTCAATCAGTTCTCACTGAATATTCTCTGGTTTGTTTCCTGTGAAGTATCCCTCAGCTGAAGTAGAAAGAAACAGCTTTATCTCTGAGTGCTTTAGGAGCAATCAAATTACACATGTACTGAAAGATCTTTGAATTTATTTTGGTCAGTTTACTTTGATACTGTACAGGATTCATCTTTGACCAACCTTAGTAGGCTCCCCAAGTTTGGGCCATCAAGGTTCAATGGTTCAGTGTTAGGAAAGTTTGGATTTTTAGTTTTCACTACATTATGGCCTATAGGTGTGAATGGAAATGGAGCTGGCAATCAAACAGGGTTGGTGCTAGCTGCCTGAAACTTCACACACTCAATCACTTTT
Organism: Marmota flaviventris; assembly: GCF_047511675.1. Taxonomy (NCBI): domain Eukaryota; kingdom Metazoa; phylum Chordata; class Mammalia; order Rodentia; family Sciuridae; genus Marmota; species Marmota flaviventris. The sequence goes on along the minus strand of NW_027288380.1, from coordinate 553,626 downwards.
CTGTCGGCATGCTCTGTTTTATTCTTGTGAAAGTATCTTAAGCTGAAGCATGAAAAAACAATTTATCCAAGAGCACATTAGGAGAAAACAAGGTATATAGGCATGTACTGAAACACCTTCCCCAAATATTGGTCAGAATTTTTGATGCTGGGCAGGATTCATCTCTTACCTTGCCCTAGTAGGCACCCCAAGTTTAGGACTTTTATGATCAAGCTCTATAAACAGGAAAGGCTTAGTTTTCAGATTAGGGTTAGGGCTAGGGTTAGAACTAATGTTCAGGTTAGAGTTAGTTTTGTTCAAATTTCTTTGATACCGGTCAGGATTCATCTTTTACCTAGCATTACCATGTTTCCCAGGTTGGGCATTCTCAGTTCAAGGTTTGCTGTCAGGAATAGTTTATGTTTTCTGGTTTCACTCATCTTGACTTCTCTGCGTTAGTGTTAGGGTTAGGCCTATGGCTCAGTTTTCTTTTATGGATAGGGATAGGGTTAGGGCTAGATTTTGAATTAGTGTTAGGGTTAGGGCTAGTGTTAGGGTGAGGTGTAGGCTTAGGTTTAGGGTTAGATTTAGAGTTAGGGTTAGATCCAGGGTTAGGGTTAGGGTTAGGGTGAGTGTTACGATAATGAAAAGGTTATAACTAGGGAAATGGCTAGGATGAGAGTTAGATATAGATTTAGGACTACGCTTAGGCTTAGTGTTAGGGTTAAAGCTAAAATAGTGCTAGGATGAGGGCGCTAAGGTTAGTGTTAGGGATAGGCCTAGGGGTAGGGCTAGGTTTAGGATTAGCATTAGAGTTAGGATTAACTTTAAAGGAATGGGTGGGGTTATAGCTAGCTTTAGGGCTAGGGTGAGGGTTAGAATTAGGATTAGGGCTAGGGATAGTGTTTAGGTTAGGATTAAGTTGAGGTTTAGGGCTAGGGTTTCTTTTAGGTTAAAGGCTAGAACTAGGCTAGGGCTAATGTCAAGTCTAGAGTTATGATTAAGGATAGTTTTAGGGTTAGGTTATTGCTAGGTCTAGTGTCAGAGCTATGTTTCGGGTAAGGGTCAGATTTAGAGTTAGGGGTATTATTAGGGTTAGGGTCAGGGTTAGCATTTGGTTTTGGTCAAAGTTTAGGTTTAGGGCTTGAATTAGTGTTAGGTTTAGGCTTAGGGTTAGGGTAATGGATAGGGTTAGGTTTAGGTTTCAGTTAAGCTTTAGGGTCATGGATGGGTTAGGTTTAGCAATAGGATTAAGGTTAGCATTAGGTTAGGGTTATGTTTAGTATAATGGATAGATTTACAGCTAGGGTTAGGGCTAGGTTATAGTTTGGATTAAGTCTAAAATGAGAGTTAGGTTTAGGGATAGGGCTAGGGTTTCGTTTACGGTAAATGTTAGGTTTAGGGCTAGGGTTATGGTTAGGTTAGGGTAAGGGTAAATTTTTGAACTAGGGTAATGGCTAGTGCGAGGGTTAGGTGTACGTTCAGGTCTAGGAATATGTTTATGGCTAGGTTTTGGTTTAGGGTTTGGGTTATGGCTAGAATATTCATTACAATTAGGGTTAGTTTTAGGGTAATGGATAATGTTAGATTTAGGGTTAGGGTTAGGGTTAGGTTATGATTTAGGGCTAGTCTTAGGATTAGGTTTAGTGTAAGGCTTAATGTTTCTGCTAGGGCTAGGGCTATGGTGAGGTTTAGGTTTATGGTTAGGTCTTTGGATTCATTTATGTTTAGGGTTAGATTTAGTGTTAGGGATAGGGTTATAATTAGGGTTAGGTTTAGGGTTAGGGTAATTGACAGGGTTAGAACTAAAGTTTGAGCTAAAATTAAGGTTAGGATAAGAGCTAGGGTTAGGGTTATGGTTTAGTATAGGGCTAGGGTTTTGTTTAGGGTAAGGTTTTGGCTTTGAGCTAGGGTTAGGTCTAAGGCAAGTGTTAGTGTTAGGGCTAGGTTTAGGGTTACAGTTATGCTTAGGGCGAAGTTTAGGCCTAGGATTATGGCTAGGTTTTGTGTTAGGTTTAGGGCTCCGGTTGGGATTATAGTTAGGGTTAGGGCTACTGTTAGGGTTAAGATTAGGGTTAAAATAGTGTTAGCCCTAGGGTTATGTTTAGGGCTAGTATTAGGGTTAGGGTTATGGCTAGGTCTAGTATTAGGACTAGGTTTTGGGTTAGGGTCAGGTTTAGAGATAGGTTAATGTTAGGGACAGGGTCAGTGTTCCGGATAGGATAAGGGTTAGGGTTAGAGCCAAAATTAGGACTAGTGTTAGGTCTAGGGGTAGGGTAAGTATTTAGTTTAGGTTAAGGGTTATTGTTAGGGCTAGAGCTAGGGTTTTGTTTAGGTCTAGGGCTAGAATTATAGCTATATTTAGGATTAGTTTTGGATCTAGATCTAGTGTTATGATCCAGTATAGGAATAGGCTTTCTGGTAGGGCTATTGTTAGGGTTTGGTTTAGGGTTAGAGTCAGGTTTAGACCTACGGTTACTGTTAGGATCAGAATAAGGGTCAAGGTTAGGGTTAGAACTAGAATTAGTGCTAGGGTTAGGACTAGTAATACTGTTAGTGTTTAAGTTGGGCTTTGGATTAGGGTTAGGACTAGGGTTAGCATTTGGTTTAGAGTTTGTCTTACGGTAAGGGATAAGGTTAGAGCTATGGAAGGGCTCGGTTTAGGGTTAGGGTTATGGCTAGTTAGGGTTAAGATTAGGGTTTAAGCTAGGGTTAGGTTTAGAATTAGGGGTAGAATTTGTGTTAGGGTTAGGGCTAGTGTTTTGGCAATGACTAGTGTATGAACTGGGGTTAAGATTAGGGCTAGTTTTAGGCTTAGGGTTAAGGAAAGTTCTTGTGTTAGGGTTAATTTAAGGTTAGGGTGATGTTTAGAGCTAGGATTAGTGTTAGGATCAGGTCAGGGTCAGAGTTATTTTTAGAGTTAGGGATAGGGCTAGGTGTAGGTTTTTGGTTTGGTTTAGGTTAAGGGTTAGGGTTATGGATATGGCTTGGTTTTAAGGCTAGGGCTAGGGTTAAGGCAAGTTTTAGGATTAGCATTATTGTTTGGGCTAGTGTTAGGGTTTGGTTTAGGATTATGGTTATGGTTAAATTTAGAGTTAGGTTTAAATTTAGAGTTAGGTTTAGATCCAGGGTTGGGCTAGGGCTAAGGATAGAACTAGGGCTAGGGCTAGGGCAAGAGTTAGAGTTAGTCTTAAGGCTAAGTTTAGGGTTAGGATAGGACTAAATTAGGGTTAGTGCTAGGCTTAGTGTTAGGGTTAGGCCTAGGGTTAGGGCAAGGGTTATGGTTAGGTTTAAGATTATGGTTAGGTTTAGGGTTATTGTTAGGTTTAGGGTAAGGGATGGGATTATAGCTAGGTTTAGGGCTAGGGCGAGTGTTAGAATTAGGGTAAAACTCGGGTTATGTTTCGGGTTAGGATTAAGGCTAGGTTAAGAGCTAGGGCTAATTTCAGGTCCAGCTTTACAGTTAAAAATTGTTTAGGGTTAGTTTAGATGTAGTGTAAGGGTTAGGATTAGAGTTTCAGTCAGGTTTAGAGCTAATGGTATTGTTTGGGTCAGGGTGGTGATTAGTGTTTGGCATAGGTTAAGGTTTAAATTTAGGGCTCGAATTAGCATAGGTTTAGGATTAGGGAAAGGATATAGTTAGGTTTACGTTTCAAGTTAGGTTTAGAGTAATGGATAGGTTTAAGATTAGGGATATGGTAATGTTTAGGCCTAGGGTTAGCATTAGCATTAGGATTATGGTTAGGGTAATGGATAGGGTTAGAACTAGGGTTAGAGCTAAGGTTATGGTTATTCTTAGTGCTTGATTTAGGGTTACGGTTAGGGTTAGGGTTAAAGCTCGGTTTAGGGCTCAGATTAGGCTAGGTTTTGGGTTAAGTTAGGACTAGGGTTAGGGTTATGGCTAATGTAAGTACTAGGGTTACAATTAGGGCTAGTTTTAGGGTTAGTGTTAGGGTTAGGGCTAGGTCTAGTGTTATGTTTAGGGTTATGTTTAGGGTGATGTTTAAAACTAGGGTTAGTGTTTGCGTCAGAATCAGGGTTAGGGCTAATTTTAGGTTTCTGCTCAAAAGTAGAATTAGGGCTTGGGTTACAGCTAGGTGTAGGGTTAGGGTTTGGTTTTGGTTATGGGTTAGGGTTAGGAATATGGCTTGGTTTTGTATTAGGGCTAGGCCAAGAGTTAGGGCTAGTTTTAGGAGTAGCATTAGGTTTAGGGTTAGGGTTAGGGTTAGTGTTAGATTTAGGCATAGGCTTTGCATTAGAGTTAGATTTAGAGTTAAGGTTAGATCCAAGGTTAGGGCTAGGGCGAAGGAAATGGCTAGGGTTAGGCCTAGGATTAGAGCTAGGTTTATAATTCCAGTAAGGGATAGGGTAAGAACTAGTTTTAGGGCTAGGGAGAGAGACTTAGTTTTAGGGCTAGGGTTAGGGTTAGGGTTAGGGATAGGGCTTAGTTAGGTCTAAGATTAGGGATAGGGTTGGTTTTAAGTTAGGCCTAGGTTTAAGGTTAGGGTTATGATTAAGGCTATGCTTAGTGCTAATATGGGCTAGGGTTTGTGTTCAGATTAGGGTTAGGATAATATCTAGAGCTAATGTCAGGTCTAGTGTTATTGTTATAGATAGTTTTAGGGATAGGTTTTGGCTAGGTATAATGTAAGGATTGAGTTTAGTGTAAGGGTCAGGTTAGAGCTAGGTGAATTATAAGGGTCAGGGTCATGGTTAGGGTTTCTTTTAGGTTTGATTTAGGGTTAGGGCTCAAATTAGCCCTAGGGTTATGGTTAGGGTAATGATAGGGTTAGATTTAGAGTGAAGTTTAGGTTTAGGGTTATTGATAGGATAGGGTTAGTGATAGGTTTAGGGTTAGGCCTAGGGTTAGCATTAGGGAAAGGGTTATGTTTAGGGTAATGGATACCATTAGAGTTAAGTTTAGAGCTAGGGTTATGGTTAGGATTAGGTCTTGAGATAGGGTTAGGCCTAGAATTAGCATTAGGATATGAGTTATGATTAGGGTAATGGGTACAGTTAGAGTTAACTTTATAGCTAGACTCATGGTTAGGATTAGGTCTTGAGTTAGTGTTAGGGTATGGGTTAGAACTACGGTTAGAGTTAGTGTTATGTTTAGTGTAAGAGTTAGGTTCTGAGCTATGATTAGTGTTAGAGCAAGTGTTAGGTTCAGGGTTATGTTTAGGGATAGGATTACGGTAGGTTTAGGGTTAGAATTAGGGTTAGGGGAATGGTAATAATTAAGTTTAGGGTTTGGGTTAGTGTAATAAATATGGTTAGATGTAGGTTTAGGTTTAGGGACAGGGCTAGATTTAAGTTTAAGGTTAGGGTTAGGTCTATGGTTATGTTTAGGTTTATGGTAAGGCTTAGGGTTTGATCTATGGTTAGGGCTATAGCAAGTATTAGTTTAGAGTTAGGTCTAGGGTTAGTTTTCTGTTTAGGGTTTAGGATTATGGTTAGGGTTGAAGCTAGGGTTACATTTAGGGTTAGGGTTAGGGTAATGGGTAGGTTTAGAGCTTGGGTTACGGCTAGGGTTATGTTAGAATTAGGACTAGATTTAGGGTTAGATTCAGGGATAGTTCTAGGTTTATTTTTATAGTAAGGGCTAGGTTTTGAGCTACGGTTAGGACTAAGGCGAGGGTTAGGTTTGCGTTAGGGCTATGGTTAGGGTTAGGGCTATGCTTAGGGCTAGGTTAAGGCCTAGGATTAGATCTAGGTTTTGTGTTAGGTTTAGTCCTAGGGTTAAAACTGTGGGTAATGTAAGAGATAGGATTATGATTAGGGATAGTTTTAGGGTTAGGGTTATGCCAAGATCTAGTGTTAGGTTTAGATTTTCAGTTAGGTTCAGGTTTAGAAGTAGGTCTACATTTAAAGGAAGAGTCAGTGTTTGGGTTAGAGTTCAAGCTAGGGTTACAGCCAGAATAGAAGTAGGTTTATATCTAGAGGTAGGGTAGTGATTTGTTAGGCCTAGGACTAGGTTTTTGTTTCGTTCTAAAGCTAGTTATAAGGCTACATTTAGGATTAGGTTTGAGTCAAGGTCTAGTGTTAGGCTTTAGTCTAGTGTTAGGGTCAGGTTTAGAACTAGGGTTTGTGTTAGGTTCAGTATAAGTGTCAGGCTTAGCGTTCAAATTTGTGATAGGATTAGAGCTAGAATAAGGGCTAGGGTCAAGACTACTAATAAGGTTAGGATTTTGATTAGCCTAAGGATTAGGCATAGGTCTAGGGCTACCATTAGGGTTAGGGTTATTCATAGGGTAAGTGATATCCTTAGAGCTAGGTTTAGGGCTAGAATTAGGATTAGGGTTAAATCTAGGTTTAGGGCTTGGATTAGGGCTAGATTTTGGGTTAGGATTTGGGCTAATGATAGGGCAATGGCTAGTGTAAGAACTAGGTTTACAATGAGGGTTAGTTTTAGGTTTAGGGTTAGGGGTAGGTCTAGTGTTAGGATTAGGTTTAAGGTTAAGATGATCTTGAGACCTAGGGTTAGTGTTAGGATATGAGTCAGGATCAGGGTTAGGGTTAGGACCTGAATTAAGAATAGGTTTACTTTTAGTGTCAATTTAAAGTTAGGAGGGTGTTTAGAGCTAGGGTGAGCATTAGGATATGAGTCAGGTTCAGGGTTAGATTTACGGTTAGGGTTAGTACTCAAATTAAGGCTATGGTTAGGTCTAGGTGTAGTGTTAAGTTTTGGTTTAAGTTAAGGTTTATGGTTAGGGCTATTGCTCAGTTTGTTTTACTGCTAGGGTTAGGGTTAGGGCTAGTTTTAGTGTTTGGCTTAGGCTTAGGGTTAGGGTTAGATTTCAAGTTAGAGTTAGATCTAGGGTTAGATCTAGGACTAAGGGTAGAACAAGGGTTAGGGATAGGGTTAGGGTTATGGTAGTGGATAGGCTTAGAAGTAGGGATAGGGATAGGGTGAGAGTTAGAGTTAGTCTTAGGGCTAGGGTTAGGATTAGGTTTAGTTATAAGTTAGCGATATGGCCAGTGTTAAATTTTGCTCTTGGTTTAGGGTCAGTTTTAGACATAGGGTTTGTGTTAGGGTCAGAATAAGGGTCAGGGTGAGTGAAAGGGTTTGGGGTAGGATTAGAGCTAGAATGAGGGCTAGGTTCAGGACTATTAATAGGGTTAGGATTTTGGTTAGCCTAAGGATTAGGGATAGGTCTAGGTTAACCATTAGTATTAAGGTTTCCCTTAGGGTAAGGAATAGGTTTATAACTAGGTTTAGGGCTAAATTTAGGGTTAAAGTTAGGTTTAGGGTTCAGATTAAGGCTACTTTTGTGTTAGAGTTAGGACTAGGGTTAGGGCAATCGCTAATATAAGAACTAGGGTTACAATTAGGGTTAGTTTTAGGTTTAGGGGTAGGGGTAGGCATAGTTTTAGTGTTAGGGTTAAGTTTAAGTCTAGGGTGATATTTAGAGGTAGGGTTAGTTTTAGGATATGTGTCAGGATCAGGGTTAGGTTTAGGACACAAATAAGGGCTAGGGTCACTGTTAAGTTAAGTTTATTTTTAGGATTGTGTTTCAAGCTAGAGTGAGTTTAGCATATGAGTCAGTGTCAGGTATACTTTTAAGATTATGTTTAGGACTCAAATTAAGTCTATGGTTAGGTCTAGGTGTAGTGTTAGGGTTTGGTTTATGTTAGGTTTAGGGTTGGGATTATTGCTCATTTTTGTTTTAATGCTAGTTTAAGGTTAGGAGGGTGTTTAGAGCTAGGGTGAGCATTAGGATATGAGTCAGGTTCAGGGTTAGATTTACGGTTAGGGTTAGGACTCAAATTAAGGCTATAGTTAGGTCTAGGTGTAGTGTTAAGGTTTGGTTTAAGGTTTATGGTTAGGGTTATTGCTCAGTTTGTTTTACTGCTAGGGTTAGGGTTAGGGTTAGGGCTACTTTTAACATTAGTATTAGGGTTAGGGCTAGTTTTAGTGTTTGGCTTAGGCTTAGGGTTAGGGTTAGATTTCAAGTTAGAGTTAGATCTAGGGTTAGAGCTAGGACTAAGGATAGAACAAGGGTTAGGGCTAGGGTTAGGGTTATGGTAGTGGATAGGCTTAGAAGTAGGGATAGGGATAGGGTGAGAGTTAGAGTTAGTCTTAGGGCTAGGGTTAGGATTAGGTTTAGGTATAAGTTAGAGGTATGGCCAGTGTTAAATTTTGCTCTTGGTTTAGGGTCAGTTTTAGACATAGGGTTTGTGTTAGGGTCTGAATAAGGGTCAGGGTGAGTGAAAGGGTTTGGGATAGGATTAGAGCTAGAATGAGTGCTAGGTTCAGGACTATTAATAGGGTTAGGATTTTGGTTAGCCTAAGGATTAGGGATAGGTCTAGGTTAACCATTAGTATTAAGGTTTCCCTTAGGGTAAGGGATAGGTTTATAACTAGGTTTAGGGCTAAAGTTAGGGTTAAAGTTAGGTTTAGGGTTTGGATTAGGGCTAGTTTTGTGTTAGAGTTAGGACTAGGGTTAGGACAATCGCTAATATAAGAACTAGGGTTATAATTAGGGTTAGTTTTAGGTTTAGGTGTAGGCGTAGTTTTAGTGTTAGGGTTAAGTTTAAGTTTAGCGTGATATTTAGAGCTAGTTTTAGGATATGAGTCAGGGTCAGGGTTAGGTTTAGGAGTCAAATAAGGGCTAGGGTCACTGTTAAGTTTAGGTTTAAGTTTAGGATGGTGTTTCAAGCTAGGGTGAGTTTAGCATATGAGTCAGTGTCAGGTATACTTTTAAGATTATGTTTAGGACTCAAATTAAGTCTATGGTTAGGTCTAAGTGTAGTGTTAGGGTTTGGTTTATGTTAGGTTTAGGGTTGGGACTATTGCTCATTTTTGTTTTACTGCTAGTGGTAGGGTTAGGGCTAGTTTTATGAATAGAGTTAGGGTTCGGGTTAGGGTTAGGGTTAGGGATAGGGCTTAATTAGGGCTTTGAGGAGGTCTATGGTTAATGTTCATTTTAAGCATAGAATTAGGGTTAGATCTAGGATTTAGTTTAGGGTAAGGGATGGTGTTACGCTAGTTTTAGAGGTAGGGTGATGTTTAGAATAAGGGTTAGGATTAGGGTTATGATTAAGGCTAGGTTTAGGGCTAGGATCAGGGCTAGGGTTTGTTTTAGGGTTAGGGCTAGGATTAGGAGTATGGCTAATTTCAAGTCTAGGATTATGTTTAAAGATAGTTTTAGGGTTAGGATTATTGGTACGTCTAGTGAAGGTTTAGGTTTAGGGTTAGGGTCAGGTTTAGGGCTAGGGGTATTATTAAGGTGAAGGTCTAGGTTAGGGATTGGAATAGGTTCAGGCTTAAAGTTAGGGATTCAATTAGCATTAGGCAGGGTTAGGGTAATGATAGGTTTTTATTTATGTTTCATGTTAGATTTACGGTAATTGATAGTGTTAGGTTTAGCGATAGTGTTTGTGTTAGGCCTAGGGTTAGCATTAGGGTAAGGGCAATGGTTAGGAAAATGGATAGGGTTAGAGCTAAGTTTAGGGCTAGGGTTATGGTTAGGAATAGGTCTTGAGTTAGGGTTAGGGTTAGGGTTAGAACTAGGGTTAGTGTTAGGGTTATGTTTAGCATAAGGGTTAGGTTTTGACCTAGGGTTAGGGCTAGGGCGAGGGTTAGGTTTAGAGTTAGGTCTAGGGATAAGATTAGAGTTTGGGTAGGGTTAGGGTTAGAGTAATGGATATGGTTAGATGTAGGCACAGGTTTATGGTTAGTGTTAGATTGAGGTTTAGGTTTAGGTTTAGGGCTATGGTTATGTTTAGGTTTATGGTAAGGGTTAGGGTTTGAGCTATAGTTAGGTCAATGTTGAGTGTGAGGTTTAGGGTTAGGTCTAGTGTTAGTTTTCTAGGTTATGTTATAGGGTTATGTTAAGGTTATGTTTAGTGTAAGGGTTAGGTTCTGAGCTATAGTTAGGGCTAGGCTCAGTGTTAGGTTCAGGATTAGGTCTAGGGATAGGATTACAGTAGGTTTTGGTTTAGGGTTATGGTTAGGATTAGACCTAAGATTAATGGTAAGGTCAGTAGAAGGGTCAGGGTTAGTGTTAGAGTTTTGGATAGGGTTAGATCTAGAATGAGTGCAAGGGTAAGGGCTATTAATAAGGTTAGTGTTTTGGTTAGCTTAAGGATAAGGGATAGGTCTAGGGTTACCCTTAGGTTTAATGTTTTGCTTAAGTAAGGGATTGGTTTAGAGCTAGTTTATGGTTAGAGTTAGGGTTAAAGCTGGGTTTAGGACTCGGATTAGGCGTAGGTTTTTGTTAAGGTTAGGGCTAGGGGTAGGGCAATGGCTAATGTAAGAACTAGGGTTACCATTAGGGTTAGTTTTATTGTTAGGTTATGGGTTAGGTTTAGTGATAGGGTTATGTTTAAGGTTAGGGTGATATTTTTAGCTAGGGTTCATGTTAGAATAGGAATCAGGGTCAGGCTTAGTTTTAGGGTTAGAGTTAGAACTCAAATTAGGGCTAGGGTTACTGTTAGGGTTCAGTTTAAGGTGAGGGTGGTGTTTACAGCTAGGGTGACTGTTAGGATATTAGTTCGCATCAGGGTTGGTTTTAGGGTCTGGGTTAGGATTCAAACTAGGGCTAGGATTAGGTCTAGTAGTAGTGTTATAGTTTGGTTTAAGTAAAGGTTTAGAGTTATGGTTTTTTGATTTAGTCTTATGGTTAGCTAGGATTAGGGTTAATGAAATTTTTAGCATTATTTAAGGTTAGGGCTAGTCTTAGATTTAGGCTTAGGCTTCGGTTTAGGGTTAAATTTAGAGTTAGGTTTTTATCTAAGTTTAGTGCTAGAGCTAAGGATAGGGAAAGGTTTAGGACTTGAATTTGGGATAGGGTTAGGTTTATGGGAAGGGATAGGATTAGTATGAGTGATAGGGCCAGTGTGAGAGTTAGAGTTATTCTTAGGGCTAGGGTTAGAGTTAGGTTTAGGGTTATGGCTAAATTATGGCTAGGGTTAAGGTTAGGGATAGGGTTAGAGCTAGTTTTAGAATTAGCATCAGGGTTTGGGCAATTTTTGACTTATGCATTGAGTTGGGGTTAGATTTAAAGTTAGGTTTCGATCTAGAGTTAAAGCTAGGGCTAAGGATAGGGCAGTTGTGATGAAAAGGGTGAGGTTTAGAGTTAGGCTTACAATTAGGTTAAGGGATGTGCTTTTGGCTAGGTTTAGGGCTATGGCAAGGGTTAGTATTAGGGTTAGGGCTAGAATTAGGGTTAGGGTTATGATTAAGGCTAGGTTTATGGCTAGGATGAGGTTTAGGGTTTGTGTTATTGTTAGATATAATATTATGGCTAGGGCTAATGTCAGGTCTAGGGTTATAGTTAGGGCTAGATTTAGTGTTAGGTTTATGGCTTCATCCAGTGTAAGGATTAGGTTTAGGTTAAGATTCAGGTTTATATCTAGGGTTATATTTAGGGTCAGGGTCAGGTTTAGGTTTTGGGTTAGGTTAGGGATTTGGTTTAGTGTAATGACAGCATTAGTTTTAGGATTTAGATTTGGTTTAGTGTAATGGATAGGGTTAGGGTTAGACCTAGGGTTAGCTTAAGAGTTAGGGTTATTGTTAGTGTAATGGATAGGTTTAGACCTAAGGTAAGGGCTAGGGTTATGTATAGGATTAGGGCTAGTTTTGGGTTTGGCTTAGGTTTAAGTTTAGGGTTAAGGCTAGGTTTACTACTCGGTTTAAAGTTAGGTTTTGGGTTAAGATTATGGCTAGGCTTAAGGCTATGGCTAATGTATGAAGCAGGGTTATGATTAGTGCTAGTTATAGTGTTAGGGTTAGGGCTATGTCTAGTGTTAGGTTGAGATTTACAGTGATGATGGTGTTTAGAGCCAGGGTTAGTGTTAGAGTCAGGGTCAGGGTTAGTTTTCGGGTTAGGGTTAGGACTAGAGTTAGGATATGGTTAGGGATAGGTGTAGGTTTAGGGTTTGGTTTAGGATAAGGGTTTGGGTTACGGCTATGGCTCAGTTTTGTTTTAGTTTTAGGGCTAGTGTTAGGGCTAATTTTAGGATTAGCATTAGCATTAAGGCTAGTGTTAGGTTTGGGTTTAAGTTTAGGCTTAGGGTTAGGGTTATATTTAGAGTTATGGTGAGATCTAAGGTTATGGCCAGGGCCATGAATAGGGCTGGTGTTAGACCAAGGGTTAGGGCTAGGATTAGGGTTCTAGTAAGGGATAGGGTTGGAACTAGGGTTAGGTGAGATTTAGAGTTAGAGTTAGTCTTTGGGCTAGGATTAGGGTTAGGGTTAGGGATAGGGCTAAATTAGGGCTAAGCTTAGCGCTAGGGTTAATGTTAGGTTTAGGCCTAGGGTTTGGGTTAGGGATAAAATTAGGCTATGCATAGGGCTAGGATAAGGGACAGGGTTTGTGTTATAGTAAGGGCTAGGATTATGGCTAGGGTTAATATCACATCTAGGGTTAAGGTTAGGAATAGTTTTAGGGTTAGTTTTATGGCTAGGTCTAGTGTAAGGTTTAGGTAGGGTAAGAGTCAGGTTTATAGCTTGGGGAATTATTAGGGTCACGGTTACTATTAGGGTTTGGTTTACGTTTGAGGTTAGGGTTAGGTATCAAATTAGCATTCGGATTAGGGTTAGTGTAATAATTGGATTAGGTATAGGGTTCATGGTAGGTTAGGCTAATTGAAAGGTTTGTGGAAAGCGATAGGGTTACGGTTAAGCCTAGGGTTAGAATTATGGTAAGGGTTATGTTTAGGGTAATGGATACAGTTAGAGTTAAAGTTAGGGCTAGGGTTATAGTTAAAATTAGGTCTTGTGCTAGGGTTAAGGTGAAGGTTAGAACTAGGAATAGGTTTAGGGTTTTGTTTGGCATAAGGGTTAGGTTCTGAGCTATGGTTATTGCTCGGCTGAGAGTTCGGTTTAGAATTAGGTCTAGGGATAGGATTGTGGTAAATTTTGGGTTAGGGTTGGTATTAGGGTTAGACCTAGGTTTAGTGTTAGGGTCAGAATAAGGATCAGGGTTAGGGTTAGGGTTTGGGATTGTGTTAGAGCTAAAACAAAGGCTAGGGTTAGGACTATTAATAGGGTTAGGGTTTTGGTTAGTTTAAAGACTAGAGATAGGTCTAGGGCTACTCTTCAGTTTAGGATTTTGCTTAGGGTAAGGGATTGATTTAGATCTAGGATTAGGGCTAAGGTTAGTGTTAGAGTTAGAGTTAAAGCTAGGTTTAGGGCTCAGTTTAGGGCTAGATTTGTATTAGGGTTAGGGCTAGGATTAGGGCAATGGCTAATGTAAGAACTAGTGTTTCCATTAGGGTTAGTTTTAGGGTTAGGGTTAGGTGTAGTTTGAGTGTTAGTGTTAGGTTTAAGCTTAAGGTGATATTTACAGTTACGGTTCTTGTTAGGATAGGAGTCAGGGTCAGGGTTATTTTTAGGGTTAGCATTAAGAGTCAAATTAGGGCTATTGTTAATGTTAGTGTTCGGCTTGAGTAGGGCAGTATTTATATCTAGGGTGAGTGTTAGCATATGAGTCAATGTCAGGGTTAGTTTTAAGGTCTGGCTTAGGACTCAAATTAGGGCTAGGTTTAGGTGTAAGTGTAGTGTTAGTTTTTGGTTTAAGTTAAGGTTTAAGGTTAAGACTATTTATCCGTTTTGGTTTACTGCTAGGATTGGGTTAGGGCTAGTTTTACTATTATCATTAGTGTTAGGGCTAGTGTTATAGGCTTTGGCTTAGGTTTAAGGTTAGATTTAGAGTTATGATTAGGGATGGGACTAACTTTCGGGCAACTGTTAGGGCTAGTGTTAGTTTTATGGTAGCAGATAGGGATAAAACTAGGGCTAGGGCTAGGGCAAGAATTAGAGTTGGTCTTAGGGCTAGGGTTAGGATAGGGTTAGAGATAGAGCTAAATTAGGGCTAGGATTAGGGCTAGGTTTTGTGTTTAGCTTAAGCCTATGGTTTGGGTTAGGGTTAGGTTTAAATTTGGGGTAAGAGATGACATTATAGGTAGATTTAGAGGTAGGGTGAGGGTTAGAATTACTGTTAGGAATAGGGCTAGAGATAGGGTTATGATTAAGGCTAGTTTTAGGACAAGAATGAGGGCTAAGTGTGTTTATAGCGGTAGGTCTAGGATTAGGGCCAGGGCTAATTTCAGGTCCAGAATTATGGTTAAAGATAATTTTAGGTTTAGGTTTATGGCTAAGTCTAGGCTAAGGTTTAGGTGTTGGGTTATGGTCAAGTTTAGAGCTAGGGTTATTATTAGGGTCAAGGTCTGAGTTAAGGTTTGAGGTAGGTTAAGGTTTCAATTTTGGGCTTGAATTAGTTTTAGGATTAGCTTTATTTTAATGATAGGGTTAGGTATAGGATTCTGTTTAGGTTTAGGCTAATGGAACAATAACGAATCAGGATAGGGTTAGATTTGTGCTTAGGGTTATCATTAAGGTTTGGGTTATCATTATGTTAATGGATAGAGTTAGAGATCAGTTTAAAGCTAAAGTTATGGTTACAATTAGGACTAGTGTTAGGGTTACTTTAGGTTTAAAGCTAGGGTTAGGTCTCTGATTATGGCTAGGTTTTGGGTTATGTTGGAGCTAGGGTTAGGGTTAGAGCTAATGTAAGTACTAGGTTTAAGTTCAGGGCTAGTTTTAGGGTTTGAGTGCTAGGTTTAGTGTTAGGGTTAGGTTTACAGATATGGTGATGTTTAGAGGTAGAAGTGTTAGGATCAGTGTCAGGTTCAGGGTTAGTTTTAGGGTTTGGCTTCCATCTCAAATAAGTCTAGGTTTAAATCTAGGTGTAAGGTTACGGTTTGGTTTAGGTTAATGTTTAGGGTTAGAACTATTGCTCAGTTTTGTTTTAGGGCTAGGGCTAGCGTTAGGTCTCATTTTAGGATTAGTGTTATGGTTTGGGCTAGTGTTAGGTTTAGACTTAGGCTTCGGGTTAAGGCTTGTTTTAGAGGTACGTTTTGCCTAATGTTAGTGCTAGGGATAAATATTGAGAAAGGATTAGCACTAGGGTTAGGGCTAGGGTTAGGTTTATGGTAAGGGATAGGGTTAGAATGAGTGATAGGGCTAGTATCAGAGAGTTAGTCTTAGGGCTAAGGTTAGGTTTAGGTTTACGAATAGGGCTAAATTACGGCTAGGGTTATGTTAGGGCTAGGGTTAAGGTTAGTTTTAAGATTAGGCTTAGGCATCGAGTTAGTGTTAGATTTAGAGTTAGATTTTGATCTAGGGTTAGTGCTAGGCCTAAGGATAAGGCAAGGGTTGCCACTAGGGTTAGGGTTAGAGTTAGGGTTTAATTTAGGCTAAGGGATGTGGTTATAGCTCGACTTAGGGCAAGGGCAAGGGTTAGTATTAGGGTTAAAAATAGGGTTAGAGTTATGATTAAGGCTATGTTTAGGGCTAAGATGAAGAATAGGATTTGTTTTAGAGTTAAGTATACTCTATTAGAGCTATGGCTAATGTTAGGTCTTGGGTTACAGTTAGGGATAGATTTAGAGTTAGGTTTATGGCTTGGTCCAGTGTAAGGGTTAGGTTTTGGTTAGGGTATGATTTAGATTTTGGTTATTTTTAGAATCAGGTTCAGGATTAGTGTTTGGGTTAACTTAGTGATTAGGTGCAGGGCTCAAATTAGTGTTAGATTTTGGGTTAGTGTAATGTATATGGTTAGGGTTAGGCCTAGTGTTATCAGAAGGGTTAGGGGTATTGTTAGGGTAATGTATAGGGTTAGCCCTAAGGTTAGGGCTAGAGTTATGTATAAGATTAGGGCTAATGTTTGGGTTAGGGTTAGGTTTAAGTTTAGGGTTAAAATTAGATTTAGGACTAAGATTAAGGCTGGTTTTGGGTTAGGTTAGGGTTAGGGTTAAGGCTACCACTAATGTATGAATTAGGTTTATGACTACAGCTAGTTATAGGTTTAGAGTTAGATCTAGGTCTAGTTTTAAGGTTAGGTTTATGGTGATGATGATGTTTAGAGCCAGGGTTAGTGTTCGGGTCAGTGTCAGGGTCAGGGTTAGTTTTGGGGTTAGGGTTAGACTATAATTAGTGATAGGATTAGGGCTAGGTGTAGGGTTATGATTTGTTTTTGGTTAAGGGTTAAGGTTAGGGCTATGACTTGGTTTTGTTTTATGGCTAGGGTTAGGGTTAGTGCTAGTTTTATGATTAGTCTTAGGGTTAGGGCTATTATAAGTGTGAGATTTAGGCTTAGGTTAAGGATTAGGAATAAGAGTAGAGTTATGGATAGGTTTAGACTTAGGGTTAGGCTTAAGTTTAGAGTTAGGTTTAGATCTAGGTTTTGTGATAGTGCTAAGTATAGGTCTAGGGTAGGGCTATGTTTAGGGTTAGGTATATGGTGATGGTAAGGGATAAGGTTACAACTAGGTATAGGGTTAGTGTGAGAGTTAGAGTTAGTCTTAGGGCTAGGGTTAGGGTTAGGGATAGGGCTAATTAGGGCTTGGATTAGGGCTAGGGTTAGTGTTAGGGTTAGGCCTAGGGTTACGGCTAGGTTTAGTGTTAGGTTTAGCGTTAGGTTAGGTTTAGGGTAAAGGATGGCAAATAGCTAGTGCTAGGACTAGGATGAAAATCAGGGTTAAGGTTAGGGTTAAGGTTAGGGTTACGGTTATGATTAAGGTGAGGTTCCTTGCTAGGATGTGCCATAAGTTTTGTATTAGGTTTAGGGCTAGATTAGAGCTAGGGCTAATGTCATGTCTAGGGTACTGTTAGGGAGAGTTTTAGGGTTACGTTTATGGCTAGGTTTATTGTAAAATTTAGGTTTCTTGTTAGGGTCAGGTTTAGAGCTATCGGTATTATTAGAGTCAGGGTTAAGTTTAGAATTGGGCATAGGTTAAGGTTTAGGTTTAGGGGTCAAATTAGTCTTATATTTATGGATTTGGTAAGGACACAGTTAGATTTAGGGTTCAGGTTAGGTTTAGGTTATAGATAGGATTAAGGATTGTGCTAGGATTAGGGTTCCGCCTAGGGTTAGCATAAGGATTATAGTTATCTTAGGGTAACAAATAGGGTTAAAGTTAGGGTTAGGGCTAGTGTTATGGTTAGGATTAGGTCTAGGTTTACGATTAGGTTTATAGTTAGGTCTAGAGTTATTGTTAAGAATAGCTTTAGGTTTAATGCTAAGTTAGGGCTTGGATTAGGGCAAGGTTTTGTGACAGGTTAGAGCTATGGCTAATGTAAGAACTAGTGTAATGATTAAGACTAGTTTTATGGTTAATGTTAGGGCTAGATGTAGTTTCAGGGTTAGTTTTAGGGTTAGGGTGAAGTTTAGAACTAGGGTTAATGTTAGTGTCAAGGACAGTGTTCAGGTATGGTAATGGTTAGGGTTAACGGCGAATTAGGACTCGGGTGAGATCTAGAGGTAGGGTTAGAGTTTGGGTTAGGTTAAGGGTTATTGTTAAGGCTAGGTCTAGTTTGTCTTTAGGTCTAGATCTATAGTTATGGCTAGATTTCGGATTAGGTTAAGTCTAGGGCTAGTGTTAGGGTTAGGTTTAGGTGTAAGGTTACCAGTAGGGCTAGTGTTAACGTTCAGTTTAGGGTTAGGTTTAGATTTAGAGCTAAGATTAGTGTTAGAGTCAGAATAATGGTCAGGGATAGGGTTAGGGTTTGGTTTATGGTTATATATAGAATGAAGGCTAGGGTTAGAACTCGTTATAGAGTTAGGTTTTGGTTAGGCTAAGGATTAGTGCTAAGAATACGGTCAGCATTAGAGTGAGGGTTTGGCTTAGGGTAAGCGATAGGATTAGACCTAAGGTTAGGACTAGGGTTAGAGTTAGGTTTATGGTTAAAGCTCGTGTTAGGGCTTGGATTAGGACTAATTTTGTATTAGGTTTAGGGCTAGTGTTATGGTTATGGCTATTGTAAGAAATAGGATTACAATTAAGGTTAGTTTTATGGTTAAGTTTAGGGCTAGGCCTATTGTTAGGGTTAGGTTTAAGGTTAGGGTGTTGTTTAGAGCTAGTTTTAAGGTTTGGATTTGATTCAGGTTCATGGTTAGGTTTAGGGTTAGGTTTAGGTTTCAAATTAGGGCTAGGGTTAGAGCTGGTGTAGGGTTAGGGTTTCGCCTAGTGTAAGGGTTAGTGTTAGGTGTATGTCTCAGTTTTGTTTTAGGGCTAGGGCTAGGGTTAGGGCTACCTTTAGGAATAGCATTAGGGTTAGAGCTAATTTTAGTATTAGGCTGAGGATTCAGTTTACGGTTAGTTTTAGAGATAGGTTAGTGCTAGGGCTAAGGATTATGACTAGGATTAGGGCTTGGGTTAGGGTTATGGTAAAGGATAGAGATAGTTTTAAAGATAGGTTTTGATCTATAATTCTGTGCTAGGGCAAGGGTTATGACTAGGGTTAGGGCTTGCGTTAGGGTTATGGTAAGGTGTAGGGTTAGAATAGGGATAGGTCTTGGGTGAGAATGATAGTTAATCTTAATTCTAGTGTAAGAGTTAGGGATAGGAATAGGTATATATTGGGGCTAGGATTAGGGCTAGGTTTAATATTAGGTTTAGGGCCAGAGTTATGGTTATGATTAGGGCTAGGGCTAGGGTTAGGGTTAGTGTAAGGTTAGGGTTAGTGTAAGGTTAGGGTTTAAGCTACGGTTAGGTCTAGGGGGAGTGTTACGTTAAGTGTTAGGTCTAGATTAGGGTTATGTTTATGACTATGGTTAGGGTTGGGGTTAGGGCTAGGGTTTTCTTTAGGGTTAGGGCTAGTTTTAGAGTAATGTATTGGATTAGATGTAAGATTAGGTTTAAGAATAAGTTTAGACTATGGTTAAATTTAGGTTCAGGGGTAGGATTAGTTTTTATCTTTGGTATGGTTTAGGGTTAAGTTTATGGCAAGGGTTAGGTTTAGGGTTAAGGTGAGCGTTAGGTTTAAGATTAGGGTTATGGATAGTGTTAGGTTTAGGGCTAGTGTTTTATTAGGATTAGGGTTAGGGTTAGGGTAATGTTAGGTTTACAGCTAGGGTTAGTACTAGGGTTAAGTTCAGGATTAGGGCTAGGGTTAGGTTTATGTTTACAAATAGGCCTACGATTTTGTTTAGGCTAAGGGTTAGACTTTGAGCTAGGGTTATGTCTAAGGCGAGGGTTTGGGTTAGGGCTACATTTAGGATTATGGTTATTTTTAGGGTAGGTTTAGGTCTCAGAATAGTTCTAGGTTTTGTGTTAGGTTTAGGCCCAGGGTTAAAGCTATGTGTAATGTAAGATCTAGGGTTCTGATTAGAGCTAATTTTAGGGTTAGGGTTATGTCTATGTCTAGTGTTAGTATTAGGTTTTGGGTTAGGTTCAGGTTTATAGCTAGGTTTAGTGTTAGTGATAAGGTCAGTGTTCAGGTTAGAGTTAGGTTTAGGGTGAAAGCCAGAATTAGGACTAGGTTTAGGTCTAGGGATAGGTTTAATGTTCGCTTTAGGTTAAGGATTACGTTAGGGCTAGGGCTCAGGGATTTTTTAGGTCTAGGTCTAGAATTATGGCTATATTGAGGATTAGTTTTAGGTCTAGGGCTAATGTTAGGCTTAGTTTTAGGTATAAGTTTACGGGTAGAGCTAGTTTTAGTGTCTGGTTTAAGGTTAGGATCAGATTTAGACTGAGGGTTTGTGTTAGGGTCATGATTTGAGTTATGTTTAGAGCTAGAATGAGGGCAAGGCTTAGAATTAGTAATAGGGTTAGGGTTTGGATTAGGATATGGATTAGGATTAAGAATAAGTTTATCATTATGGGTATGGTTTGGCTTAGGGAAAGTGATATAGTTAGAGGTAAGGTTAGGGCTAGCATTAAAGTTAGGTTTACATCTAGGTTTAAGACTCAGACTAGGGCTAGTGTTTCTGTTAGGATTAGGGAGTATCAAAAAATCTGACCAAATAATTTGGGGAGGTAGATCAGTACATGTATATTTCCCTGTTATCTCCAACAGTACTTTTGGATAAAGATGTTTTGCATGCTTCAGCTTTGGTAAACTTTCACAAGGAAGAAACCAGAATGCCCACATAGAACTGATTGAGTGTGTGCAGTTTTAAGCAGTGAGCACCAACCCTGTTTGATTTCAAGTTCCATTTCCATTTACCCGTATAGGTCAAAATGAAGGAAATCTTAAAATACAAACTGTTCCTGAGAGCAAACCATTGAAGGGATAGGGCCCAGACCTGGGGAAAATAGTGAGGTTATGTAAAAATCAAATTATGCCAAATATCAAATGAATTTGAACAAAACTCACTCTAACACTGTGTCTAACCCAACCCTAAACTAATTCTAACCTGTTTAGAGTATCTATGATCATAGAAGTCCCAAACTTGGGGAGCCTAAAGCGACAACTTAACAGATGAATCTTGTGCAGTATCAAAGAAATTTGATGAAAATTGGGGGAGATGTTTTAGTACATTCATATTTTCCTGTTTTTTTTTTCCTTAAAGTGCTCATGGATCAATTGTTTTTCATGCTTCAGATTAAGGTAATTTCACAAAGGAAAACCAAAGACTGCCCACACAGGGATGATTGAGTGTGTGAAGTTTCATGCAGCTAGCAGCAACACTGTTTTATTTCCAGCTCCATTGCATTCACACCTATAGTCCCTAATTAAGTGAAACCTAAAACTTCAAACTGTTCCTGTCATTGAACCACTGAAGCTTGAATGCCCAAACTTGGGGAGCCTACTAAGGCTAGGTCAAGGATGAATCCTGTACAGTATCAAATTAATCCAATCAAAAATATTTGAAGCTCTTTCATTACATGGGTATTCTGCTTGCTCCTAATGCACCCAGAGATAAAGCTGTTACTTTCTATTTCATCTTATGACTACTTCCATGGCAAACACCAGATTATGCTCACTGAAAATTGATGGAGTGTGTGATTATTCAAGCAGCTATCCCAAACCCTGTTTGATTTCCAGCTTTAGTTCATTCACCCCTACATGGAAATAAAGAAGAGAAACATGAAAATTGAAACTGTTCCTGAAAGCAAACCCTTTATATGAGGCCCAAACATTTGGAGTATAGTAAAAAAAAAAAAAAAAAAAAAAAAAAAAATGAATCCTGCACAGTATTATAGATATTTGAAAAAAAAAAAAAAAGTAACTCTTATCTTAACAATAGGTCTAATCCTGATCCTAACACTAACCCTAACAGTAACTTTAACCTGTTTAGAGCCCCTTTAATCCCAGAAGTCCAACACTTGGGGAGCCAAGTTGGGTAAGTGAACAGATGAATCCTTCAGAATATTAAAGAAGTGTGACCAAATAATTGGGGAGGTAGTTCAGTACATGCATATTTCCCCAATTTCTCCTAAAGTGCTCTCACATAAAGTTGCTTTGCATGCTTCTGCTTAGGACTACTTTTACAAGGAATAATCCAGGGAATCTATTACCATAAAAATAACCCTTACCATAATGCTACCCCTAGGCTTAACCCTAAATCTATCGCTTTCCCCAAAACTAGCAATTACCCTAAAGCTACTCTGAACCCTAAACCTAACCCAATCATTATGGTAATTATAACGATAATGCTAATTCGAGGCCTAACCTAACCTCAAACCTAAAACAAACCCTAAAACTGAGCATGACCCTAATAATTCCCCTAGCTATAAACCTGACTCTTACCCTACCTTACCCTTATACTATACCTAGCCCCATAAACCAAACTCTAATACTATTCCTAACCTTAACCATAGACCTGATATTAAGCCTAGCCTTAATACTGTCCCTAACCCTAACACAAACCCTAACCCTTATCTAGCCCTGAACATAGAATTAATTTTATCCCTAACCTACACCCTAGGCCTAAACATAACACTAACTCTAGCCTCAATATTAGCCCTTATTTAGCCCTATGTCTAATCCTAACCCTAACTCTAGCCCAAAGTCTAACTATAATTCTCACCCTAAACCTAACCATAGTTCTAAATCTATCCCTTATTAGAACCCTAATCGTAGCCCTAATCCTTGGTGTAACCCTAGCCCTATTCATAGCCCTGGTCATAATATTAGATTTAACCCTAACTCTAAATCTAACCTGAAGCCTATGCCTAAACCTAAACCTAACATTAGCACTAACACTAAATCTAATCCTAAAACTAGCTCTAATCCTAGATCTAGCCCTAAAACAAACCGAGTCATAGCCATAACCCTAACCCTTAACCTAAACCAAACTCTAACCCTACACCTAGCCCTAACCATATTCTAATTCTAGTCCTAACCATAACAAGAAAAATAACCCTGACCCTAACACTAACCCTGGCTCTAAACATCATCATCACCGTAAACTTCAACCTAACACTACACCTAGCCCTAAACCTAACCCTATAACTAGTGCTAATAATAACCCTACTTCATAGATTAACCACAGCCTTAACACTAGCCCTAACCTAACCCAAAACCTAGCCTTAATCCGAGTCCTAAACCTAGCTATAACCCTAAACTTAAACCTAACCCTAACCCCAAACTAGCCTTAATCCTATATATAACACTAGCTCTAAACTTAGGTCTAAATCTATCCATTACCCTATCAGTAACCCTAATCTTAAGCTAACCCTAGGCCTAACCTTAACCCTATCCATTACACTAAACCAAACCTAAACCCTAAAACTAACCCCGTCATTACCTTAAACTGAAACGCTAACATAACCCAAACCCTAAACCTGACCCTGACCCTAATATAACCCTTGATATAAACCTGAATCTTACCCTAAACCTAATCCTTATACTGGACCAAGCCATAAACCTAACACTAAATCTAGCCCTAACTATAACCCTAGAACTGACATTAGCCCTAGCCCTAATAATATCCCTAATGCTAACACAAACCCTAAACATTATCCTATCCATAAACTTAGCCTTAATCATAACCCTAACACTAACTCTGCCCTAACCCTAATACTAACCCTTCCCCAACCCTAAACCTAGCCAAAATCACATCCCTTACCCTAAACGTAACCTTAATCCTAACCCTAACCCTTGTTGTCACAATTGCCCTATACTTACCTTTAGCTTTAACACTAGATTGAAAACTAACTTTAAATCTAACCCTATCTCGATGCCTAAGCCTAAAACTAACCCAAACACTGATACTAATTCTAAAACTAGCTCTAACCCTAGCTGTAACTATAACCTTAGCCGTAATTTAGCCCTATCCCTAACCCTAAACTTTATCCTAGCCCTAAGAATAACTCTAACTCTCACAATGGCCCTTTCACTCATTCTAATCCTCTCCCTTCCCATAAAACTAACCCTATGCCAAATCCTAGTCCTAACTCTTGCCCTATCCTTAGCCCTAGCACTAAACTTAGATAAAAACCTAACTCTTAATTTAACCCTAAACCGAAGCCTAAGCCTAATTCTAAGACTAGCCCTAACCCTAACACTAATCCTAAAATATGCCCTAACACTAACCCTAGCCCTAAAACTAAACTGATCCAAAGTTCTAACCCTAACCATTAACCTAGACCAAACACTAACCCTACACCTAGCCCTAACCCCTGCCTTAATTTGAGTTTTAAGCCAAACCCTAAAGCTAACCCTGACCCTTACTCTGATTATAACACTAACCCGTGGTCTAAACATCACCCTAATTCTAACCATAAACCTAACATTAACCTAGCCCTAAAACACTAAAATTAGCCATAATCATGACCCTAGCACTTACATTACCATAGCCCTAACCCTAGAACTAACTTAACCCAAACCTAGCCCTAATCATAACCATGACCCAAGCCCTGAACTGATTTCTATCTCTATCCATTACCATAACCATAACCATAAACATAATCATAACCCTAATGCTAATTTAGCCCTAAATTTAAACCTTAACCTATCCCAAACCCTAACTCAGAACTTGACCCTAATAATACCCCTAGCTCTAAACCTGACACTAACCCTAAACCTAACCCTTCAAATAGTCGTACCCATAATCCTAACCCTAAAACTATCTTTAAACATAATTCTGGACCTGAAATTAGCCCTAGCACTAATTGTAGCCCTAACCCTAAAAAAAAGTACCCTATCCCTCATCCTAACCATAAACCTAGCCTTTATCATAATGCTAACAATAATCATAGTCCTAATCCTAATTATAATCTTCACCCTACCTCTAAACATAGCTAAAAAGCCATCCCTTACCCCAAATTTGGCCTAATTCTATACCTAAACTCTAAACCCTAACCCTAGGCTTAAACTAAACACTAAACCTAGCCCTAATCCTAGCCCTAATTGAGCCCTACCTCTAACCTTAACCCAAATCCTAGCCCTAAGACTAACTCTCACCCTAGTCCTATCCCTAGTTCTAACCCTATCCTTTACCATAACCCTAAACCTAGACAAAACACTTGCCTTATCCTTAGTTCTGTCCCTAGCTCGAGATCTAACCCTATATCCAAATTTAACCCTAACCCAATCACTAAGCCTAAGCCTAAGTAACACTAGCCCTAATCTAACCCTAGGACTAAAACAAAACCAAGTTTTAGCTTTAACCCTAAACCATAACTTAAACCAAACCCTAACACTACAACTAGACCTAACCCTAGCCCTAATTCGAGACCTAACCCTAACCTTAACACCAACCCTGACCTTGACTCATATCCTAACACTCACCCTAGCTCTAAACACCACCCTCACCTTAAACTGAACCCTAAAAATAACCCTAGCCCTAATTCGAGTCCTAACACTAACCCTAACACTCCACCTGACCCTGACTCCTATCCTAATATAAAACCTAGATACACATATCACCCTAACTTTAAAACTAACCCTAACACTAAATCTAACACTAAAACTAACCCTAATGGTAACCCTAGTTCTTACATTAACCATTGCCCTAAACTTAGCCCCAACCATAACACAGAACCTAACTCTAACCCTTGCCCTAAACCTAGGCCTAACCCAAAGCCTAATGCTAATCGTAGCCTTTATTTAATCCTATCCTAACTCTAAACCTAGCCATAAGACTAACTCTAACTCTTGCCCTAGCCCTAGTCCTAGTTCTACCCTTAGCATTATTCCTAACCCTAGATCTAAGCCTAAGTCTAAATCTAAACCTAACTCTAAATTTAACTTTAACAATAAGCCTAAAACAAACCCTAACACTACCCATATCCATAATGCTAATCGTAAAACTGGCCCTATCCATAGCACTAGCCATAAACCAAAACCAAGTCATAGGCCTAATCCTAACCCTTAACCTAAATCAAATGCTAACCCTACAAATAGCCCTAAAACTAAGTCTAAAACTAACCCTGACTCTGACACTGACCGAAACACTAATCCTAGCTCTAAAAATCACCCTTACATTAATAACATTAATAACACTACATCTAGACTTAAACTAATCCTAAAACTAGCCTTAATCAAAACCCTAGTTCATACATTAGTTATTGTCCTATCCATAGCCCTATCCCTAACACAAATTCTACCCCTAATCCGAGCCCTAACCCTAGGTTTAATCCTAATGCTAGCCCTAACTCTAACCCTATTACTTACACTAAGCCGTACCCTAACCCAAAGGCTAATCTGAGTTCTAATCCTAATCCTTAGCCTAACTTAAACTCTAACTATATTAATAGTCTTAACCCTAGCCCTCATTCTACCTCTAAACCTAACCCTGACCCTCATCTGACCCTAAGAGTAATCCTAGGTCTGAACCTGACCCTAACCCTAAACCAAATCCTAACACTAGCCCTACTGGTAAACCTATACCTATACCTAAGCCTAACACAAGGCCTAGACCCAAAGCTAACCCTAAATATAGCTATAACTCTAGCCCTAGACTTAAACAAAAACCTAGCATTAACCCTACAATAATTCTTTTTTTTCTTTTTTTTATTGGTTGTTCAAAACATTACAAAGCTCTTGACATATCATATTTCATACATTTGATTCAAGTGGGTTTTGAACTCCCAATTTTACCCCAAATACAGATTGCAGAATCACGTCGGTTACACATCCACATTTTTACATAATGCCCTATTAGTAACTGTTGTACTCTGCTACCTTTCCTATCCTTTATTATCTCCCCTCCCCTCCCCTCCCATCTTCTCTCTCTACCCCATTTACTGTAATTCATTTCTCTTCTTGTTTATTTTCCCATTCCCCTCACAACCTCTTATATGTAATTTTGTATAACCATGCAGGTCTCCCTCCATTACCATGCAATTTCCCTTTTCTCTCCCTTTCCCTCCCACCTCATGTATCTGTTTAATGTTAATCTTTTCTTCCTGCTCTTCCTCCCTGCTTTGTTCTTAGTTGCTCTCATTGTATCAAAGAAGACATTTGGTATTTGTTTTTTAGGGATTGGCTACCTTCACTAAGCATAATCTGCTCTAGAGCCATCCATTTCCCTGCAAATTCCATGATTTTGTCATTTTTCTCCATACTGCTTTCCAAATCATACAATAATTCCTAACATAAACCGAATACTTACCCTACTCCTACACCTAAACCTAGTGCTAATTCTGGCTCTAACTCCAACCTTACCTTATCCCCAAAACTGACCCTGATTCTAACACTGAATCTAGCTTTAAACTCGACACTCACCCAAAACCTAGACCTAACACTACACCTAGACTTAACCCTAACCCTAAAACTATCCCTAATCATAACCCTATGTCTTATAGTACCCATGGCCCTAACCCTAGGCCTAAACTAGCACAAAATCTAGCCCTAATCCTAGGCCTGAACATAGCCCTAAGCATAACCCTAATTCTAACTCTAGCCCTAACCCTAACCTTAAGCCTTGCTTTAGACCTAACCCTAGCTCAAAACCTAAACTTTCACTTAACATAACCCAAGTCCTATCCCAAACCCTAACCTAACACTAGCCCTAATCCTAACCTTAACCATAGACCTAACCATAGCTTTAATTATATCCACTACACTAACCCTATCCCTAATCCTAACCATAACCCTAGCCCAAACCCTAGTTCTAATTCTGTCCATTACCCTAACTATAATCTTAACCCTAATATTAAGCCTAGGCTTAACCCTAAGCCTTTCACAATCCCTAAACCTATTCATTGCCCTAAAACTAACCTGAACCCTAATCCTAATCCTATTCATTATCCTAACCCTAAATCTAACACTAATGCTAATTCGAGCCATAAACCTAAACCTTAACCTAAACCAAACAATAAGCTGTACACTGACCCTAATAATACACATAGCACTAAACTTGACCCTTACTCTAAGTCTAACCCTTACACTAGACCTAACCATAAACATAACCAAAAACATATTCCTATATGTAACCCTAGATCTGACATTAGCCCTAGTCCTAATCGTAGCCCTAACCCTAACACGAACACTAGCTCTTGTCCTAGACCAAAACCTAGCCTTAATCATAACCCTAACCCTAATTCTAACATATTCCCTATCCCTAAACCTAGTTATAACCCCATTGCTTACCTTAAACCTAACCCAAACCCTAACCCTAACACTAACTCTAGCCCTAGCCTTAACACTAGGACTAACCCAAACACTAACACTCCCACGAATTCTAAACCTAATCCTAATCCTAGCTTCAAGACTACTCCGCCCTAGCCCTAGCCCTAATTCTAACCCTATCAATTACTGTAAACTTATTCCTAGCCATAGTCTAGAATAACACTAGCCCTGACCTTAAACCTTGCCCTAACCCTAGATCTAAACCTAACACTAAATCTAACCCTAATTCTACACCTAAACCTCACCCTAACACTAGTCCTTACCCTAATGCTAATCCTAAAACAAGAACGAATCAAAGGCTTAGCCCTAAAACAAAACAAACAATAACACTAACCCTAAACTTTTACCTAAACCAAAGCCTGACTTTACCTCTAGCCCTAAGCCTAGCCCTAATTCTACTCATAATCTTAACCCTAAAACTACTTTTGAACCTGTCTCTGACATTAACACTAACCCTACTTCTTTTTGTTCTTTTTTCTAACCCTACCTCTAAACATCACCCTAAACCTAAAACTTACTCTAACACGCGACCTAGTCCTAACCCTAATTCTAAAATTAGTTCTAATCAAAACCCTAGATCATACACTAATGATAATCTTAAAACTAAAGCTAACCAAAACCTAGCCCAAATCTGAGTCCTAACCCTAGCTTTCACCCTAACCCTAACCCTAACACTAGCCCTAAACCTAACCCAAACCCTAGCTCTAATTTAGCTCTAACCTTATCTTTACCCTAGCCAAACCCCAACCATAATGCTAACCCTAGTCCTAAAACTAATCCTTAGTCTAACCCAAAATTTAACCCTATTATTAGTCCTAACCCTAGCACTCATTCTTGTTATAACCATAACCCAAATTCTAACCCTATTGCTGAACCTTATTCTGACCGTCAATCTAAAGCAAACTCTAACACTAGCCCTACCCATAACCCTATATCTAAACGTAAACCTAATACTAGACCTAGATTAAATCTAATCCTAAATCCAGATATATCTTTAGCAAAGACCAAAACAAAAAAATAGCCCTAGCTCTAATGATAACACTTAACCTAAGCCAAACACCAACCTTAGCTCTAGACCCAACCAATCCTAATTCTGGCTCTGGCCCTAACCCTAACCCTTATCCAAAGACAAACCCTGAGACTAACACTAACCCTAGCTATAAAACTGATGCTAACTGAAATCCAAACCTACCATTAGGCCTAGCCATATGGTAAACATAACACTTACTTTACCATAGCACTAAAACTAGCTCTAAACCTGACACAAAACCTAGCCCTAATCCTAGGCCTAAATCTAGCCCAAAGTGTAACCCTAACCCTAACTTAACCTTATCCCTTATCCTAAGCCTAACCCTCATACTAACCTTAAAACTCGCCTTAGATTAACCCTAGGTAAAACCCAAAATCGAACCCTAAACATAAACCTAGCCCTATCCATAAACCTAAACTTAATCCTAGCCCTAATCATAATGTTAACACTATCCCTAATACTATTCTAAAATTTTCCATTACCCTAAATCGAACCTTAACCCTAATGATAAACCTACCTCTAATCCTAATTGTAAACCTAATACTACACATAACCCTAAACCGAATCCTCATTGTAGCCTTAACCCTAGATAAAAACCTAACCCTTACTCTGACACTAAACCAAACCCTAACACTAACCCTAAACCTAAAATTACCCCAACCCTAACCTGAAATCTAACCCTATCCATTACACTAACTCTAATGATAATCTTAGCCCTAACCCTAACACTAACCCTAAACCTAAAACTACGCCTAATCCTAACCTGATATCTAACCCTATCCATTAACCTAACTCTAAAGATAACCTTAGCCCTAACCCTAACACTAACCCTAAACTTAACCATAAATCTAACCAGAGACATAATCCTAAACCTAACACTCACCCTAGATCTAACCCTACCTCAAAACATATCCTGAACCCTAAACCTAAACATAGCCCTAGCCCTAAACCTAACCCTAACTCTAGCCCTAATTCTATCCAAAACACTAGGCCTAACCCTAGCTCTAATGCTATTCATTACCCTAAATATAACCCTAACCCAAATGCAAACCCTAGGCCTAACCCTAACCCTATCACTAACCCTAACCCTACAAATTACCCTATCTTAACCTAAATCATAAACCTAATCCTATCAATTAACCTAAGGCTAATTTTAACCCTAATGCTAATTTGAGGCGTAATCCTAAATATTAACCTAACACAAAACTGAATCCTGACCCTGACCCTAAAAATACACCTTACCCTTAACCTGGCCCTTACCCTAAACCTAATATTAGACCTAGCCATGAATCTAACCATATAACTATCCATAGCTGTAACCCTAAACCTGACATTATCACTATCTCTAAAACTTGCCCTAACCCTAACACAAAACCTAGCCCTCATCTAAACCACAAATCAAGCTTCAATCCTTACACAAAAATAACCATAGGCCTATCCCAAACCCTTTTGCTAACTCTAACCCTATCAATTACCCTACACCTAACATGAACCCTAAAGCTAAAACTATCATTACCCTACCCAAACTCTAATGCTAATTCAAGTCTAAACCTAAACCCTAACATAAACCAAACCTGAAACCTAATTCTAACTGTAATAATATCCCTAGCTCTAAACTTGACCCTTACCCTAAACGTAACCCTGACACTAGACCTAGCCATAAATCTAACCCTCAATCTATCCCTAATGTAAGCCTAGACCTGATACTAGCCCTAGCCCTAAGTCTTGCCATATCCCTAAAACAAACCTGAGCCCACATCCTAGCCCTAAAACAAGCCTTATTATTAAACCAAACCATAACCCTAGCCCTAACCAAAATTCTAACCTTCAACCTAACTCTAAAACTAGCTCTATCCCCATCCCTTCCTCTAAACCTAAACCTATCCCCAAACCTAAACCTATGTCTAACCCTAATACAAATGCTAGACGTAATCCTAGCCCTAATTTACCCCTAAACCCAACCTAACCCTAGCCCTAAGACTAACTCTAACTCTCGCCCTAGTCATATTTCTAGTGCTAACACCATCAATTACCATATTCCTATCACTTGCCTTTACATTAGCCCTAACCCTAGCTCTAGCCCTAATATTATATCTAAGCCTAACTCTAAATCAAACCCTAACCCTAAGCTTAACCTCTCACTAAAACAAGCTGAAATAATAATGCTAATCCTAAAACTTTACTTAACCTAGCACTAGCCCTAATCAACAACCAAGCCATAGCCCTAACCATAACCTTTAACATAAACCAAAACCTAAACCTACACCTACCTCTAAACTTAACTCTAATTTGAGTCCTATAACTAACCCTAAAACAAACCCTGACCCCGACTCTGACCCTAACACTAACCCTGGCTCTGAATATCACTCAAAACCTATACCTAAACCTAACCCTATACCTAGCCCTAACCCTAAACCTAAAACAAGTTCTACTCGTAACCTTAGTTCTTACATTAGCTGAAGCCCAAAATCTAGCCCTAATCTAACCCAAAACCTATCTCTAATCAGAGCCCTAACACTAACTTTAACCCTAACCAAAAACCTAATTCTAGTTCTAACACTTACCCTAAACCTAACCATAACCCTAACCCTTGCCATTACCCAAAACCTAACCCTAACCCTAGCCTTAATCCTAACAATAAACCTAGCCCTAACCCCAGCTGTAACCCTCTCCATTACCCTAATCCTAATCCTAACCCTAGGATAACCCTGAACTTATTCCTAACACTAAACCTGTACATTACCATAAAACTAACCTGAACCCTAAACCTAAACATATCCATAAATTTAATCCTAACACTAATAAGCTTAACCCTAAAACTATCTCTAACCATAACCTAGACCTGACATTAGCCCTAGCACTAATGAATCCCTAATACCAGAACAAACTCTAGCCCGAATCCTAGCGCTAATCTTAGCCTTAATCCTAAACCTAACCCTAACTAACCATAGAACTAAATTTAATTTTAACCCTTGCCCTAGTTCTAAACCTAGCCATAACATCATATGTGTCCATAAGCATAACCATAAGCCTAGCCATAAACCTAGGCTCAGCCTTAATACTAACCCTAGCTCTAATCCTAGCCCTAATGAAGCCATAATTCTAACCCTATATCTAAACCTAACACTTAGACTAACTCTAACTCTCGCCCTAGCACTAGCCCTACTTCTTACACTATCCCTTATGATAATTCAAACCCTAGACTTAACCCTAGCCCTAACCTTCACTGTAGTCCTAAACCTAGATCTAACCCTATCTCTAAATATAACCCTAAACCTACACCTAAACAACACCCTAACACTAGCTCTAACCCTAATGCTAATTTGAAAATTAGCCCTAACCTTAGCCCTAGCCCTCAAGCAAAACAGAGCCATAGCAGTGATTCTAAACCTTAACCTTAACCAAAACCTAACTCTACACCAGTCCTAACACTCTAACACTAATTTTAGCCCTAATCCTAGATCTAAATCAATCCCTTACCCTAAGTGAAATCCTAAACTGAAGAGTAACCCTAGACCTATCTCTAGTCTTTAAACTAACCAAAACCCTAACCCTATTAATAGTCCTAACCCTAGCCTTTGTTTTAGATCTAACACAATCCCAAACACTAACCCTAAACCTGATCCTTATTCTGACCCTAACACTAAACCTAGGTCTAACCCTAATACCAACCCTAACCCAAAATTTACCATAATCCTATCCCTAGACCTAATTCTAAACCGAACTCTCAGCCGAGCAATAACCATAGCTCAGAACCTAACCCTTATGCTAAACAAAACCCTAAACCTAATCCTAGTTCTTACCCTCACCTTAACCCTAGCACAAGACCTAATTTTAACTATAACCCTAGCCCTAATTTAACTCTAACTGTATCCATTACCCTAAACATAACCCTTACCATAATTCTATCCCTAGGCTTAACCCTAACCCTATCGCTTTCCACAAACCTTTCAATTAGCCTAACCTACCCTGAGCCCTATTATTACACTAACCCTAATCCGAATGCTAATTTGATACCTAACCCTAACCTCAAACGTAAACCAAACCCTAATAGTAACCGTGACCCTAATAATTCCCCTAGCTATAAACCTGACTCTTACCCTACCTAACACTTACACTAGACCTAGCCATAAACTAACCCTAAAACTATTCCTAACCTTAACCCTAGATGTGATATTAACCCTAGCCATAATCCTAGCCCTTACTCTAACACAAACCCTATCCCTTATCCTAGCCCTATGCATAGCCTAATTTTATCCCTAACCCAAACCCTAGGCCTAAACCTAACATTAACCCTAGCCGTAATCTTAGCCCTAATTTATCCCTATCCCTAACCCTAACCCTAATCCTAGCCCAAAGACTAACTCTAACTCTAACTCTCACCTAACCCTAGTTCCAACCCTATCCCTTACTAGAACCCTAATCCTAGCCCTAACCCTTGGTCTAACCCTAGCCCTATTCATGGCCCTGGCCATAACCTTAGATCTCACCATAACTCTAAATCTAACCCTAACCCTAAGCCTAAACCTAAACCCAAACCTAACACTAGCCCTAATGCTAATGCTAATCCTAAAATTAGCCCTAACACTAGCCCTAAAACTAAAACAAAACTGAGCCATAGCCGTAACCCAAACCCTTATCCTAAACCAAACCCTAAACCTACACCTAGCCCTAACATATCCTAACTCTAGTCCTAACCCTAACCTGAAAACTAACCCTGACCCTGACTCTAACACTAACCCTGGCTCTAAACACCATCATCACTGTAAACTTCAACCTAACACTAGACATAGCCCTAACCCTAACACTATAACTAGCGCTAATCATAATCCTGCTTCATACATTAGCCATAGCCTTAAGCCTAGCCCTAAACTTAACCCAAAACCTATCTTTAAACCGAGTAGTAAACCTAGCCTTAACCCTAAACTTAAACCTAAGCCTAACCCAAAACTAGCCCTAATCCAATACATAACCCTAGCCCTTACCTTAGGTCTAAACCTATCCATTACACTAACAATAACCCTAACTCTTAAGCTAACCCTAGGTCTAACCCTAACCCTATCCATTACACTAAACCAAATCTAAATCCTAAAACTAATGCTGTCATTACGCTAAACCAAAACCCTAACCTAACCCAAAACGTAAACCTGACCCTGACCCTAAATATAACCCTAGATATAAATCTGAATTTTAACCTAAACCTAATCCTTACACTGGACAAAGCCATAAACCTAACACTAAATCTAGCCCTAACTATAACCCTAGACCTGACATTAGCCCTAGCCATAATATTATATCTAACCATAACACAAACCCTAAACCACATCCTAGCCATAAACCTAGCCTTAATCATAACCTTAACCCTAATTCTAGCCCTAACCCTAGCCATAGCCCTAAACCTAGCCAAAATCACATCCCTTACCCTAATTGTAAGCCTAAATCTAAACCTCACCCTTTTCATCACAACTGCCCTATCCTTAGCCCTAGCTTTAACACTAGATCGAAACCTAACTTTAAATCTAACCCTAATTCGATGCATAAGCCAAAAATTGCCCAAACCCTGATGCTAATTCTAAAACTAGCTCTAACCCTATCCCTAACCTTAACCCTAGCCATAATTTAGCCATATCCCTAAACCTAACTCTAACCCTAGCCCTAAGAATAACTCTAACTCTTACACTGGCCCTATCACTCATTCTAATCCTATTCCTTCCCATAAACCTAACCCTATCCCAAATTCAAGTCCTAACCCTTTTCCCTATCCTTAGCCCTAGCACTAAACTTAGATAAAAACCTAACTCTAAATTTAACCCTAAACCGAAGCCTAAGCCTAAATCTAAGACTAGCCCTAACCCTAACACTAATCCTAAAAATTTCATTAACCCTAATCCTAGCCCTAAAACCAAACCAAGCCAAAGCTCTAACCACAACCCTTAACCAAAACCAACCCCTAACCCTACACCTAGCCCTAAACCCAGCCCTAATTCGAGTTTTAAGCCACACCCTAAAAGTAGCCCTGACCCTTACTCTGACCATAACACTAACCGGAGGTCTAAACATCACCCTAAACATAAACCTAAACCTAACAGTAAACCAGTAAACCTAGCCCTAAAACACTAAAATTAGCCGTAAGCATAACCCTAGTACTTACCTTAGCCCTAAACCAAACCCTAGCACTAACTTAACCCAAAAC
Source organism: Marmota flaviventris (assembly GCF_047511675.1). NCBI lineage: Eukaryota > Metazoa > Chordata > Mammalia > Rodentia > Sciuridae > Marmota > Marmota flaviventris. Next base: position 519,111 of record NW_027288380.1, on the reverse strand, counting down.
CTAGCCCTAAACTTAACCATAACCAGAGCCCTAAACTGATTTCTAACTCTATCCATTACCATAACAATAACCCTAACCCTAATGCTAATTCAAGCCCTAAGTTTAAACCTTAACATATCCCATCCCTAACCCAGAACTTGACCCTAATAATACCCCTACCTCTAAACCTGATGCTAAACCTAAACTTAACCCTTACACTAGACGTACCCATAATCCTTATCTAAACTATCTTTAACCATAATTCTGGACCTGAAATTAGCCCTCACACTAATCCTAGCCCTAACCCTAAAAAAAAAAAAAAAAAAAAAAAAAAAAAAAAAAAAAAAAAAAAAAAAAAAAATCCCTGGCCCTCATCCTAGTCCTAAACTTAGGCTTAATCATAAGTCTTGCCATAACCACAGCCTAACCATAATTATAACCCTCACCCTATTTCTAAACCTAGGGGTAAAGCCATCCATTACCAAAAACAATGCCCGAAAGCTAAACATAAACTCTAAATGCTAACACTAAATTCTAACCCTAACCCTAACACTAACCCTAAATCTAGGCTTAAACTAAACACTAAACATACCGCTAATATTAGCCCTAATTTAGCCCTATCTATAACCCTAACCCTAACCCTAATCCTAGTCCTAAAACTATCTCTCGCCCTAGCTCTATCCCTAGTTCTAACCATATCCCTTACAATAACCCTAAACCTAGCCATAACCCTTGCCCTATCCTTAGTTCTAGCCTTCACCCTAGGTCTAACTCTAATTCCAAATTTAACCCTAACACTAAGCCTAAGCCTAACACTAACACTAGCCCTAACCATAACAATAGGACTAAATCAAAAAACCCTAACTCTAAACCTTTTCTTAAACCAAACTATAACACTACAACTAGACCTAACCCTAGCCTTAGTTTGAATCCTAACATAAACCCTAAAACCAACCCAGATGCTGACTCATATCCTAACACTCACCCTAGCTGTAAACACCACCCTCACCTTAAACTGAACCCTAACAGTAAACCTAGCCCTAATTTGAGTTCTAACTCTAACCCTAAAACTAAGCCTGACCCTGATTCCTATTCTAATGTGAACCCTAGCTAAAAATATCACCCTAACCTTAAACATAACCCTAACACTAAACCTAACCCATAACCTAACAATAAAACTAACCCTAATGGTAACCCTAGTTCTTACATTAGCCATTTCCCTACCCCTAGCCCTAACCCTAACACAAACCTACACCTAATCCGAGTCCTACACCCAGCTTTAACACTAACTCTAACCATAAACTAGCTCTAAACCAATCCCTTACTTACGCAAAACATTAAACCTAAGGGTAACCCTAGACCTATCCCTTATCCTTAGGCTAACCAAAACACTAACCTTATTAATAGCCCTTACCCTTGCCCTCATTCTAGATCTAACCCTATCCAAAACTCTAACACTAACACTAACCCTGACCCTTCTACTGACCTTACCATTAATCTTAGGTCTAATCCTAACCATAACCCTAAACCAAAACCTACTGTAATCCTATCCCTAGACCTAATCCTGAACCTAACACTGAGCCTAGCCTTAACTATAGCTCAGAACCTAACCCTTACACTAAACATAACCTTAACCTAACCCTAGTTCTGAGCCTCACCCTAACCCTAAATCAAGACTTAATTCTAACCATAACACTTGCCCTAAACTTAAGTCTAGCTGTATCATTAACCTAAACATAATCCTTACCCTAATGTTAACCCTAAGCCTAACCCTAAACATATCACTATCCCCAAATTTATCAATTATCCTATAACTACCCTGAACCCTAGACCTAATACAATCATTACCCTAACCCTAACTCTAATGATAATTCGAGCACTAACCCTAAACTCAAACCTAAAGCTAACCATAACACTAACACTGACCCTAATAATTCCCCTAGCTCTAAACCTCACTCTTACCCTATACCTAACCCTTATACTATACTTAGCCATAAAACTAACCCCAAAACTATCCCTAAGCATAAACCTAGGCCTGATATTAGCCCTAGTCATGATACTAGTCCTAACCCTAACACAAAACCTAGCCATATCCTAGCCCTAAAAATACCCTTAATTATAATCCTAACCATAACACTAGGCCTAACTCTAACAATAACCCTAGCCCTAATCTTAGATCTAATTTACCCCTATCCCTAACCTTAACCCTAACCCTAGCCAAAAGACTAACTCTAAATATCACCTTAGTCCTAACACTATTTCTAAACCCTATACTTTACTGGAACCGTAATCCTAGCCCAAACCATAGGTCTAATACTCGCCCTATTCATAGTCCTAGCAGCAACCCTAGATCTAACCCTAATTCTAAATCTAACCATAAAACTTAGCCTAACTAAACCTAACACTAGCCCTAACCCTAAGGCTAATCCTAAAACTAGATCTAACCCTAGCCCTAAAACAAAACCAAGCCATAGACCTAACCCTAACCCTTAATAAAAACTAAGCCCTATCCCTACACTTAGCCATAACTCTATCCATAACTCGAGTTCTAAGCCAAACCCTAAAACTAACCCTGACCCTGACTCTGACCTTAACACTAACCCTAGCTCTAAACATCACCCTTACCCTATGCCTAAACATAACAATAGACCTAGCCCTAACTCTAACCCTAAAATTAGCCCTAATCACAACGGAGGTATTTACATTAGCCGCTACACTAAACCTAGCCTTAATTTAACCCCAAACCTATCCTTATTCCGAGCACTATCCCTGGATTTACCCCTAAACCTATTCCTATCACTAATCGTAACTATAACCCTAGCTGTAAACCTAGATTTACCCCTAACCCTAACCCTAAGCCTAACCCTATCTATAATCGTAAAAAATAACCCTAGCTGTACCCCTATCTCTAACAATATCCATTATCCTAACCATAACCCTGTCCCTAATGCTAAACCTGGGCCTAAACCTAACTGTATCACTAATCCTAACCCTATCCATTACACTAAACCTATCCTGAAACCTAAACCTAACACTATCTTTACTCTAATCCTAACTCTAATGCTAATTCGAGCCCTAACATTAAATCTTAACCTATCCAAAACACTAATCATGACCCTGACCCTAAGAGTACCCTTAGCTCTAAACCTGAACCTAACCCTAAACCTAACCCTTACACTAGACGTAGCCATAAACCTAAACCTAAAACTATTTTTAATCATAACACTAGACCTGAAATTACCTCTAGCCATAATCCTAGCACTAAACCTAGGCTTAATCCTAGACTGAACCATAACCCGAGCCCTAACCCTAGTTCGATTCTTCATCCTAGCCTAAATCTACATATAACCTCATCCTATACCCCAAAACTAACCATAAACCTAAACCTAACCGTAATCCTCACCCTAAACCTAGGCCTAACACAAAGCCTAGTGCTAATCCTAGCCTTTATTTAATCCTAGCCTAACCCTAAACATAGCCATAAGACTACCTCGAACTCTTGCCCTAGCCTTAGCCCTTATTTTATCCTTAGCCTTAATCCTTATCCTAGATCTAAGCTTAACTCTAAATCTAAACCTAACTCTAAATAACTCTAAAATAAGCCTAAACCAAACACGAGCACTACCCCTAACCATAATGCTAATCCTAAAATATGCCCTACCATAGCCCTAGCCATAAACCAAAACCAACCCTTAACCTAAATCAAACCCTAACCCTACAACTAACCCTAAAATTAACTCTAAAACTAGCCCTGACCCTGAAACTGACCCTAACACTAATTCTAGCTCTAAACACCACCATAACCTAAAATTAACATTAACACTATACCTAGTCTTAACCGAACCCTGAATCTAGCCTTAATCATAACCCTAGTTCATACATTAGTCATTGTCCTAACTGTAGCCCTAACCCTAACACAAATTCTACACCTAATCCAAGCCCTAACCTTAGCTTTAACCATACTACTAGGCCTAACCCTAATCTTAACCCTAGCCCTAACCTTATTCCTTAAACTAAGCCAAACCCTATCCCAAATGTTAACCCTAATCTTAATTCTAATCCTTAGCCTAACTTAAACTCTAATCATAATACTAGTGTTAACCCTAGCCCTCATTCTACCTCTAAACCTATCCCTGATCCTCATCTGACCCTAACAGTAACCCTAGGTCTAAATCTGACCCTAACCCTAAACCAAACCTTAACACTAGCCCTACTGGTAACCCTATAACTATATGTAAGCCTAACTCCAGACGTGGACCTAAAGTTAATCCTAAATATAGTTATAAATCTAGACCTAGTCCTAAACAAAAACCTAGCACTAGCACTAACAATAACCCTTAAACTAAACCGAACACTTACCCTACACCTAAACCTAAATCTAGTACTAATTCTAGCTCTAATGCTAACCCTAACCCTATCCCAAAAACTGACCCTAATTCTAACACTGAGCCTAGCTTTAAACATGACACTAACTCACAACCTAGACATAACACTAGACCTAGACATAACCCTAACCCTAAAATTAGCCCTAAACATAACCCTAGCATTTACATTAACTATAGCCCTAATCCTAGCCCTAAACATAACATAAAACCTAGGTCTATACCTAGGCCTAAACTTAGCTCTGAGCATAACCCTAACCCTAACCCTAGGCCTAAACCTAGCCCTAACTTATGCCTTGACTTAGATCTAACCCTAACCTTTACACTAAACATAACCCTAGATCTATCTAAACCCTAACCCTAACCCTAGCTGTAATCCTAACATTAAACCTAGTCTGAAATTTAGCTCTAAACATATCCATTACTCTAACCCTAACCCTAATTAAAACTCCATCCCTAACACTAAACCTAACTCTAATCTTAAATGTAAACCTAGACCTAAACCTAAACCTAACCCTCACCCTAGCCCTAATTCTAGTTCAAACACTAACCCTTACCCTAACTTAACTATAACCCTAGCCGTAAACTTAACACTTACCCTAACCCTAAAACTTACCCTAAATCACACCCTAATTCTACTCCTAAACCTAGCCCTAATCCTAGAGTTGATCCAAACCATAACCTAGCCCCAACCCTAGCTCTACACCTCTCCATTACACTAAACATAACCCTAACACTAATGGTAACCTTAACCCGATTGCTAAACCTAACTCAACCATTACCCTAAACCTTTACTGAAACCTAAACTAAACCTTATCCATTACCCTAATCCTAAACCTAACCCTAATGCTACTTCGAGCCTTAACTCTAAACCTTTAGCTAATCCAAATGCTAATTCTGACACTTTTCCTGACCCTAAAAATAATCCTAGCCCTAAAGATGAACTTTATCCTAAACCTAACTCTTACAATAGACCTAATCATAACCTAACCCTAAAACTATTTTTAATATTAACCCTAGACCTGTTATTAGCCCTAGACCTGGTCCTAGCCATAACCCTAACAGAAACCCTAGACCTTAACCTAGCACTAAACCTAGACTTAATTCTAAACTGAAACATAACCCTAGGCCTAATCCTAATTCTAAAGCTCACCTTATACCTAAAGCTAGCTATAACCCCACCCATTGCCCTAAACTTTACCTTAACACCAATGCTAACCCTAACTCTTGCCCAACCCCTTAGTCTAACCCTAACACTAACCCTAGCCTTAATACTAGCCCTAATGTAGCCTGACCCCAAAACTAACACTACCCTAATCCTAAACCCTAATTTAGCTCTAAACCTAACCCTAACTCTAGCCCTAATCCTAGCCCTAACTCTAACACTAACCCTAGTCCTAATCGTAGCCCAATTTAGCCCTAACCCTTGTCCTAACCCTAGCTCTAATTCTAGCCCTAATTTAGCCCTAAACCTAAACCTAACCCTAAGACTACTACCATGACTAACTCTAATTCTCACCCTACCGAATCCCTAGTTCTAACCATATTCATTACCATAACCTAACCCTCACCCTAACCCAAGTTCTAGCCCTACCCTAACCCTAGATCTAACACTAACTCTAAATGTATCCCTCACCCTAAGCCTAAACTTCAACCTAACACTAGCCCTAACCCTGATGCTAATCCATAATCTAGCCATAACCATAGCCCTAGCCCTAAAACAAAACCAATGTATATCCCTAACACTAACCCTATCACTAACCCTAACCCTACCAATTACCCTAATCTTATCCTGAATCCTAAATCTAAACCTATCCATAAACCTAACCCTAATTCTAACCCTAATGCTAATTTGAGCCCTAACACTAATAATTAACCTAATACAAACCCAAAACCTGAAACTTACCCTAAAAATGCACCTTACTCTTTACCTGGGCCTTATCTTAAACCTAATATTAGACATAGCCATGAATCGAACCCTATAACTATCCCTAGCTGTAACCCTAAACCTGACATTATCCCAATCCATAAAACTTGCCCTAACGCTAACATAAACCCTAGCCCTCATCCTAACCCAAAATCTAGCCTTAATTCTAACACAAACCTAACCCAAGACCTTAACATAATTCTAATCATCGCCCTAGCCCTACACCTAGCTATAACCCCATCCCTTCCCCTAAACCTAACCCTAATCTAATCTTCCCCATCCCTAAGCCTAAACCTAATCTTAAACATAGCCTTAACATTAGGCCTAACCTTAGAACCAATCCTAGACATATTCCTAGCACTAATTTAGCCCTAAACTTACCACTAACCCTAGCCTTAAGACTAACTCTAACTATCGCCTTAGCTCTACTCCTAGTTCTAACCCTATCACTTACTGTAACCCAAACATTAGACGTAACCTTAGCCCTAACCCTAGTCATAGCCCTAACCTTAGAAATAACCATAACTCTATATGTACCACTAAGCCTAAACTCACCCTATCACTAGCAATAACACTAAGATTAATTGTAAAACTACCCTTAACTTTATCCTTAGCCCTAAAACATAAGAAGCCATAACACTAACCCTAACCCTTAACCTAAACCAAAACCTAACCCTACATCTAGCCTTAAGCCTACCCTAATTCGAATCCTATCCCCAACACTAAAACTAACCCTGACCCTGACTCTGAACCTAACACTAACGCTAGCTCAAAATATCACTGTGAACTTAAACCTAACCATTAAACTAGGCTTAGCCCTAACCGTAACCCTAAAATTACACCTAATCATAATTCTAGTTCTAACATTAAATGTATCCCTAATACTAGCACTAATGTTACCCAAAATTTAGCCCTAATGTGAGCCCCAACCCTAGCTTTAACCCTAACTATAAACCTAAACCAAGTCCTATCCCTTACCCCAAACCTAACCCTAAATTTAATCCTTGCACTATCCCTAAACCTAACACTAACCCAAACACCTACACTAACCATAACCCTAGCCCTAACTCTAGCTCTAACCTTATCCATTACACTAACCCTAACCCTAATCCTAATCCTAATGCTAACCCTTGGCCTAACCCTAACACATTTGCTAACCCTAACCTATCCATTACCCTAAACATAACCCTAACCCTAAGCCTAACCAAACACTAAACCTAAATGTAACACTAACCCTAAAAGTAGCCCTAATTGTAACCCTAGTTCTCACATTAGCCATAGCCCAAAAGCTAACACAAAACCTAGCTTAGACCTAATCCAAGCTCTAACCCTAGCTTTAACCCTAATCCTAAATCTAACCCTAGCCATAACCTTAACCCTAACCCTAGTCTTTTTTTTAAGAGAGAGAGAGAGAGAGAGAGAGAGAGAGAGAGAGAGAGAGAGAGGGAGAGAGAGAATTTTTTTAATATTTATTTTTTAGTTATCGGCGGACACAACATCTTTGTATGTGGTGCTGAGGATCGAACCTGGGCCGCACGCATGCCAGGCGAGGGTGCTACCGCTTGAGCCACATCCCCAGGCCCTAACCCTAGTCCTAACAGTAGTGCTAACCATATACCTTACCCTAAGCCAAACTATAACCCTAAAGCTACCCTTGTCCTAAATTTAATTCTTAGTCGAACCCAAAACCTAACTTTATTACCAGTTTAGGACTAATCCTCAATATAGCTGTATCACTATCCCAAACCCTAACACTAACCCTGACCCTTATCTGACCCTAACACTAACCATAGGTCTAAACCTGACCCTAACCCTAAACTGACCCCTAACATTGGCACTACATGTATCCCTATAACTAAACCTTACACTAACACTAGACCTAGACCTACACTTAATCTATTATCTAGTGATAATTCTAGGCCTATCCCTAAACAAAAACTTGGTCCTAGCCCTCATAATAACCCTTAACCTAACCCAAACACTAACCATACCCCTAGACCAAACCGTAGTCCTAATGCTGGCCCTAACAATAAACCTAACACTAAACTAAACACTGACCCTCACCCTAACACAAACCCTAGCTCTAAACCTTATCCTAACAAAATACATAACCCTAACACTAGACTAACCATATTACTAACCCTGAGACTAGCCATCACCATAGGCCAAAACCTACCTCTACCTCTATACATTACCCTACACTAACCCTAACCCTAATGCTAAACCTAGCCATAATCCTCACACTGACTCTAACCCTAATTATCATCCTAATCCAAACCCTAGCTCAATCCCTAACCCTTAAACTTAAACTAGCCCTAACACTAATCCATGGCCTAAACCTAAACCTAACCTAAACCGTAGCCCTAATACTAACCTTAACCCTATCCCTAACCCTAGCTCTAACCCTAACCATTACCCTAACCCTAACCCTAACCCTGATGATGAACCTAGCCCTTACCCTAAATCTAACCTAACACTAACCCTAGACATAACCAGAAACCTAACCCTTGCCATAGAGCTGACCCTTGCTCAAACCTAACCATTACCCTAAACCTAACACTAAACCTATCCCTAAACATAACCTTAAGCCTAACCCTAACCCTAACACAACTTTAAACCCTATCCAATACCCTAAACCTAATGATAAACCTAGCCCTAATCTTAACATTAACCTTTAACCTAACCCTAACTATAACCTAGACCTAATCCTAAACGTAACCCTTGCTCTACTGATAACCATAGCTCTAACTCTAAACCATACCCTAAACCTAAACCTCACCCTAGGCCTAAACCTAACTCTAGCCCTAATAATAACCATAACCCTAGCCCTTACCCTAAGCACAACCATAACCCTAAGGATAACCCTAGGCCTAACTCTATCCCATTAGCTAACTCTAACACTATCAATTACCCTACACTTAACATGAACCCTAAACACAAACCTATCATTACCCTAACCAAACCCTAATGCTAATTAAAGTCTAAACTTAACCCTAACCTAAACCAAACCTGAAACCTAATTCTAACCCTAATAATAACCCTAGCTCTAAACCTGACCTTTACCCTAACCCGAACCCTTACACTAGACCTAGCCATAAATCTAACCCTCAATCTATTCCTAATGTAAGCCTATACCTGACACTAGCCCTAGACATATTTCTTGCCATAACCCTAAAACAAACTCTAGCCCTCATCCTAGCCCTAAACCTAGCCTTATTACTAAATCAATCCATAACCCTAGTCCTAACCAAAATTCTATCATTTGACCTAGACCTAAAACTAGCTTTAACCCCATCCCTTCTCCTAATCCTAACCCTAATCCTAAACCTAAACCTAAGCCTAAACTAGGCATAACCCTAATACAAACACTAGACCTAATTCTAGCCCTAATTTACCCCGAAACCCAACCTAACCCTAGCCCTAAGGCTAACTCTAAATCTCGACCTAGGCCTATTTCTAGTTCTAACCCTATCCCTTACAATAATCCTATCACTTGCCTTTGCATTAGCCCTAACCCTAGCTCTAGCCCTAATCCTATATCAAACCCCAACTCTAAATCTAACCCTAACCCTAAGCTAAACCTCTCACCAACACTAGCCATAACACTAATCCTAGTCTTAAAACTAGCCCTAATCTAGCCCTAGCCCTAAAAAACAACCTAGCCATAGCCCTAAACCTAACCTTTAACATAAACCAAACCCTAAGCCTACACCTAAACCTATCTCTAATTCAAGTCCTATCCCTAAGCCCAAAACAAACTCTGACCCTGACTCTGACCCTATCACTAACCCAAGCTCTACACATCACTCAAAACCTAAACCTAAACATCACCCTATACCTAGCCCTAACCCTAACCCTAAAACGAGTTCTAATCATAACCCTAGTTCTTATACTGGCTGTAGTTCTAAACCTTACCCTAACCTAACTCAAAACCTATTTGTAATCAGACCCATAACACTACCTTTAACCCTAACCATAATCCTAATTCTAGCCCTTACCCTTACCCTAAACCTAACCCTAACCCTAACACTAACCCCTTACATAACCCCAAGCCTAACCCTAAACCTAGCCTTAATCTTCACCATAAACCTAGACCTAACCCCAGCTGTAACCCTATTCATTACCCCAATCCTAATCCTAACCCTAGTGCTAACTCTAGGATAACCCTAAACCTATTTCTAACCCTAAACTTATACATTGCCCTAAAACTAACCTGAACCCTAAATGTAATCATATCCATTAACTTAATCCTAACCCTAATGATCTTAACCCTAAAACTATCTCTAACCCTAACCCTAGACTTAACATTAGCCATAGCCATAATGAAGGTCTTATTCTAAAACAAACTCTAGCCCTAATCCTAGCCCTAACCTTAGACTTAATTCTAAACCAAACCCTAACCATAGACCTAGATCTAATTTTAACCCTCGCCCTAGTTCTAAGCTAGCTATTACATTATACCTAACCATATACATAACATAACCATAACCATAAACCTAGGCTGAGTCATAATAGTCACCATAGCTCTAATTCTAGCTCTAATTAAGCCCTAATTCTAACCCTAAATCTAATCCTTACAGTAACTCTAACTCTCGCCCTAGCCCTATACCTATTTTTAACCCTATCCCATATAATAACTCAAATCCTAGCCCTAACCCTAACCCTACCCTTCGCTGTAGCCCTAAACTTAGAACTATACCTAACTCTAAATATAACCCTAACCCTAAGCCTAAACCACACCCTAATACTAGCTGTAAACCTAACACTAATTTGAAAACTAGCCCCAACCCAAGCCCTACCTCTCAAGCAAAACCTGTGCCATTTCACTGAACCTAACCCTTAACCTAAAGCAAATCCTAACACTACAGCTAGCCCTAAACGTAGCCCTAATTCGAATCCTAACCCTAATCCTAGAACTAATACCAACCCTGACTCTGACCTTAACACTAACCCCAGCTCTACACATCACCCTATCCCTAAACTTATTCCTCACACTAGACCTCGCCCAAAAGCTAACACTAAAACTAGCCCTAATCGTAATGCCAGTTCTTAAATTAGCCATAGTCCTAAACCTAACAAAACACCTAGCCCTAACAAATCCAAGGCCTAACCCTAGTTTTAACCCTAATCCTAAAACTGGCCCTAACCCTAACCCTATCCCTATTCCTAATCTTAGTTCTAACTATTTTTTACACATAGTCAAACCTCACCCTATTGCTACCCTAGTCCTAACCCTAATTCTAGGCCTACCCCAAACCCTAACTCTATTACTAGTCTTAATCCTAACCCTCATTCTAGCTCTAAACTTAACCCAAACCCTAACTCTAACCCTGACCCTTATTCAGACCCTAACACTAAAACTAGGTTCAAACCTGACCCTATCCCTTATCCGAAAACTAACACTAGCCCTACCATTAACCATAAACCTAAACCTAACAATAACACTAGCACTAGACCTAAACCTAATCCTAAATATAGTCATAACCCTAGCAATAGCCCTAACAATAACCCTTAAGTTAAACCAAACACTAACTCTACCCCTAGACCTAACCCTAGTCCTCATTTTGGACCATGCCCTAAACCTAATCCTAACCTGAAACCTGACATTTACCCTAACAAAAACCCTAGCTCTAAACCTTATTCCATGCCAAAAATTAACCCTAACACTAGATGAACTCTAAATATAGCCATAACCATAACTCTAGCTCTTACATTACCCATATAGCTAACTGTAGCCCTTAACCTCACACAAAACCCAGCCCGAATTACAGCCCTAAACCTAACCCAAAGCATAACTCTAAAACTAAATGTAGCCCTAACCCTAACCCTAACCCTCGTTCTAGCCCTAACCCTAGCTCAAACACTAAACCGTACCATAAAATAACCCTAGCCCAAACCCTGAACCTCACCCTAATTCTAGCCCTAATCCTAACTCTAGCCATAGCCCAAACCCTATCTCTAATTCTATCCATTATACTAACAATAACCCTAAAAGTAATGCTACCCTAGCCCTTAACCTAACTGTAAACCAACCCTAGACCAGACTGTAAACCTATCCCTTAATCTAGCCATAAACCTATCTCAATCCCTAACCCTTACACTTAATCTAAACATAACACTAACCCAAGGTCAAACCCTAAACCAAAACCCAGCCCTAATCCTAACCTTAACCCAAGCCCTAAACCTAGCTTGAACCCTATCCATTACTCTAACACTAAACTTAACCCTAATGATAACAATAGACCAAAAGCTAAACCTAACCTAACCCTAAACGTAAATCTAACCTTGAACTAACAGTGAACCTAACCTAACCCTAACCCTAAACCTAAGAATGCTCAAATGCTAACCCTAATACTAAACCTAAACCTAATGCTAACCTAAACCTAAAACTATCTTTAACCTGACGTCTAAACCTATTACCCTAACCCTAATGATAACCCTATCCATAACCGTTACACTAACCATGACCATAACCCTAGGCCAAACCATAAATTAATTTTAGCCATAGCAAAATTCCTAGCTCAAACCCTAAACCGTACCCTAAACTTAATCCTAAGTGTAACCCTCGCCCTAACCCTGACCCTAACACTAACTCTAGCCCTAATCCTAACCATTATCCTAGCACTAACCCTAGGTCTAAACCTATAAATTACCCTAACGGTAACTATAACCTTAATGATAACCATACGCTTAAGCCTAAACCTATCACAAAACCTAACCATACCCATTACCTTAAACCGAACCTAACCCTATATCTAACACTATCCATTATCCTAACCCTAATTTTAAACTTAATGCTAACTTTCGTCTTAACACTAAAACTTAACCCCAAACCAAAGCCTGACCCTGACCCTAATAATACCCCACATCTTAATTTGACCCTTTCCCTAAAAGTAACACTTTAATTTGACCTTGTCATAAACGTAATCCTAAAAATACCAGTAACTATAAACCTAGACCTGACATTAGTCCTAGCCCTAATTGTTACCCTAAACCTAACACAAAACCTAGCCCTAATCCTAGCCTTAAATCTAGCCTTAATCCTAAACCTAATCATAACCCTAGCCCTAACCCTAAAGCTAATCATAAAACTAGCGCTAACCCGAATCATAGCACTAAAACAAGACCGAGCAACAGGCCTAACACAAACCTTATCTTAAACCAAAACTTAGCACTACACCTAGATTTAACCCTAGCCCTAATTCAAGTCCTAATCATAATCTTACAATTAAGCCTTTACCTGATTTTTATCCTAACACTCATCTACTTCAAAACACCACCCTGACCCTAAACATACCATAATCCTATCCCTAGACTTAACCCTAAACCTAGCCCTAACCCTAGCTCAAAACCTAACTTTTATGGTAAACATAAACCTAATCCTAACCCTAACCTGATATTAGCCCTAGCACTAATCCTAGCCCTGAATCTAAAATGAACACTATCCCTCATCCTAGTCCTAAACCTAGCCTTAATCATAATCTTAACACCAACGATAGCCCTAAGCTTAACCCTAACTCTCACCCTACATCTAAACCTAGCTATAACACCATTCGTTATCCTAAACTTAAACCTAACCCTATCCCTATTGCTAGGCCTTAACTAAACATTAACCCTAGCCCTAATCCTAGCCCTAATTTAACCCTATCAGAAACCCTAAATCTAATTTTAGCCCTATCAATAATTTTAACTTTCACACTAGCCCTAACCCTAATGCTAATCCTAAAAATAGCCCTAACCCTAGCCATAGCCCTAGAACTACACAGAACGATAGCCCTAACCCTAAACCTTAACCAAAACCGAACCATTACCCTAACCCTAGCCCTAATTTGAGTTTTAATCCAAACACTAAAACTAACCCTGACCCTGACTCTGTCCATAACACTAACCCTAGCTGTAAACATAACCCTAATCCTAAACCTAAACCTAAGACTAGACATAGCCCTAACTCTAACCCCAAATTTAGCCCAAAACATAACCCTGGTCCTTACATTAGCCATAACCCTAACTCTAGCACTAAGTTAACACAAAACCTAGACCTAATCTGAGCCGTAACCCAAGTTTTAACCCTAATCCTAACCCTAACCCTAGCCCTAATCATAAACATAACCCTAGCCCTAACCCTAGCTCTAACCCTCTCCATTGCCATAAACAGAATACTAACTCTAATACTAAACCTAGTCCTAAACCTAAACCTATCCCTAATCCTAACCCATTCCATTACCCTAACCCAAACCTAGACTCTAAACTTCACCGTATCATTAACATAGCACTAAACCTAATGCAAATTTGAGTCCTAACTTTAAAACTTAACCTATGCCAAACCCTAATCCAGAGCCTGACTGTAAAAATAGTTGTAGCTCTAAAGCTGACCCTAACCCTAAAACTAACACTTACACTAAATGTAGCCATAAACCTAACACTAAAACTATCTTTAACCATAACCCAAGACCTGATATTAGCTGTAGCCCTCATCCTAGCCCTAAACATAAAACAAACTCTAGCACTCATCCTAGCCCTAAACCTAGCCCTAATCATAACACTATCCTTAACCATAGCCTTAACCTAATTCTAACACTCACCCTCCAACTAAACCTAGTTAAAACACCATCCCTTACCCTAATCTTAATCCTAACACTAACCTTAACACTAGACCTACACTGAACAGTAACCCTAGCCCTAATCAGAGCCCTAATTTAACCCTATCCATACTTCTAACACTAACCAAAGACCTAAGACAAACTCTAACTATCACACTAGCCCTATCCCTAGTTCTAACCATATCCCTTAACTTAACCCTAACCCTAGCCCTAAACATAGCCATAAATCTAGGAATAACACTTGCCTAATCCTTATTTCTAGTCCTACCTAGATCCAACTCTAACACTAACTCAAACACTAATCCTAAGCCTAAGCCTAACATTAATACTAGCACTAACCCTAACACTACTCATGAAACTAACCCTAACCCTAACCCTAGCAGTAAAACAAAACCGAGAATTAGCCCTAACACTAAATCTTAACTTAAACCAAATCCTAATACTACACCTAGACCTAACCCTAGCCCTAATTTGAGTCCTAACCTTAACCTGAATACTAACCCTGACTCTGACTCATATCCTAACACACACTCTTGCTCTAAACACCACCCTAACCTTAAACCAAACCCTTACAGTAACCCTAGCCTTATTTGGAATCCTAAATCTAACTCTAAAACTAACTCTGACCCTGATTATTAAACTAACACTAACACTCACTCTAAATATCACCCTAACCTTAAACCTAATCCTAACACTAGAGGTTTAACCCCTAACCATAACACCAAAATTCACCCTATTTGTAACACTAGTTCTTATACTAGCCATTGCCTAACCCTAAACATAACACAAAACTAGCCCTAATCCGAGCCCTAAACCTAGCTTTCACCTAACCCTTGCCCTATTCCAAGCCCCAACACTAGCTCTAATCCTATCCCTTACCCTAATCCAAACCCTAACCCTAATGCTAACCCTAATCCTTAACCTAACACAAACATTAATCCTATTACTAGTCCTAACACTAGCACTCATTCTAGCTCTAACCATAACTCAAATCCTAACCCTAACGCTGACCCTTATTCTGACCCTAAAACTAATTGTAGATCTAAACCTGAACTTAACCCTAAACTGAACCCTAATAGTAACCCGTCCGGTTACCTTATGCCTAAACCTAACCCTAACTCTAGCACTAGACCTAAACCTAATCATAAATCTAGCCATAACTCGAACCCTAGACCTAATGAAAAACCTAGACATAGCCCTAACAATAACCTTAGCCTAAGCCAAACAGTAACTCTTCCCCTAGACCTAATTCTGGATTTAATTCTAATCATAACACTAACCTGAACACTGACCCTGACACTAACTGTAACCCTAGCTCTAAACACCACCCCAACGCTATACATAACCTTAAAACAATACCTAGCAGTAACATTAACCCTAAAACTAGCCTGAATCATAGCAAGTTCTTTCATTAGCTGTAGCCCTAACCTATTGCAAAACCTAGCCCTAATCCAAGGTCTACCCTAGCTTTAATCCTAAAGATAATCCAAATCCTAACCATAGCCCTAACCCTAAGCCTAAACCTAAGACTAGAACTAATCTGTAGCATAATCCTAGCCCTAACCCTAGCTCTAACCTAACTATTACTCTAATGATAACCCTAACCCTCATGCTAACCCTAGGCCAAAACCTAAAACTATACCTAAACTTAACCCTATAAATTACCCTACACTTAACCTGAACCCTAAACGTATCATTACACTATCCTTAACAATAATGCTAATTCGAGCCCAAAACCTAAACCTTAACCTAATAAAAACGCTAAACATGACCCTAACTCTAATAATACCCTAGCTAAACTTTACACTAACCATAAACCTAACCCTTAAAATAGACCTAGTTATAAACCTAACCCTAAACTATCCCTAACTGTAACCCTAGACATGACCTTTGCCCTAGCTCTAATCCTACTCCTACACCTAACACAAAACTTAGCCCATATCCTAGACGTAAACTTTACCTTAATCATAAACCTAACACTTACCCTAATTATAACTCTCACGCTAGCCATAAAACTAGCTGTAATCCCAACCCTTACCCTAAACCTAACTGTAACCTTAAACCTAACATTAACCCTAGTCCTAATCCTAGGCCTAATCCTAACACTAACCCTTGCCCTAAGACTAACTCTAACTCTCACCCTAGCCCTATAGCGAGTTCTATACCAATCCCTTACCATCACCCTAAACCTAGCCCTAAACTTAGCCCTGACACTAGCCCTATCTTTCACCCTAGCTTAAACCCTAGATCTAAACCTAACTCTAAATCTAACACTAAACATAAGCCTAAACCTCACACTAACACTAGCCCTAACCCTAAAACTAATCCTAAAACTAGCCCTAACCGTACCACTAGCCCTAAAACAAAACAGAGTCATAGCCCTAATCCTAACCCTTAAACTAAACCAAACCCTACCCTTACAAGTAAACCTACACTTATCTCTGATTCTATTCTTAAATCTAACCTGAAAAGTAATATGGACACTGACTCTGAACCTAACACTAAATCTAGCTCTAAATATTGTCATAACCATAAACCTAAACCCAACACTAGACCTAGGACTAACGCTAACCCTATAACTAGTGCTAATCATAGCCCTACTTCGTACATTACACGTAGCCTTAACCCTAGCCCTAACCTAACCCAAAACCTAGCCTTAATCCGAGTCCTAAATCTAGCTTTAACCCTAAACTTAAATCTAACCCTAACCTAAAAAAAGCCTAATCCTATACATATCCCTAGCCCTAATCTTAGGTCTAACCCTATCCATTACCCTAATCATAACCCTAAACCTTATGCAAAACATTAGGCCTAACCTTAACCCTATCCATTACACTAAACCACATCTAGACCCTAAACCTAACTCTGTCATTAACCCTCACCCTAAACAAAATGCTAATTCAAGCCCTAAACCTTACCTCTAACATAAACCAAACCCTAAACTTGAACCTGGTACTAATAATAACCCTAGCTCTAAACCTTACTCTTACCCTAAACCTAACCCTTACACTGGACCAAGCCATAAATCTAACACTAAATCTATCCCTAACTATAACCCTAGTCATGGCATTAGCCTTAGCCCTAATAGTAGCCCTAACCCTAACACAAACACTAGCCTTCATTCTAGCCCTAAGACTAGCCTTAATTATAACCCTAAAACTAACCCTAGCCCTAACCCTAATACTAACACTCGCCCTACCCCAAAACTTAGCTATAATCCACTCCCTTACCCTACATATAACCCTAACTATAACCCTAACCTGAGGTCTCAAACTAATACTAAACCTAGCCCTAATTTAACACTATCCCTAAACATAACCCTAGTCCTAGCCCTATGACTAACTCTAACTCTCACACTAGCCTATCACTAGTTCTAAACCTATCCCTTACCATAACCCTAACCCTAACCCTAAACCTAGTCCTAACCCTTGCCCTATCCTTAGTCCTAGCCCTAACCATAAATTAAATCCTAAATCTAAATCAAACCATAACCCGAAGCCTAAGCTGAACCATTATAAATACAATTATATTTAGATTCTATATCTACAGAAGTTGGCTTCAATTATTATTTAGAATATAGTCATTAGTTTCATAAAAGGCATACCATTTCTGGTGGTGTATAGAGAACTGATGATCAGGGGTAATATGCTATGTTAAGGTGGAAAGGAGTGAGGGTATGAGAATAATCTATCTTAGTAAATTGGAGGAGAACTGTAATGAATAGACAAGGGTAATTTATAGAAGAATGTATAAATTCAAATTTATTATCAGTATTCATAAAATTACGCTATGTATAAAGACTAAAAGTTGGGAGGTTGAAAGTGGGATAGAGAGAGGAAGAAAAAAGAAGGAAAAAAACAAGAAAGAAAGAAAGGGAGAATGAAAATAATATAAAAGGGGGTGAGGTGGGCCTATGCAATTCCTCTATATTAAACAATTCTGGTGATTCAGTTCTTAAAGTCCAATTTCATCCAAAGTTCTTGGTTTCACATATGTTGAGATTGTGAGGGCCAGAGGGGGAAGGGTAGAGGAGAATAGATGAAAAGAGCGAGAATAGAAAAGTCTCTCAGAACTCTGTTTTCTTCCAGTAGGTTGAGTTGTCTATTCCTAGCTTGAGTCTCTGTGCTTGAGGGTGGTTGAGGTAGCCAGTTTGAGAGGGCTTGAGCTTCTACATGGAGCCTCCCTACTCTTAGTCTCTGAGTTGGAAACCAGGTACCTGTACATTTGCTGTTCTGCATTGATTGCTACAACCCCTCCCCCCAAAAAAAAAACTTGTGAGAAAAATCTTGAGTTATCACAGCTGGAGGTAGGGGAGTTGGAAACCGGGTACCTGAGCAGCCGCAGAACTGAGCTGTTAGCCATGGTCACTGACAGATGGTGAGTAAGGTTTTCCAAGATGCATTCCATCTGTTACCTGTGTAGGGTGTTTGGTGAGGTGGGTGGTTCTGGGGTGACCTTTGGCCATGTCCAGAGCTTTGCCTGGTGACTCACAAGCAAAGCCTCTGTGTTCTGTGCTACCTGTCCTCTGCGCCAAGAGCGCCTGCACAGCGGAGACTTCTGTCTGAGCCAAGAGCGAAACAGCTGCCAAGACTTCCCTCTGCACCAAGAGCTCACACATGGCTGAGAATTATGTCTGAGCTGAGAGCACATGTGCAGCTGAGGCTTCCATCTTTGCAGAGAGCTCATGCTTGGCTGAGACTTCCGACTTCCCACTGAGCCCAGAGCAAGCACACAGCTGAGCCTTCCATCTGCTCAGAGAGCTCCAGCGTGGCCCTAGTTTCTTCAAATTTCTATGATATTAGGCAAGGCAAATGTGAGGGTTAGGGCTAGGGCTAAGGTTAGGATTAGGCTTAGAGGTAGTTTTAGTGCTACATTTAGGGCTAGGTTTGGGGAGGAGGTTTATGGCTAGTGTTAGGAGAATGGGTAATGTAAGAACTAGGATTATGGTTATGGCTAGTTTTAAGGTTAGGATTATGGATAGGTCTAGTGTTAGGAAAGTTTTGGGTTAGTATAAGGTTTAGAGCTAGTGTTTGTGTTAGGATAATGGTCAGTGTTCAGGATAGCATTGGATTTACAGTTAGGAGCACAATTTTACTAGGGTTAGTTCTAGGGGTATTGTTAGTCATTGCATTAGATTAATGTTTTTTGTTAGTGCTGGAGCTAGGTTTTTGTTTAGGGCTATGGCTAGAGTTATGGCTATATTTAGGATTACATTTAGGTCTAGTGTTAATGTTACGGTTAGGCTTAGGTATAGTTTTACCCATAGGGCTAGTGTTAGTGTTTGGTTTAGGGTTAGGGTCAGGCTTAGACCTAGGGTTAGTTTTAGGGTCAGAATAAAGGTCAGGGCTAGGCTTAGTGTTTGGGTTAGGGTTAGAGATATAATGAGGCCTAGGGATAGGACTAATAATAGAGTTAGGGTTTGGGGTAGGCTAAGGATTAGGGTTAGGACTAGGGTAGCATGGGTGAGGGTTGGCATAGGGTAAGGGATAGGGTTAGAGCTAGGGTTAGGGTTAGGTTTAGTGTTAGCATTAGGGTTAAAGCTAGGGTTAGAGTTCAGATTAAGGCTAAGTTTGGTGTTAGGGTTAGGACTGTTGCTAATGTAAGACCTGGTATTATGATTAGGGCTAGTTTTAGGATTAGGGTTAGGGCTAGGTTTAGTGTTCGGGTTAGGTTTAGGGTTAGGTTGATGTTTAGATCTAAGGTTAGTTTTAGGATCAGAGTCAGGGTCATTCTTAGTTGTACGGTTAGGTTTAGGACTCAAATTAGGGCTAGGGTAAGGGCTAGGCATAGTGTTAGCATTTGGTTTAGGTTAAGGTTTAGGATTAGAGCTGTAGCTCAGTTTTGCTTGAATGCTATGGCTATGGTGAGGGATAGTTTTCAAATTAGCATTAGGATTAGGGCTAGTGTTAGGGTGAGGTTTAGGTTTTAGGCTATTGTTAGATTTAGAGTGAGGGTTAGATATAGGTTTATGGCTAGGGCTAAGTTTGGGACTAGGGTTAGGGCTAGGCTTTGGGTCATGTTAAGGGGTAATTTTAGAACTAGGCCTAGCTCTATGGCAAGATTTAGAGTTAGTCTTAGGGTTAGGGGTTTGATTAGATTTCGGGTTAGGGCTAAATTAGGTGTAGGATTAGAGCTAGGTTTAGTATTAGGGCTAGGCCTTGGTTTAGAGCTAGGTTTAGAATTAGGGTTAGGGTATGTTATAATATTATACCTAGGTTAAGGTCTAGGGTGAAGTTTCACTTTAGGGTTAGGCCTAGTGACAGGGTTAGGGTTCAGATTAAGGCTAGGTTTAGGGCCAGGATAAGGGCTTTATTTTTTTAGCATAAGGGCTAACATAAGGCCTAGGGCTAATGTTAGGTCTAGGTTTATGGTTAAGGATAGTTTCAGGGTTAGTTTTATGGCTATGTATAGTGTAAGGGTTAGGTTGAGTGTTAGGTTCACTTTTGGAGATTGGGGTATTATTAGGGTCAGGGTAATGGTTAGGGTTTGTTTAGATTAAGGTTTAGGGTTAGGGCTCAAATTAGGTTAGGATTGTGTTTAGGGTTATGATAATGGATATGGTTAGGTTTAGGGTTCAATTTAGGTTTATGGTAATGAATAGGGTTATGAATAGAGTTACGGTTATCCTAGGACTAGTATTAGGGTTAGGGTTAGGTTTAAGGTAATAGATAGGATTAGAGCTAGAGTTAGGGCTAGTTTTAGGATTAGGTTTAGAGGTAGGTTAGGGTTAAAGCTAGTGTTAGGGTTAGGGTTAGGGCTAGGTTTTAGATTAGGTTAGGGTTAGGGTAGGGCTATGGCTTTTATAAGAACTAAGTTTACAATTAGGGCTAATTTTAGGGTTAGGGTTAGGGCTAGGTCTAGTGTTAGGGTTAGGTTATGATTAGAGTGATGATTTGAAATAGGGTTAGTGTTAGGGTCGGAGTCAAGTTCAGTGTTATTTTTAGGGTTAGGGATAACTCTAGAAATAAGGCTAGAGTTATGGGTAGGTGTAGGGTTATGTTTTGTGTAAGGGTTGCCACAGTCCGGCTGCAGCAAAATAACCAGGCGGTGAGGAGCAACTTGTGTAGATTGATACAGCAGGGTGGGAGCCGTTTATTGTAGGACAGGAGGGGTATATATACATTCCACACAGCTTATCTTAATTAACATAAACTAGATACAGCAGTCAACCAATAAGGACTCTCCACACTTAATGGCTTGCTGGCTTTACTTCACAAACGACTCCCTCTGGCAAAATACCAGGCTCCATCTTTACTTTTTTACAGACCCTAACCTTTCCCCCTTTTGTTTAAGTTAAATAACGACCATAGTGGTTTTTAAACAAACACCATAAAGAATCTGCTACAAGCAGAAGGGGAGGGTTTAATTTAAATTGGGTATACAGCTGTTGAGGAATGTTTTAATATGTGAACAAATAAGAAGTTTAACAGATCTGTTTGTTTACTTTCACCTTTCCTTTTCATTATATTTAAAAATTCTGTTCAGGATAATATAAATTGATCAGAAAATTGTTTTCTTAGTACCTGTTGGAATGTTACATAATTTTTTTTAGCACCATTGCCAGAATTCCTATCTTCATCCAAGTGCTGGTTAAGACAAAGATGAAACCAAACTACAGCTTCTTCGATAGCTATCACAGTACACTGTATAAACTGATGCATCAATGAATAATGACTCAACAAGTAATGCTCAATCAAGGAGTCAATTTACTTTGGGAGGAAATGGACATATTGATAGATCCCTCCACTTTGAACTGCTTGCAGAACTTGCCTGGACTATGTATCACTTGTATACATTGTGAACTTATCACTTGTATACATTATGAACTATCTGTTGGTACAGTGAATTGTGGTAGTCCTGGAGTATCTTTGCTGATGGTGTCACCGGTGGTACAATTTTTCCAAAGGAGTCGTCATTTGGTTTGGTGTCGTGGCATTTCTGTATCCTTCTCCCTTCTGCTAGAGATGGTCTAAAATTTGGGGGTCAACAGAGGTGAGGCAAAGAACCTCACCTCCCCACTGTTGCAAAGGCCAAAATTGGGGGCCAACAGAGGTGAGGCAAAGAACCTCACCCCCCCACACTGGTGCATAGGCCTATCCACAAGTATGGCTGTATGCTGGACCAGTAGTCAGTGACGGGTATGATCCAATTGCAGTGGTACCAACCTAAGACAGGAGGCTGACGCCTAGAGTTCAGCCCATCCGATGACGGGTAAGGACCATATGTTGTATTGGACAACCTAACAGGCATGGTCCCTAAGCCACATTGCTTGTTGCTTAATTAAACAAAAGGGGGGAGATGCTGAGAGCCATAGCCAAATAGGAATGACACATGGCATTTTTGGTTGAAAGGTGATGCCAGCAAGCCATTGAGATGATATGATTATGTTAAGATCTGAATTCAGTTGGATATTAGACCCCTGATGTATGCCTCGGCCTGCTACTTTGGAGCTCTAGCTGGACTCCCGGAGAGTTCCCATTGGTTGGGGAAGTGCGGTAGGAGGGATTTCCGGAGGAGGGATTTGCCTGTTGGAGTAGTGGGTCTCAGGAGGAGCCACGTGGCATGGTTCAGCAGTTTTCCCCGGAGCGTATGTGGAGTGTGCTGGTGGAGTTCAGAAATAAAGTTTGTTCCTGCTTGAGTGGCTCGTGATTTTGTGCCCAGCCAGACTGCGGCAAGGGTTAGGGCAATAATTAGGGCTAGGTCTAATGTCAAGTCTGAGATTACAGTTAGGTTAGTGTTAGGGTTAGGGCTAGGGCTCAGTTTTGTTTTAGAGCTACAGCTAGGTTTAGAACTAGTTTTAGGATTAGAAATAGTGTTAGGGATAGTGGTAGGGTGAGGTTCAGGCTTAGGGTTAGGGTTATATTTAGATTTATGGTTAGATCTAGGGTTAGGACTTGGGCTAGGTTTAGGGGTTAGGTTAAGGCTAGTGTTAGGGTTATGGTAACAGAGTTAGTACTAGAAGGAGGTCTAGAGCAAGAGTTAGAGTTAGTCTTAGGGGTAGGGTTAGAGTTAGGGTTACGATTAGCACTAAATTAGGGCTAGGATTAGAGCTAGGGTTAGGGTTAGGGTGAGGGTTAGAATTACTGTTAGTGTTGGATTAGGGTTAGGGTTAGTGTTAGGGGAAGGAATGTGGTTATACCTAGGTTCAGAACTAGGGCGCAGGTTGAAATTAGGGATTGGGCTAGGGTTAGGTTCAGGTTAGGATTAAGGCTAGGTTTAGGGCTAGGATGAGGGCTTGGGTTTGTGTTACATTTAGGGCGAGAATTAGGTCTATGGATAATGTCAGTTAGAGTTCCACTTAGGGATAGTGTTAAGGTTAGGTTTATGGCTAGGTCCATTTTAAGGGTTAGGTTTCGGGAAAGGGTCCGGTTTAAAGCTAGGTGTATTGTTAGGGTATGTGTCTGGTTTAGGGTTTGGTTTAGGTTATGGATTAGGTTTAGGGTTTGATTTAGCATTAGGGTTAGGGATTGGGTTAGAGTAATTAATAAGGTTAGGTTTAGTGTTCAGGTTAGTTTTAGGAAATGGATAGATTTAGTGTTAGAGATAGGTTTAGAGTTAGGCCTAGGGTTAGCATGTGGATTAGGCTTATGTTTAGGTTAATAGGTTTAGGGCTAGGGTTATGGTTAGGATTAAGGCTAGGGTTAGGGTTAGGGTTAAGCTTAGGTTTAGTGTTAATGTTAGGTTTAGGGTAAGTGTTAGGGTTCGAGCTATGTTTAGGGCTAGGGCAATGGTTAGGGTTAGCGTGACATCTAGTTTTAGGGTTGGGTTATGTTTAGAGCTAGGTTTATCATTAGGGTTAGGGTTTTGTCTAGGGTAATGGATAGAGTTAGAACTAGTGTTTGGCCTTGGTTATGGTTAGAATTAGGACTAGGATTAGGTTTGGGGTTAGGTCTAGATTAATATTTTGGAAAGGGCTAGTGTTTGAGCTAGGGTTAGGGTTAAGACAAGGGTTAGGGTTAGGGTTAGGTCTAGGGTTAGTGTTAGGGTTACGCTTAGAGCTAGGTTTTGTGTGAGGTTCGGGGCTAACATTAGGGATATATGTAATGTTAGACCTAGAGTAGGGTTATGGCTAGATTTTGGGTTAGTATAAAACTTAGAGCTTGGATTTGTGTTACAGAAAGGGACAGTGTTTGGGTTAGGGTTATGGCCAGAATTAGGACTAGGTTTAGGTATAGAAGTAGAGGTTGTGTTTGGGTTAGGTTAAGGGTTATTGTGAGGGCTAAGGCTAGGTTTTTCTTTAGGTCTAACGCTAAAAATAAGGTTAAATTTTGAATTAGGTTTAGATCTAGGGATAATGGTAGGGTTAGGTTTAGGTATAAGGTTACCAGTAGGGCTAGTGTTAATGTTTGGTTTAGGGTTATGGTCAGGTTTAGACCTCTGGTTTGTGTGATGGTCAGAATAATGGTCAGGGTTAGGTTTAGGGTTTTGGTAAGGGTTAGAGCTAGAATTAGATCTATGGTTAGGACTATTTATAGGGTTAATATTTGTTTAGCCAAGAATTAGGAATAGGTCTAGGGTTACCATTAAGGTTAGGGTTTTGCTTAGGGTAATGGATAGGGTTAGACATAGATTTAGGGCTAGGGTTCGGGTTATGGTTAGGGTTAAAGCTAGTTTTAGGGCTCAGATTAGGGCTAGTTTTTGTGTGAGGTTTAAGGCTAGGGTTAGGGCAATGACAAATATAAGAACTAGGGTTACAATTAGGGTTAGTTTTAGGGTTAGGTTAGGGGTAGGTCAGTGTTCGGGTTAGGTTTAAAGTTAGATTGATATTTATAGCTAGAGATAGTGTTAGGATATGAGTCAGGTCAGGGTTAGTTTTACGGTTAGGGTTAGGGCTCGAATTTAGGGCTAGGGTTACTGTTAGGGTTTGGTGTAAGTTTAGGGTGCTGTTTAGAGCTAGGGTGAGTGTTAGGATATGAGTCCGGTTCTGGGTTATTTTTAAGGTTAGGATTATGTCTTGAATTAAGGCTAGGGTTAGTTCTAGGTGTAGTTCTAGTGTTTGGTTTAAGTTACGGTTTAGTGTTAGGCCTGTTGCTCAGTTTTGTTTTAGTGCTACGGTTAGGGTTAGGGCTAGTTTTACAATTAGCTTTAGTGTTAGGGCTAGGGTTATGGTTTGGGTTATGATTAAGGCTAGGTTTAACACTAGGATTAGGGATAGGTTTTGTGTTAGGTTTAGTACAAGAATTAGGGTTATGGCTCATGTCAGGTCTAGGTTTACATTTAGGGAGAGTCTAGGGGTTAGGTTTATGGCTAGGTCTACTTTAAGTGTTGCATTTAGGGGAAGGGTCAGGTTTAGAGCTAGACATATTATTAGGGTCATGGTCAGGCTTCGGGTTTAGGTTAGGATAAGGTTTAGGTTTAGGGCTCAAATTAGCATTAATGTTAGAGTTAGGGTTAGGGTAATGGATATGGTTAGGATTAGGGTTCAGTTTAGGTTTAGAGTAATAGATATGGTTTTGGTTTGTGACAGGTTTAGGGTTAGGCCTACAGTTAGCATTAGCATTATGGTATCATTAGGGTAATTTATAGGGTTAGACCTAGGGTTAGGCCTAGGGTTATGGTTAGGACTAGGGCTTGAGTTAGGGTTAGGGTCAGGGTTAGGGCGAGATTTAGTGTTAGGATTAGGTTTCAGAAATGGTTCAGGGTTAGATCTAGGGTTAGTGCTAGGGTAAGGTTAGTGCTAGGGTTATGGTCATGGTTAGTGTTAGGGTTAGTGTTAGGGTTAGGACTATGGTTATCATTAGGGTTTAGGTAATTCATTTAGATGTCAGGTTAGAGTTAAGGATAAGTTTAGGTTAGAGCCCTAACCCTAATGCTAATTTGAGGCCTAACCCTAAACCTTATCCTAAACCAAACAGGACTCTGACCTTAATAATACACATAGCTCTAAACTTGACCTTTACTGTAAACCTAACTTTCCACTAGACCTAGCAATAAACCTAAAGTTAACACTATTCCTAACCATAACCTTAGACCTGACATTAGCCCTAGTCCTAATCCTAGCTCTAACCCTAACATAAACTCTAGCCCTCATCCTAGCCCTAATCCTAGCCTTAATCCTAACCTGAACACTCACCCTTTTCCTATACCTAATTTTAACCCTCTCCCTAGCCCTGAACCTAGCCATAACCTCACCCTTTCCCTTAAAACTCACCATAACCCTAACACTAACATTAACCCTAATTCTAGCCCTAACCATATGTCTAACCCTAAACCTAAACCTAGTGCTAATCTAACCCTAATTTAGCCTGAACCCTAAGCAAATTTCTAACTCTAGCCTTAAGAATACCTCTAACTCTCAACCTAGCCCTATCTTTATTTCTAAACCTGTCCATTACCGTAACCCTAACACTAGCCCTAACCTAAGCCCTAACATTAAATCAAACCATAATTCTAAATCTAACCCTAACCTTAAGCTTAAACCTCACCCTACCACTAGCTGAACACTATCGCTAATCATAAAGCTAACCCTAACCCTAGCCCTAGCCCTAAAACAAAACCAAGCCATTACCCTAAACCTAAACCTAACCTAAACCAAACCCTAACCATACAACTAGCCATAACCCTA
Source organism: Marmota flaviventris (assembly GCF_047511675.1). Classification (NCBI taxonomy): domain Eukaryota; kingdom Metazoa; phylum Chordata; class Mammalia; order Rodentia; family Sciuridae; genus Marmota; species Marmota flaviventris. The sequence goes on along the minus strand of NW_027288380.1, from coordinate 491,658 downwards.
GCTCAAATTTGTGTCCTAGAACTAAAACTAACCCTTACAATGACTCATATCCAAACACTAACCTTAGCTCTATATATCCCCCAACCATAAAGAAAATGCTAACACCATTCCTAGCCCAAAATCTAACCCTAAAAATAACCCTAATAATAACCCTAGTTCTTACATTAGCTATAGTCCTAACCCTAACCCTAACCAAAAAACAAAATTAGCCCTAATCTGAGCCCTAAAACAAGATTTAACCCTAACCCTAGCCCTAGACCTCAACTTAACCCTAATCCTAGCACTAAGCCTAGCTGTATCCCTATCCCTTATCCTAAGCCAAACCCTATCCATAATGCTAACCCTAGTCCTAATAATAATCCTTAGCCTAAATCAAACACTAACCCTATTATTAGTCCAAACCCTAGCCCTCATTCTATCTCTAAACCTAACCCAAAACCTAAACCTAATCTTCACCCTTATTCTGACCATGACACTAATTATAGGTCTAAACCTGACCCTAACTCTAAACTAAACCCTGAAACTAGCCCTACCAGTAAATTTTACCTCAACCTAACCCTATCACTACCCCTAGACCTAAACCTAATCCTAAATCTACTGATAACTCTAGCCCTAGACCTAAACAAAAACTTAGTCCTAGCCCTAACAATAACACTTAACTTAAACCAAACAATAACACTACCTCTAGACATAACGCTACTCCTGATTCTGGTTTTCACCCTAACTCTAATCAGAACACTGACCCTGACACTAACACTAAACCTAGCTCTAAAACTGACTCTAAACCAAAATCTAAACCTAACACTAGACCTAACCATAACCCTAACTCTAAAAATATCCCTAATTATAACCCTAGATCTTACATTACCCATAGCACTAAAGCTAGACCTAAACCTAACACAAAACCTACCTCTAAATCAAGGCCTAAACACACCCTAAGCATAACCCTAACCCTAAACCTAGCCCTAACCCTAAGCCTAACCCTCACCTTAGACCTAAGCATAGCTCAAAGCCTAACATTTGGCCTAAATCTAACCCTAGCCTTATCCCTAATAATAACCCTAACACTATTTCTAACCTTAACCCTAACTCTAACCCTAACCCTATACATTACCCTTATGATAACCCTAATCCTAATGCTAACCCTAGGCCGAACCCTAACCCTATCGCATACCCTAAATCTCTCCATTACCTAAACCTATCCTGAACCCTAAACCTAACCATATTCATTACCCTAAACCTAACTCTAACCCTAATGCTTATTTGAGCCTTATCCCTAAATCTTAACCTAATACAAACCGTAACCCTGCCCCTGAACCTAAAAATACCCCTAGATCTAAAACTGACCCTTACCTTAAACTTAACACTTACAGTAGACTAAGACATAGACCTAATTACAAATCTACTCCTAAATGTAACACTAGACCTGACATTATCCCTAGCCCTAATTCTAGACCTAACACTACAACAAACCCTAGCCCTCATCCTAGCCCTAAAACCTAGCCTTAATCTAAACTATAACCCTAAACCTAGCCCTAATCCTAATAATAACCCATCACTGTACCTCTAAACCTAGCTATAATACATCCCTTACCCTAAACCCTAAACCGAGTCCTAGTGCTAGGAGTAAGCTGAACAATAACCCTAGCTCTAAACATTGCCCTGATTTAGCTCTATCCCTAAAACTAACCATAACCCTAGCCCTAAGACTAACTCTAACTCTCGCCCTAGCCTTATCCCTAGTTCTATCTTTATCATTTACCATAACCCTAACCCTAGATCTAACCCTAACTCCAAGTCTTAACATAACCCTCAGCCTAAGCCTAACACAAACACTAGCCCTGACCCCACCGCTAATCATATAACCTAGGACTAAAACAAAACTGAGCAATAGAGGCTGAGGATGTGACTCAAGTGGTAGTGCATTCACCTGGCATGTGTGGGGTGCTGGGTTTGATCCTCAGCAACAATAAAAATATAATTATAAAAAAGATGTTGTTTCCACCAAAACTGAGCAATATTCCTAACCTTAAACCTTAACATAATCCAAACCCTAACACTACACCTAGATCAAACCCAAGCCCTAATTCGAGTCCTTACAATAACCTTAATCTAACCCTGACCCTGAATCATATCCTAACACTCACCCTAGGTCTAAACACCATCCTAAACTTAAACCGAAACCCTAACAGTAACCCTAGCCTTAAATTAAATCATAACCCTAAACATAAAACTAACCTTGATGCTGATTCATACCCTAACAGTCACCCTAGCTCTAAAGAACACCCTAAACTTAAACGGAACCCTAAGAGTAATCCTAGCCCTTATTTGAGACCTAAAACTAACACTGTCTCTGAATCATATCCTAATACTAACCTATCTATAAATATCACCCTAACATTAAACCTAACCCTAACACTAGACCTACACCTACCCCTAAACCTAATTGTAACCCTAGTCCTTATATTATTCATTGCCATAACATTAGCCCTAACCCTAACCCCAAAATTAGCCCTAATCTGAGCCCTAACCCTAGATTTAACCCTCACCCTAACCCTAACACTAGCCCTAACCCTAGCTCTTAGCCTATCCGTTACCCAAAGTGAAACCCTAACCCTAATGGTAACCCTAGACCTATCCCTAATCCTTAAGCTAACCAAAACCCTAACTCTATTAATAGTCATAACCCTACCCTCACTCTATCTCTAACCCTATTCCAAACCCTAATGTTAACCCTGACCATTTTTTTTTCACCCTAACAGTAATCCTAGGTCTAAACATGGCCCTATCCCTAGACCAAACCCTAACACTAACCCTAGACATAAACCAAATACTAAATTGAGCCTTAAATCTAGCCCTAGACCTAAACAAAACCTATCCCTAGCCCTTAAAATAACCCTTAACCTAACGCAAATATTAACAATACCCATAGACTTAAACCTAGTTCTATTTCTGGCTGTAAACCTAATTCTAACTCTAACCCAAACACTGAACCTGCCTTTAAGAGTAAACCTACCTCTAAACCTGACCCTAACAAAAATCTCAACCTAACACTAGACCTAGCCAAAATCCTAACCCTAAAACTAGCCCTAATCATAACCCAGCTCTTATATTTCCCACAGCCCTAACCCTAGGCCTAAACCTAACACAAAACCTAGAGCTAATCCTTGGCCTAAGCACAACCCTAACCCTAACCTAACACTTGATTAGGCCTAACCATAGATCAAAGCCTAACTCTTATCCTAAACATAAACCTATACCTAGCCCTAAATATACCCCTAACACTATCCCTAATCCTAAACTCAACTCTAGCCCTAAACCTAGCTCTAAACCTACCCATTACTCTAAAACTAATCCTAAACCTATTGATAACCCTAGGCCTAACCCTAACCCTAAACCTAAGCAGAAAACTAACACTAGACCTAACCCTAAACCTCACACACATCATAGACCTAACTATAGCTCAAACCCTAACCCTTACCATAAACCTAAACATAACCATAGCCCTAAACCTAAACCTAAACCTCAATTTAACACTAACCATAACCCTGTGCCTATATCTAACCATATCCATTACTCTAACCCTAACCCTACCCATACTCTAATCTTATCCCTAGACCTAACTCTAAACCTAACCCTCGCCCTAGCCCTAAACCTAGGTCAAAACCTAACCCTTATGATAAACGTAACCCTAACACTAACCCTAGTTCTAACCCTAACCCTAACCCTAACTCAAGACCTATTCCTAACTATAACCCTAGCCCTAAACTTAGCTCTAACCCTATCCATTTTCCTAACCATTACCCTTACCCTAATGCTAACCCTAGGCCTAACACAAACACTATTGCTAAACCTAACACTATCAATTACCGTAAATCTAACATGAAACATAAATAAAAACCTATCATTACCCTAACCCTGCCTAATGCTAATTGAATCCCTAACTTTAAGCCTGAACCTATTCCAATCCCTAACCTAGACCTTCACCTTAATAATACCCCTAGCCCTAAACCTGACCCTAACCCTAAACCTAAACCTTCACTAGACGTACCAATAATCCTAACCCTAAAACTATCTTTAAACATAATCCTAGACTTGAAATTAGCCATACTCCTAATCCTAGCCCTAACCCTAAAACAAACCCTAGCCCTGATCCTAGCCCTAAACCTAGCCTTAATCATAACCCTAATCCTAACCCTTATTCTAAACACCACCCTACCTCTAAAACTAGCGTAACACCATCCCTTACCCTAAACTAAATCCTAAATCTAACCCTAATTCTATGCTTAAAATGAACATTAACCATAGACCTCCTCAAAGCCCTAATTAAGCCCTATCCCTAACCCTAACCCTAACCCGAACCCTAACTCTATTCATAAAACTAGCCCTAACCCTACCACTAGCAGTAAAACAAAAATGAGCAATAGTCCCAACCCTAAACCTAACATAAACCAAACCCTAACACTACACTTAGACCTAACCATAGACTTAATTTGAGTCCTAAACATAATCTTAAAAGTATACCTGACACTGACTCATATGCTAAACTCACCCTAGCTTGAAACACCATCCTTAACTTAAACCTACACTTAAAAGTGACCCTAGCCCTTATTTGAGTCCTAAACCTAACCCTGACCCTGACTCATATCCTAAAACTAACCCTAGCTCTAAATATCACCCTAAACTTAAACTTAACCCTAATACTAAAACTATGCCTACCCCTACCCCTAAACCTAAAACTAACCCTAATTGTAACCCTAGTTCTTATATTAGTGATTTCCCTAACCCTAGTCCTAACTCTAACACAAAACTAGCCCTAATCTGAACCCTAAACCTAACTTTAACCCTAACTTTAGCCCTAAACCTAGTTATAAACCTATACCTTACCCTAAGTGAAACCTTAATACTAATGGTTAACCTAGACCTATCCCTAGTCCTTAGGCTAACCAAAATCCTAACCTTATTAGTAGTCTTGACCCTAGCCCTTATTCTAGCTCTAATCCTATCACAAATTTGAACGCTAACCCTGACACTTATACTGAACCTAACACAAACCCTAGTTCTAAACCTGACCCTAACACTAGACTAAAACCTAACACTAGACCTTGACTCAAACCTAATCCTAAATGTAGCCTTATATCTAGCTTTAGAACTAAACAAAAACCTAGTCCTAGGCCTAACAATAACCCTTATCCTAACGAAACACTACATTATCTCTAGATATAAACCTACTCCTATTCTGGCTGTAACCCTAACTTGAACTCTAACCCAAACACTGACTCTTCCTTTAACCGTAGACCTACTTCTAAACCTGACCTTAACTGAAAATCTAAACCTAACGCTAGATATTGGCATAACCCTAACCCTAAAACTATCCCTAATCATAATCCTAGCTCTTACATTACCCACAGCTTTAACCCTAGGCCTTAACCTAACACAAAACCTAGAGCTAATCCTAGGCCTTAACCTAGCCCTAAGCATAACCCTAACCTAACCATAGCCCTAACCTTAGTCCTAACCGTAGCTCAAAACCTAGCCCTTACTATAAAAATAAACCTAGAACTATCCCTGAATCTAACCCTAAATCTAACTGTAACCCTAGACCTAAAGCTAGCTCTAAACCTACCTATTACCCTAACCCTAACCCTAAATGTAACCCTAGCCTCAACCCTAACCATAATCCTAAACCCTAAGCAGAAAACTAACCCTAGACCTAACCCTAAACTAATACTCACTATAGCCCGAACCATAGATCAAACCCTAATCCTTACCATAAACCTAAACATAACCATAGACCTAACTTTAACCCTAAACTTAAATCTAGCCCTGTCCCTAAACCTAAACCTACATCTAACCGTATTTATTACACTAACCCAAACCCTAAACTTAATTATAACCATTCCCCTAACCCTAACTCTAATCCTAAACCTACCATAATCCTATCCCTAAACATGACCCTGAAACTAACACTTGCTCTAACACTAATCATAGCTCAGAACCTAACTCTTACACTAAACATAACACTAACTCTAACCGTAGTTCTAACCCACACCCTAACACTAACTCAAGACCTAATCCTAACCATTAGTCTAGCTATGAAATTAACTCTAACTGTACCCATTACCCTAATCATAACTCATACCCTAATGCTAATTCTAGGTCTAACCCTATCTCAAGACCTAATCCTAACCAGAACCCTAGCCCTAAAATTAACTCTAACTGTATCCATGACCCTAAACATAACCCTTTCCCTAATGCTAACCTTAGGCCTAACCCTAAGCCTATCACTAACCCTACCCTATCAATTACCCTAAACCTAACCTTCACTCTAAATCTAACCCTATCATTACCCTAACCGTAACCCTAGGGCTAATTTGAGCCCTAACCCTAAATCAAACCTAAAAGAAACCCTAACCATGACCATGACCCTGACCCTTATAATTCACCTAGCTCTAACCTGACCCTTACACTAAACTCAATCCTTACATTATACCTAGCCAAAACCTATCCCTAAAACTATCTATAACAATAACACTAGACCTGACATTAGCTCTAGATATTTTCCTAACCTTAACCTGAACACAAACCCTAGCCCATATTAGCACTAAGCATAGCCTTAATCATAACCCTAACCTTAAACCTAGGCCTAACTTAAAACCAACCCTATCCCTAATCTTAGACCTAACTCAACCCTATCCCTAACCCTAACCGCAACCCTAGCCCTAAAACTAAATCTAACTCTCTCCCTAGACCTAAAACTAGTTCTTATGCTATCCCTTACTGGAATTACAAACCTTGCTCTAATCCTAGGCCTAACCCTCACCATTTCCTTAGCCCTAGCCCTAACCTTGAATCTAACCTTAACTCTAAATCTAACTCTAATGCAAAGCCTAAGCCTAAATCTAAGACTAACCCTAACCCTAAACCTAAACCTAATGCTACTCCTAAAACTAGCCCTAATTCTAGGCCTAGCCCTAATACAAACCGAGCCGTATTCCTAACCCTAACCCGTAACCAAAACCAAAACTTAACCCTACACCTAGCTCTAAACCTAGCCCTAATTCTAATTTTAAGCAGAACCCTAAAATTAGCCCTAACCCTGATTCTGATGCAAACACTAACCCTAGCTTTAAACGTGACCCTAAACATAACACTAGACCTAGACCTAACCCTAACCCTAACCCTAAAACTATCCCTAATTGTAACCCTAGTACTTACATTAGCCATAACCCTAACCCTAGCCCTAACTTAACCCAAAACCTAGCCTAATCTGAGCCCTAAACAGAGCTTTAACCCTAACCGTAACCTTAAATCTAGCACTAAGAATAACCATAACCTTAGCTCTAACCCTAGCTCTAACACTATCCATTACCCTAACCATAATCCTAATGCTAATGCTAATCCTAGGCCTAAACCTTACCATATCCCTAATCCTAACCCTATCCATTACTCTAAACCTAACTTGAAACTTAAACCTAACTATATCCTTTCCCTAATCCTAAACCTATGCTAATTCGAGCCCTAAAATTAAACCTTAACCTATGCCAAACACTAATCACCACCCTGACCCAAACAATACCATTAGCTCTAAATACATGACCAAAACTCTAATCCTAACCCTTACACTACATCTAAACTAACCCTAAACTATCTTTAACTGTAAAACTGGACCTGAAATTAGCCCTAGCTCTTAACCTAGCCTTAATCCTAACACAAAACATAACCCCAGGTTAACCCTAATTCTAATACTCAACATAGCCCTAAACCTAGCTATAACCCCATCTCTTACCCTAAACCTAACAATCATCCTAAACCTACCCATAATCTTAAACCCAACCATAAACCTTGCCCTAACCCTAGGCCTAACCCTAACACTAAGCCTAGCACTAACCCTAATTTAGTCCTATCCTAACCCTAAACTTAGCCTTAAGAATAACTCTAACTTTTTCCCAAGCCCTAGCCCTACTTCTATCCTTAGCCCTAGCCCAACCCTGGATCTAAACCTAACTCTAAATTTAAACCTAACTCTAAATTTAATCATAACCATAATCCTAAACCAAACCCTAACACTAGCCAAAACAATAATGCTAATCCTAAAACTCGCCTTACCCCTAGCCCTAGCCTTAAAACCAAGCCATATCCATAACCCTAACCCTTAACCTAAACCAAACCATAAACCTACACCTAGCCCTAAACCTAACTCTACAAATAACTCTAACCCTGACCTGATCCTAACACTAATCCTAGCTCTAAACATCACCCTAACCTTAAATTAACCCTAACACAAGAACTTTCCTTAACCCTAACCCTAAAACTAGCCCTAATCTTAACCCCAGTTCATACATTAGTCGTTGCCATAACACTAGCCCTAACCCTAACACAAATTCTACCCCTAATTCTAAACCTAACCCTAGCTTAAACCCTAATCTTAACCCTAACTAGACATAACCCTAACCCTAAAACGAGCCCTATCCCTAGCTCTAACCTTATCCCTTACCCTAAGACAAACTCTAAACCAAATGCTAACCCTAGTCCTCACCCTAATCCAAAGCCTAACTTAAACACTAACAGTATCACTAGTCCTAACCCTAGCCCTCATTCTAGTTCTAACCCTAACCTTGACCCTTATTCTGATCCTAACAGTAACCCTAGGTCTAAACCTGACTCTAACCCTAAACCAAACCCTAACAATAGCCCTACCAGTAAGCCTATTCCTATACTGGACCACAACACTAGATCTAGATCCAAAACTAATCCTAAATATAGCTATAATTCTAGCCCTAGACCTAAACAAAACCTTAGCTCTAGCCCTAACAATAACCCTTAACCTAAACTAAACACTTACCCTACCCCTAGACCTAACACTAGTCCTAATTTTGGCTCTAACCCTAACCCTTATCCTATCCGGAACACTGACCCTGTCCCTAACATTAACCTATCTCTAAACCTGACCTTAACCCAAAACCTAGTCCTAATACTAGACCTAGCCATAACCCTAACCCTAATACTAGCCCTAAACATAACCCTAGTGCTAACAATATTTTAACCCTAATCTTAACCCTAACAGTAGCCCTAACCCTAACCATAATCCCAACCGGAGCCCTAAACCTAACAAAAAACCTAGCCATAATCCTAGGCCTAAACTTAGCCCTAAGCATAACCATAACCCTAACCCTAGCCCTAACACTAACACTTGCCTTAGACCTAACCCTAGCTCAAAGCCAAACCCTTACCCTAAAAAAAAACCCTAGCCGTATACTAAACCATAACCCTAACCCTAGCTCTTAATCTAACCTTAATCCTAGCTCAAACTTTAGTTCTAACCCTGTCAATTAACCTAACCCTAAACCTAACCCTAATTATAACACTATCCCTAACACTAAATCTAACCCTAAACATAAACGTATCCCAAGACCTAACCATAAACTTAAACCTCACCATAGCCCTAGCCCTAGCAGAAACATTAAGCCTTACACTAAACCTAATCCTAAGACTAGCCCTAAATCATAAACTAACCCTAACCCTAACCCTAAATCTAACATTATCCATTACCCTAAAACTAACCCTAATTTTAATGAATACTCTAGCCATAACCCAAACCCTAAACCAAAACCTAAACATAAACATATTCCTAGACATGAACGTAAACCTAGCCCTCGCCCTAGCAATTACCCTAGTTCAAACACTAACCTTTACCCTAACCTAACCATAACCCTAGCCCTAAACCTAACACTTACCGTGAACCAAACCCTAGCTCTATCCCTAAACCTAACTCTAATTTTAGACTTAATCCAAACCATAACCTAGCCCTAACCCTAGCTCTAAATCTATTCATTATATTAAACATAAACCTAACCTAATGCTAACCTTAATCCTATTGCTAAACCTGACCCATCCATGACCCTAAAGCTTAACTGAAACCTAAACCTAACCCTATCCATTACCCTAACCCTAAGCCTAAACCTAACACTAATTCAAGCCCTAAACCTAAACTTTGACCAAAACCAAATGCTAACCCTGACCCTAACCAAAATAATACCCCTAACTCTAAATCTGACCCTTACCCAAAACATAGCTCTGACACTAGACCTAGCAATAACCTAACCCTAAAACTATCCTTAATCATAACTCTAGACTTGACATTAGCCCTAGCCTAGTTCTAGCCTTTAACCTAAAAGAAACCATAGCCCGAAAACTCACCTTAATCCTAACCTAAACACCATTCCCAGCCCTAATCCTAATTCTAACCCTCACCCTAGCCCTAAAGCTAGCTATAACCCCACCCATTCCCCTAACTTAATCCTAACTCCAAGGCTAATCCTACACCTAGCCCTACCCCTAGGCATATCCCTAACACTAACCTTAGTGCCCTCATCCTAGCACTATTTTAGCTTTAACCCTAACACTAAGCCTAAGCGTAGTCCTAAATCTATATCTAACTCTCGTCCTAGCCATTTCCCTAGTTCTAACATTTCCGTTACCGTAACACTCACCCTAACCCTAACCTTAACCCTAGATCTAACCCTAACTCTAAATATAACCCTAACCCTAAGCCTACACCTCACCCTAACACTAGCCCTAACCCTAACACTAATTCAAAATCTAGCCCTAACCCTATCCCTAGCTGTAAAAGAAAACAGAGCCATAGGCCTAACCCTAACCCTAACGCATAGAAGTCAAGATGAGTGAAACCTGAAAAAATAAACTGTTCCTGAGAGCAAACCTTGAACTGAGAATGCCCAACCTGGGAAACATGGTAATGCTAGGTAAAAGATGAATCCTGACCGGTATCAAAGAAATTTGAACAAAACTAACTCTAACCTGAACATTAGTTCTAACCCTAGCCCTAACCCTAATCTGAAAACTAAGCCTTTCCTGTTTATAGAGCTTGATCATAAAAGTCCCAAACTTGGGGTGCCTACTAGGGCAAGGTAACAGATGAATCCTGCCCAGTATCAAAAATTCTGACCAATATTTGGGGAAGGTGTTTCAGTACATGCCTATTTACCCTGTTTTCTCCTAATGTGCTCTTGGATAAATTGTTTTTTCATTCTTCAGCTTAAGATACTTTCACAAGACAAAAAAAAAAAAAAAAAAAACAGAGCATGCCAAGAGCAAAGTGATTGAGTGTGTGAAGTTTCAGGCAGCTAGCACCAACCCTGTTTGATTGCCAGCTCCATTTCCATTCACACCTATAGGCCATAATGTAGTGAAAACTAAAAATTCAAACTTTCCTGACACTGAATCATTGAACCTTGATGGCCCAAACTTGGGGAGCCTACTAAGGTTGGTCAATGATGAATCCTGTACAGTATCAAAGTAAACTGACCAATAAAATTTCAAAGCTCTTTCAGTACATGTGCATTTTGCTTGCTCCTAAAGCACTCAGAGATAAAGCTGCTTCTTTTTACTTCAGCTTAGGGATACTTCACAGGAAACAAACCAGAGAATATTCACTGAGAACTGATTGAGTGTGTGAAGTTTCAAGTAGCTAGCACAAACCCTGTTTGATTTCCAGCTTCATTTTCATTCACCCCTATAGGGCAAAAAGAAGAGAAACGAAAATTGAAACTGTTCCTGAGAGAAAACGCTTTTATGTAGGAGGCCCAAACATTTGGAGTATAGTCAAAATAGGAAAAAAGGTGAATCCTGCCCAGTATCATAGAAATTAAAAAAAAAAAAAAAAAAACTAACTCTAACCCTAACACCTTGTCTAAACCTAGTCCTAACACTAATTCTAACCCTAAAACTAATCTTTAGAGAAAATTTGATCATAGAAGTTTCGAAATTGGGGAGTCTTTTGGGGCAAGCTTACAGATGAATCATGGGCAGTTTCAAAGAAATCTGACAAAATAATTGGGTTAGTTATTTCTGTACATGCATATTTCCCTGTTTTCTCCTAAAGTGTTCTCAGATAAATTCGTATTGCATGCTTCAGCTTATTATTCATTTCACAAGGAACAAACCAGAGAGTGCCCACAGAGAACTGATTGTGTGAAGTTTTAAGCAGTTAGCACCAACCTTGTTTGATTTCCAGCTCCATGTCCATTTACCCATGTAGATCAAAATGAAGTGAATCCATAAAATACAAATTGTTCCTGTCAGCAAAGAATTGAACTGAGAAGGCCGAAATCTGGGGAACATAATAAGGAGGCTAGGTAAAAATGTATCCTGCCCAGTATCAAAGAAATTTGAACAAGACAAATTCTAACCCTAACACTAGACCTAACTGTAACCTAACCTGTTTAGAGTACCTTTGATCATAGAAGTCTCAAAGATAAGGAGCCTAGTGGGGCAAGCTAACAGATGAACCCTGCCCAGTATGAAAGAAATCTGACCAAATGATTGGGGGAAGTAGTTCAGTATATGCATGTTTTCCTGTTGTCTCCTAAAATGCCCTCGCATAGTGTTATTTTTGCATGCCTCAACTTTGGGATACTTTCACAAGGATAAAACCAGAGTGTCCTCACAGAGAACTGATTGAGAGTGTGAAGTTTCAAGCAGCTAGCCAAAACCTTGTTTGATTTCCAGCTCCATTTCCACTTACCCATATAGGTCAAAATGAAGTGAAATCTAAAAAAAAAAAAAAAAAAAAAAAAAAAAAAAAAAAAAAAAAAAAACTGAAATACTGACAGCAAACCAGTGAACCTAGGAGGCCCAAACCAGGATAAGATAGTAAGACTAGGTAAAGGATAAATCCTGCCTAGTATCAAAGAAATTTGAACAAAAGTACTGTAAACCTAACACTAGATCTATCCTTAATCCTAACCCTACAGCTCACCCTAGCCTGTTTAGAGAACCTTTGATCATAGAAGTCCCAAACTAATGGAGCCTAGTGGGGCAAGCTAACTGATGAATCCTTCACAATATAAAAGAAATCTGAGCAAATAATTGGGGGAAATGTTTCAGTATATGCATATTTCCTTTATTTCTCCAAAAGTGCTCTGAAATAAAGTTGCTTTGCATGTTTCACCTGAGAGCAACAAGGAACAAACCAGAGAGTGCCCACAGAGAATTGATTGTGTGCAGTTTCAAGCAGCTAGCACCAACCCTGTTTGATTTCATGCTCCATTGCTCTTCAACAAAATAGTTCAAAATTAAGTGAAACCTTAAAATACAAAATGTTCCTGACAGCAAACCATTGAACCAAGAAGGCCCAAACCAGAGAACATTGTGAGGCTAGGTAAAATATGAATCCTGCCCAGTATCAAAGATACATGACTCTAAACCTAACACTAGGTTTAAACCTAGCCCTTACTCTAAACCTAAAACAAACCCTAATCTGTTTAGAGAACGTTTTATCATAGAAGTCCCAAATTAAGTGTGCCTAGTGGGGCAAGCTAACAGATGAATCTTGTGCAGTATCAAAGAAATCTGACCAAATATTTTGGGGAGGTAGTTCAGTACATGTATATTTCCCTGTTGTCTCAAACAGTACTTTCGGATAAATATGTTTCTGAATGCTTCAGCTTTGGAATAGAATTACTAATTTTAGGGTTAGAGTTAGAGTTAGGGCTAGGATTATCATTAGGGTTAGGGTTAGGGTTAGTTTTAGTGTAATGGATATGGTTAGATTTAGGTTTAGGGTTAGGGTTAGGGTTAGATTTAAGTCTAGGGTTAAGGTTAGGGCTATGGTTATGTTTAGGTTTATGGTAAGGGTTAGGTTTTGAGCTAGGGTTAGGGTTATAGCGAGTGTTAGGTTTAGGGTTAGGTCTAGGTTTAGTTTTCTGGTTAGGGTTAGGGTTATGGTTAGGGTTAAGGCTAGGGTTACCAATAGGTTTAGGGTTAGGTTTAGTGTATTTTGAAGATTTAGAGTCAGGGTTAGGGCTAGGGTTAAGGTTAGAATGAGGACTAGGATTAGGGTTAGATTTATGGATATTTCTAGGTTTATATTTATGGTAAGTGTTAGGCTTTGAGCTAGGGTTGGGACTAAGCCTAGGGTTAAGTTAGGACTAGGGCTAGGGTTAGGGTTAGGGTTATGCTTAGGGCTAGGTTAAGGCCTAGGATTAGCTCTAGGTTTTGTGTTGGGTTTAGGCCTAGGGTTAGGGCTGTGGGTAATGTAAGAACTAGGGATATGAGTAGGGCTAGTTTTAGGGTTAAAGTTATGGCTAGGTCTAATGTTAGGTTTATATTTTCGGTTAGGGTCAGGATTAGAGGTAGGGTTAATGTTAAAGGCTGGTCAGTGTTCAGGTTAGAGTTAGAGTTAGAGTTAGGTTTATAGCCAGAATTAGGACTAGGTTTAGGTCTAGGGGTAGGGGTAGTGTTTTGGTTAGGGTAAGGGTTATTGTTAGGGCTAGGACTAGATTTTTGTTTAGGTCTAGGGCTAAGGCTAGATTTAGAATTAGATTTAGGTCTAAGGCTAGTGGTAGAGTTAGGTTTAGGAATAAGTTTATTGGTAGTGCCAGTGTTAGAGTTTGGTCTAAGGTTAGGGTCAGGTTTAGACCTAAGTTTAATGTTAGGGTCAGAATAATGGTCAGGGTTAGCATTAGAGTTTGGGATAGGATTAGAGCTAAAATGAGGGCTAGATTTAGAACTATTAATGGGCTTAGTATTTTGGTTAGCCTAAGGATTAGGGATAGGTCTAGGGTTACCATGAGGGTTAGGGTTTTATTTTGGGTAAGGAATAAGGTTAGAGGTAGGGTTAGGGTTAGAGTTAGCGTTAGGGTTAAAGCTAGGTTTAGAGCTTGGATTATGGCTTGATTTGTTGTAGGGTTAGGGCTAGGGTTGGGGCATTGGCTAATGTTAGAACTATGGTTACAATTAGGGTTAGTTTTAGGATTAGGGTTAGGGGTAGGTCTAGTGTTAGGGTTAGGTTTAAGGTTAGGGTGATATTTAGAGCTAGGGTTAGTGTTAGGATATGAGTCATGATCAGGGTTAGGGTTAGGACTCGAAATAGCGATAGAGTTACTGTTAGGCTTTTGTTTAAGGTTAGGATGGGGTCTAGAGCTAGGTAAGCATTAGGATACGAGTCTGTGTCAGGGTTACTTTTAAGGTTAGGTTTAGGAGTCGAATTTAGGGCTAGGGTTAGGTCTAGATGTAGTGTTACTGTGTCTTAAGTTAATGTTTAGGTTTAGGGCTATTGCTTGGTTTTGTATTACTGCTAGGGTTAGGGTTAGTGCTAATTTTATGATTAGTGTTAGGGTTAGGGCTAGTGTTAGTGTTAGGCTTAAGCTTAGGTTCAGGGTTAGATTTAGATTTAGGGTTATATCTAGGTTTAGGGTTAGGACTGAGGATAGGGCAAGTGTTAGGTCTAGGGTCAAATTATAGTATGTAATAGGATTAGAACTAGGGATAGAGCTGGTGTGAGTTAGAGTTAGTCTTAGGGCTTGGGTTAGGGAAATGGATAAATTAGGGCTAGGATTAGGTCTATGGTTACTGTTCAGCTTAAATATAGAGTAGGGTCTGAGTTAGTATTAAGTTTAAGTAAAGAGAGAATGCTATAGCTAGGTTTAGAGGTAGGGTGATATTAAGAATTGGGTTGGAGCTTGGGTTACGGTTATGGTTATGATTAAGGCTAGGTTTAGTGCTGGGATGAGGGCTAATGTTTGTTTTAGGGTTAGGGCTAAGTTTTGGGGTATGGCTAATTTCAGGTCTCAAATTAGGTTTAAAGATAATTTTATGTTTAGGATTATGGCTACGTCTAGTGTAAGGGTTAGATTTAGGGGTAGGGTCAGGATTAGGGCTAGGGGTATTTTTATGGACAAGGTCTGGGTTAAGGTTTGGAATAGGTTAAGGTCTAAAGTTAGGGATTGAATTAGCGTTAGGGTTAGGGTTAGAGTAATGATAGGGTTAGTATTTGGGCCCAGGTTAGGTTTAGGGTTATGGATAAAAATAAGATTAGAGATAGCTTTAGGTTCAGACCTAGGGTTAGCATTAGGGTTAGGGTTATGTTTATGGTAATGGATAGGGTTAAACTAGGGTTGGGGCTAGGGTTATGGTTATGATTAGGGCTAGGGTTATGATTGGGGCTTGGTTTAGGTTTAAAGCTCAGGATAGGGCTCAGATTATGGCTAGGATTCAGGTTAATTTAGTGCTATGGTTAAGGTTATGGCTAATGTAAGTACTAGAGTTACATTTGGGGCTGATTTTAGGATTAAGGTTAGGGCTAGGTTGAGTGTTAGGGTTAGGTTTAAGGTCAGGGTGATGTTTAGATCTGGGGTTAATATTAGTGTCAGAGTCAGGGTCAGAGTTAGTTTTAGGGTTCGGCTTAAAACTCTAATTAGGTCTAGGGTTAGGGGTAGGTGTATGGTTAGGGTTTCGTTTAGTTTAAGGATTAGTGTTAGAGTTATGGCTCAGTTTTATTTAGGCTATGGCCAGGGTTAGGGCTAGTTTTAAGATTAGTTTTAGGCTTAGGGATAGTGTATGGGTTAGGCTTAGGCTTCAGATTAGGGTTAGATTTAGAGATAGGTGTTGATCTATGGTTAGTGCTAGGGTTAAGGATAGGGCAAGGGTTAGGATAATTGTTAGGGCTAGGGTTATGTTTATGGTAAGGAATAGGGTTAGAACTAATGATAGGGCTAGTGTGAGAGAGTTCATCTTATGGCTAGGTTTAGGCTTATAGTTAGGGATAGGGCTAAATTAGGGCTAGGGTTAGTGTTAGGTTTAGGCCTAGGTTTAGGGTTAGAGTTAAGGTTACATTTAGTTTAAAGGAATGGGTTATAGCAAGATTGAGGGCTTGGCGAGGGTTAGTATTAGGGTTAGGGCCAGGGTTAGGGTTAAGGTTATGATAAAGGCTAGGGTTTAGGGCTAGGTTGAGGGCTAGTGTTTGTATAATGTTAAGGGCTAGTATTAGGTCTAGGTGTAATGTCAGGTCTAGGGTTACAATTAGGGATACATTTAGTGTTAGTTTTATGTCTTGGTCCAGTGTAAGGGTTAGGTTTAGTGTAATGGTCAGTCTTAAAGCTAAGGATATTATTAGGGTCAGAATCAAGGTTAGGGTTTGGGTTAGGTTAGGGTTTAAGTGTAGGAATCAAATCAGCATTAGATTTAGGGTTAGGGTAATGGCAGGGTTAGGTTTAAGGTTTAGTTGTGGTTTAGTGTAATGGGTTAGGTTAGGGTTAGGCCTATGTTTAGCACAAGGGTTAGGGTTATCATTAGGGTATTGGATAGAGTTAGACCTAAGTTTAGGGCTAGGGTTATGTATAGAATTAGGGATTTTGTTTGGGTTAGCGTTGGGTTTAAGTTAAGGGTTAAAGCTAGGATAAGGACTCTGATTAAGGCTAGGATTTGGGTTAGGTTAGGGCTAGGGTTAGGACTATGGCTAATGCACAAAGTAAGGTTATGACTAGCGCTAGTTATGAAGTTAGGGTTAAGGCTAGGTCTAGTGTTAGGGTTAGATTTAAGGTTACAATGATTTTACAGCTAGGTTTAGTGTTAGGCTCAGAGTCAGGGGCAGGGTTAGTTTTCAGGTTAGGACTAGAATTAGGGATAGGGTTATGGATAGGGTTAGGGCTAGGTATAAGGTTAGGGTTTGGTTTAGGTTAAGGGTTAAGTTTAGGGCTATAACTCGGTTTTGTTTTAGGGCTAGGGCTAGGGTTAGGGCTAAGATTAGGTCTAGTTTTAAGGTAATGGTAAGGAAAAAGTTTAGTACTACCCTATAGGTCTAAGGTAAGAGTTATAGTTAGTCTTAGGGCTAGGGTTATGTTTAGTGTTAGGGATAGGGCTAAGTTAAGTCTGGGATTAGGGCAAGTGTTAATGTTAGAGTTAGGCCTAGGGTTAGGGCTAGATTTAGTATTAATGTTTGGATTAGAGTTAGCTTTAGGGTAAGGGATGTGTTTATACCTAGTTTTAGGGATAGGGTGAGGGTTAGAATTAGGGTTAGGGTTAGGGTTATGATGAAGGCGAGGATTATGTCTAGGATGTGGGTTAAGGTTTGTGTTAGGGTTAGGACTAGGACTAGAGCTAGGGCTAATGTCAGGTTTAGGGTTACAGTTAGGGATAGCATTAGGGTTAGGTTTATATCTAGGTCTATTGTAAGGGTTATGTTTATGGTTAGGGTCAGGTTTAGAGCTAGGGGTATTATTAGGGTCAGGGTTAGGGTTAAGGTTAGGTTATGGTTTATGTTTAGGGCTTGAATTAACATTAGGTTTAGTGATAGCTTAACAATAGTTTTAGGTTTAGGGTTCAAGTTAGCTGTAGGGTAATGGATAAGGTTAGGGATGGGCATAGGATTAGGGTTTGGCCTAGGGTTAGCATAAGCATTAGGGTTATCCTTGGGGTAATGAAAAAGGTTAGAGCTAAGGTTAGGGCTAGTGTTATGCTTAGGATTGGATCTAAGGTTAGGCTTAGGCTTAGGGTTAGGGCTATGCTTAGCGTTAGGGTTAGCTTTAGAGTTAAAAATAGGGTAGGGATTGGATTAGAGCTAGGTTTTTCAATAGGTTAGGGCTATGGCTAAATTAAGAACTTGTTATAGTTAGGGCTACTTTTAGGGTTAATGTTAGTGCTAGGTATAGTTTCAGGGTTAGGGTGATGTTTAGAGCTAGGGATAATGTCAGGGTCAGAGTTCAGATTAGGATTATGGTTAGAATTAAAGCCAGAATTAGGACTAGGATTAGGTCTAGGGGAAGAGTTAGTGTTTGGCTTAGGCTAAGGGTTATTATTAGGGCAAGGTCTAGGTTTTTCTTTAGGTCTAGGGCTAGAGTTATGGCTAGATTTAGGATTAGGTTTAGGTCTAGGGCTAGTGTTAGAGTTTGGTTTAGGGTTAGGTTCAGGTTTAGACCTAAAATTATTGTTAGGGTCAGAATAAGGTTCAGGGTTAGGGTTAGGGTTTGGGTTATGGTTAGAGCTAGAATGAGGGCTAGAGTTAGAACTAGTAATAGGATTAAGGTTTGGGTTAGGTTAAGGATTAGGGTTAGAATTAGGATTAGAATTAGTGTTAGGGTTTGGCTTAAGGTAAGGGATAGAGTTAGAGCTAGGGTTAGGGCTATGGTTAGGGTGAAAGCTAGGTTTAGAGCTAAGATTACTGTCAATTTTTGTGTTAGGATTAGGGCTTGGGTTAGAGTAACAGCTAATGTAAGAACTAGGGTTACA
Source organism: Marmota flaviventris (assembly GCF_047511675.1). Classification (NCBI taxonomy): domain Eukaryota; kingdom Metazoa; phylum Chordata; class Mammalia; order Rodentia; family Sciuridae; genus Marmota; species Marmota flaviventris. Next base: position 472,629 of record NW_027288380.1, on the reverse strand, counting down.
ATTAGGGTTAATTTTAGGGTTATGGTTAGGAGTTAGGTCTCTAGTGTTAGGATTAGGTTTAAGGTTAGGGTGATATTTAGAATTAGTGTTAGTGTTAGGTTAGTAGTCAGGGTCAGGGTTAGTTTTAAGGTTAAGGTTAGGACTCAAATTATGGCTAGGGTTACTCTAAGTGTTTGGTTTAAGGTTAGGATGGTGTTTAGAGCTAGGGTGAGTGTTAGGATATGAGTCAGAGTCAGGGTTAGTATTCAGGTTAAGGTTGGACTCGAATTAGGGCTACGGTTAGGTCTAGGTTTAGTATTAGAATTTGGTTTAAGTTAAGGTTTAGTATTAGGGCTATTGCTTGGTTTTGATTTACTGCTAGGGTCAGGGTTAGGGCTAGTTTGGCGAGTAGCTTTAGTGTTAAGGCTAGTGTTTATGTTAGGTTTAGGCTTAGGGTTAGTGTTAGATTTAGAGTTAGGGATAGATCTAGGGTTACAGATAGGAATAAGGACAGCACAAGGTTTATGGCTAGGGTTAGAGCTAGGGTTAGAGTTACAGTAATGGATAGGGTTAGAACTAGGGATAGGGCTAGTGTGAAAGTTAAAGTTAGTCTTAGGGCTAGGGTTAGGGTTAGGGATAGGGTTAAATTCGGACTAGAATTAGGGCTAGGGTTATTGTTCAGCCTAGGCCTAGCATTAGGTTTAGGGTTAGGGTTAAGTTTAGGGTAAGGATTGGCATTATAGCTAGGTTTAGAGATTGGGTGAGGGTTAGAATTAGGGTTAGGCCTATGGTTAGGGTTAGGGTTATGATTAAGGCTGGTTTTAGGGTTAGGATGAGGGCTAGGATTTGTTTTAGGGTAGGTCTAGGATTAGGGCTAGGACGAATATCAGGTCTAGAGTTATGGTTAAAGGTAGAATTATGGTTATGTTTATGGATACAGGTAGTGTAAGGGTTATGTTTAATTTTAGGTCAGGTTTAGAGCTAGGGGTATTATTGGGGTTAGGGCCTTGGTTAGGGTTTGGGATAGGCTATGGTTTAAATTTAGGGCTTGAATTAGCGTTATGTTAGGGTTAGGGTAATGATAGGTGAGGTTTAGGGTTTAGGTTTTTTTGAGGGTAATGGATAGGGTTAGGATTAGGGATAGGGTTAGGTTTAGGCCTAAGGTTAAACATTAGTGTTAGGGTTATAGTTATGGCGATAGATAGGGTTATAGCTAGGGTTAGGGCTAGGGTTATGGTTCTGATTAGGACTAGGGTTAGGGTTAGTGTTAGGGTTAAAGCTTGGTTTAGGTCTTGAATTAGGGCTAGGTTTTGTGTTAAGTTAGTGTTGGGGTTAGGGTTACAGCTACTGTAAGTACCAGGGTTACATTTAAAGCTAAATTTAGGTTTAAGGTTGGGGCTAGGTCTAGTGTTAGGTTTAGGGTTAGGCAAGGGTGATCTTTAGAAGTAGGGTTAGTGTTATGGTCGGATTCAGTGTCAGGGTTAGTTTTGGGTTCAGCTTAAAACTCGAATAGGGCTAAGTTTAGGGTTAGGCTTACGGTTTGGTTTAAGTTAAGGGTTAGGTTTAGTGCTATATCTGGGATTTGTTTTAGGGCTAGGGCTAGGATTAGGGCTAGTTTTAGGATTAGCATTAAGGTTAGGCTAGTTTTAGGTTTAGGTTTAGGCTTAGGGTTAAAGTTAGATTTAGAGTTAGAGTTAGATCTAGGTTAGGGCTAGGGCTAAGAATAGGGCTAGGGTTAGGGCTAGGACTATTGTTCCAGTAAGTTATAGGTTTAGAACTAGGGATGGGGCAAGAGTGAGAGTTAGAGTTAGTCTTAGGGCTAGGGTTAGGGCTAAGGTTAGGGATAGGCATAAATTAGGGGTAAGCTTAGGGCTAGGGTTAGGGCTAAGATTAGGGCTAGGATTAGTGTTAGGGTTAGGCCTAAGATTAGGGTTAGGATTAGGATTAAGTCTAGGTTTAGGGCTAGGATAAGCCCTGGGGTTCGTGTTAGTGTTAGAGCTAGGATTAGGGCTAGTGCTAATGTCAGGTCTAAGGTTGCAGTTGTGGATAGATTTAGAATGTTTTATGGATAGGTCTAGTGTAATGGTTAGGTTTAGGGTTATAGTTTGTTTGAGGTTAGGGTTTAGGGTTAGGGCTCTAATTAGCTTTAGGGTCAGGGTTAGGGTAATGATAAGTTTTTGTTAAGGGTTCAGTTTAGGTTTAGAGTAATTGATAAGGTTAGGGTTAGCAATAGGTCTAGAGTTAGCATTAGGGTCAGGGTTATGGTTAGGATAATGGATATGGTTAGAGCTAAGCTTAGGGCTAGGTTTATGGTTAGAAATAAGTCTTGACTTAGGGTTAGGGTTAGGGTTAGATCCAGGGTTAGGGTTAGGTTTATGTTTAGTGAAAGAGTTGGGTTTTGAGCTTGGTTTAGGGCTAGGGCGAGGGTTAGGTTTAGGGATAAGATTACAGTATGGTTAGGGCTAGAGTTAGGATTAGGACTATGGTCATCTTTAGGGGTAGTGTTAGGGTTAGGGTAATGGATACAATTAGATGTAGGTTTAGGTTAATGGTTAGAGTTAGATTGAGGTGTAGGCTTATGGTTAGGGCTATGGTTATGGTTAGGTTTATGATAAGTGATAGGGTTGAGCTAGGGTTAGGTCTATGGTGAGGGTGAGGTTTAGGGTTAGGTCTAGGATTAGTTTTTTGGTTAGGTTTAGGTTTAGGGTTAGGCCTAGTGTTATCAATAGAGGTAGGGTTATGTTTAGGGTAATGGGTATCTTTAGAGCTAGGTTTAGTGCTAGAGTTAAGGTAAGGAATAGGGCTAGGTTTAGTGTTAGATTTAGGGATAGGTGTAGGTTTATGTTTAGGGTAAGGGTTAGGTTTTGAGCCAGGGTTAAAACTAAGGCGAGGATTAGGGTAGGGTTTTGGCTACGGTTTGTGTTTGGTTTATGCCTAAGGCTAGGTTAAGGCCTAGGATAAGATATAGGTTTTGTGTTATGTTTAGGCCTAGGGTTAAGGCTATGGGTAATATAAGAGCTAGGGTTATGATTAGGGCTAGTATTAGGGTTAGAGTTATGGCTAGGTCTAGTGTTAGGTTTAGATGATTGTTAGGCTCAGGTTTAGAGATAGGTTTACTGTTAAAGGCACGGTCAGTGTTCAGGTTAGAGTTAGGGTTAGGGTGAAAGCCAGAATTAGGACAAGGTTAGGTTTAGGGGTAGGGTTAGTGTTTGTTTTAGGTTAAGGGTTACGGTTTGTGTAATTGTTAGGGTTAGGGTTAGTTTTAGGGCATGTGATGGGCTTATAGTTAGGTTCAGGGCTCGGTCGAGGGTTAAAATTAGGGATAGAGCCAGGGTGAGTGTTTGGATTAGGATTAAGGCAAGGTTTAGGGCTAGGATGAGGGCTAGGTTTTGTGTTAGGGTAAGGGCTAGAATTAGGGCTAGGACTAATGTCACGTCTAGGTTCATGGTTAGCGTTAGGTTTATGGCTAGGTCTAGTGTAAGGGTTGGGTTTAGGGTAAGTGTCAGGTTTAGAGCTAGGTATATTATTAGGGTCAAATTTCAGGTTAGGGTTTACTTTAAGTTAAGGATTAGTTTTAGGGCTCAAATTAGCATTAGGTATAGGGTTAGAGTAATGAATAGGATTAGTTTTGGGGTTCAGGTTAGGTATAGAGTAATGCATAGGGTTAGTTTTAGGGTTAGTGCTTGGTTTAGCCTAGGGTTAGCATTTGGGATAGGCTTATGTGTAGGGTAATGGATAGAGTTAGTGCTAGTGTTAGGGATTGGATTAAAATTAGGTTTAGGACTAGGGTTAGGGTTAGGCCTAGTGTTAGTGTTAGGGTTACGTTTAGGTTAAGTGTTTATGGTTAGGGCTAGGGTGAGTTTTAGGGTTACAGTCAGGGATATAGTTAGAGTTAGGGTTAGAGTTAGGGCTAGGGGTAGCGTTAGTGTTAGCTTTATATTTAAGGTAATGGATAGATTTTGAGGTAGGATTTGTGCTATGGTTACAGTTAAGATTAGGGCAAGGGTTAGGGTTAGGGTTAGGGTTACATTTAGGGTAAGAGTTTGAGCTAAGTTTAGGGCTAGGCAAGTGTGAGGGTTAGGGCTAGGGTTAAGGTTAGGATTAGGCTTATAGCTAGTTTTAGTGCTACATTTAGGGCTAGGTTTTGGGAGGAGGTTTATGGCTAGTGTTAGGACTATGGGTAATATAAGAACTAGGATTATGGTTATGGCTAGTTTTCAGGTTAGGGTTATGGATAGGTCTAGTGTTCGGGTATGATTTTGTTAGGATAAGGTATAGAGCTAGGGTTTCTGTTAGGGTAAGGGTCAGTGTTCAGGTTACATTGGAATCACGGTTAGGAGCACAATTTTACTCTGGTTAATTCTAGGGGTATTGTTAGTCATTGTGTTAGACTAATGGTTAGTATTAGTGCTGGAGCTAGGTTTGTGTTTAGGGCTATGGCTCGATTTATGGCTATATTTAGGATTAAGTTTAGGTCTAGTGTTAATGTTAGGTTTAGGTATAGGTTTACCCATAGGGCTAGTGTTAGTGTTTGGTTTAGGGTTAGGGTCAGGCTTAGACCTAGGGTTAGCATTAGGGTCCGAATAAGGTTTAGGGATAGGCTTAGGGTTTGGGTTAGGGTTAGAGATAGAATGAGGCCTAGGGTTAGGACTAGTAATAGAGTTAGGGTTTGGGTTAGGCTAAGGATTAGGTTTAGGACTAGGGTAGCATTAGGATGAGGGTTGGCATAGGGTAAGGGATAGGGTTAGAGCTAGGGTTAGGGTTAGGGTTAAAGCTAGGGTTAGGATTCAGATTAAGGCTAGGTTTTGTGTTAGGTTTAGGGCTCTTGCTAATGTAAGACCTGGCATTATGATTAGGGCTAGTTTTAGGATTAAGGTTAGGGCTAGGTTTAGTGTTCAGGTTAGGTTTAGGGTAAAGGTGATGTTTAGAGCTAAGGTTAGTTTTAGGATCGGTGTCAGGGTCATTCTTAGTCGTATGGTTAGGTTTAGGACTCAAAGTAGGGCTAGGGTAATGGCTAGGCATAGTGTTAGGTTTTGGTTTAGGTTAAAGTTTAGGATTAGATTAGAGCTGTAGCTCAGTTTTGCTTGAATGCTATGGCTATGGTGAGGGATAATTTTCAAATTAGCATTAGGATTAGGGCTAGTGTTAGGGTGAGGTTTAGGTTTTAGGTTTTAGGTTAGGTTTAGACTTAGAGTGAGGGTTAGATCTCGGTTTAGGGCTAGGGCTAATTTGGGGGCTAGGGTTAGGTCTAGGCTTTGGGTCATGGTAAGGGATAATGTTAGAACTAGGGCTAGGCCTAGGGCAAGAGTTAGAGTTAGTCTTAGGGCTAGGGATATGATTAGATTTAGGGTTAGGGCTAAATTAGTTCTAGGATTAGAGCTAGGTTTAGTATTAGGGCTAGGCCTTGGTTTAGGGCTAGGGTTAGAATTCGGGTTAGGGTATGGTATAATATTGTAGCTAGTTTAAGGGCTAGGGTGAGGCTTCACTTTAGGGTTAGACCTAGTGATAGGGTTAAGTTTCGGATTAAGGCTAGGTTTGGGGCCATGATTAAGGTTGTTTTTTTTTTTTTTTTTTTTTTTTTTTGTTTGTTTGTTTGTTTTTGTTTTTGTTTTTTTTTTTTTGTTGTTTGTTTGTTTCTAAGCATAGAGGATAACATTAGGGCTAGGACTAATCTTAGGTCTAGGGTTACAGTTAGGGATAGTTTCAGGATTAGATTTATGGCTATATATAGTGTAAGGTTTAGGTTGAAGGTTAGGGTCACTTTTGGAGATAGGGGTATTATTAGGGTCAGAGTAACAGGGTTTGTTTAGGTTAAGGTTTAGGGTTAGGGCTCAAATTAGGTTAGGATTATATTTAGGGTTAGGTTAATGGATATGGTTAGGTTTAGGGTTCAGGTAGGTTTATGGTAATGAATAGAGTTTGGGTTATAGATAGAGTTAGGGTTATCCTAGGATTAGTATTAGGGTTAGGTTTAGGGTTAAGGTAATTGAGAGGATTAGAGCTAGAGTTAGGGCTAGGGTTATAGTTAGGATTAAGGCTAGGGTTAGGATTAGGTTTAGAATTAGGTTAGGGTTAAAGCTGGTGTTGGGGTTAGGGTTAGGGCTAGGTTTTAGGTTATGTTAGGGTTAGGGTAGGGCTATGGCTAATATAAGAACTACAGTTAAGATTAGGGCTAGTTTTAGGGTTATAGTTAGGGCTAGGACTAATGTTAGGGTTAGGTTATGATTAGAGTAATGATTTGAAATAGGGTTAGTGTTAGGGTCAGAGTCAATGTCAGTGTTAGTTTTAGGGTTAGGGATAACACTAGAAATAAGGCTAGAGTTATGGGTAGGTGTAGGGTTAGGATTTGTGTTAGGGTTGGGGCAAGAATTAGGGCTAGGTCTAATGTCTGGTCTGAGGTTACAGTTAGGATAGTGTTAGGGTTAGGGCTAGGGCTCAATTTTGTTTTAGAGCTACAGCTAGGTTTAGAACTAGTTTTAGGATTAGTGATAGTGTTAGGGCTAGTGGTAGGGTGAGGTTCAGGCTTAGGGTTAGGGTTATATTTAGAGTTATTGTTAGATCTAGGGTTAGGACTTGGGCTAGGTTTAGGGGTTAGGTTAAGGCTAGTATTAGGGTTATGGTAACAGATAATGTTAGTACTAGGAATAGGTCTAGGGCAAGACCTAGAGTTAGTCTTAGGTGTAGAGTTAGAGTTAGGGTTATGATTAGTCCTAAATTAGGGCTAGGATTAGAGCTAGGGTTAGTGTTAGTGTTAGGGTTAGGGTTAGCGCTAGTGTTAGTGTGGATTAGAGTTAGGGTTAGGGAAGGGATGTGGGTATACCTAGGTTCAGAACTAGGGCAAGGGTTGAAATTAGGGATTGGGCTAGGGTTAAGGTTCAGGTTAGGATGAAGGCTAGGTTTAGGGCTAGTTTGAGGACTTTGGTTTGTGTTACATTTATGGTGAGAATTAGGTCTATGGCTAATGTCAGTTCGTGTTACACTTAGGGATAGTGTTAAGGTTAGGTTAGTGGCTAGGTCAATTGTAAGGGTTAGGTTTCTGGAAATGGTCCGGTTTAAAGCTAGGTGTATTGTTAGGGTAATTGTCTTGTTTAGGGTTTGGTTTAGGTTATGGTTTAGGTTTAGGGCTTGATTTAGCATTAGGGTTAGGGATTGGGTTAGAGTAATTAATAAGTTTAGGTTTAGTTATCAGTTTAGTTTTAGGAAATAGATAGCATTAGTGTTAGAGATAGGTTTAGAGTTAGGCCTAGGGTTAGCATTTGGATTAGGCTTATGTTTATGGTAATGGTTAGGTTTAAAGTTAGGGTTATGGTTAGGATTAAGGCTAGGGTTAGGGTTAGGGTTAAGCCTAGGTTTATTGTTAGAGTTAGGTTTAGGGTAAGTGTTAGTGTTTGAGCTATGGTTAGGGCTAGGTCAATGGTTAGGGTTCATGTGAAATCTAGGTTTAGGGATAGGGTTAAGTTTAGAGCTAAGTTTAGCATTAGGCTTAGATTATGTTTAGAGTAATGGATAGAGTTAGAGCTAGGGTTTGGCCTTGGTTATGGTTAGGATAAGGACTAGGGTTAGGGTTAGGGTTAGGTCTAGATTTATATTTGGGCAAGGGTTAGGGTTTTAGCTAGGATTAGTGTCAAGGCAAGGGTTAGTGTCAGGGCTAGGTCTAGGGTTATGGTTCAGGTTATGCTTAGAACTAGGATTTGTGTGAGGTTTGGGGCTAACATTAGGGTTATACGTAACGTGAGACCTAGAGTTAGGATTATGGCTAGGTCTATTGTTAGGGTTATGTCTAGATTTTGGGTTAGCATAAAATTTAGAGCTAGGATTTGTGTTATAGAAAGGGAAAGTGTTTGGGTTAGGGTTATTTACAAAATTAGAACAGGCTTAGGTCTAGAGGAAGAGGTAGTGTTTGGGTTAGGTTAAAGGTTATTGTGAGGGCTAAGGCTAGGTTTTTTTTTTGGTCTAGAGCTAAACTTAAGGGTAGATTTGAATTAGGTTTAGATCTAGGGATAATGGTAGGGTTAGGTTTAGGTATAAGTTTATCAGTAGGGCTAGTGTTAGGGTTTGGTTTAGGGTTATGGTCAGGTTTGTGTTATGGTGAGAATAAGGGTATGGGTTAGGTTTAGGGTTTTGGATAGGTTTAGAGCTAGAATTAGATCTAGGGTTAGGACAATTAATAGGGTTAATATTTGTTCAGCCTAAGAATTAGGAATAGGTCTAGGGTTACCATTAAGGTTAGGGTTTTGCTTAGGGTAAGGGATAGGGTTAGACATAGGTTTAGGGCGAGGGTTTGGGTTATGGTTAGAGTTAAAGCTAGGATTAGGTCTCAGATTAGGGCTAGTTTTTGTGTGAGGTTTAAGGCTAGGGTTAGGGCAATGACAAACATAAGAACTAGGGTTACAATTAGGGTTAGTTTTAGGGTTAGGTTAGGGATAGGTCAGTGGTAGAGTTAGGTTTAAAGTTAGATTGATATTTATAACTAGAGATAGTGTTAGGATATGAGTCAGGTCAGGGTTAGTTTTATGGTTAGGGTTAGGACTCAAATTAGGGCTAAGGTTACTGTTAGGGTTTGGTGTAAGTTTAGGGTGCTGTTTAGAGCTAGGGTGAGTGTTAGGATATGAGTCCGGTTCTGGGTTATTTTTAAGGTTAGGATTATGTCTTGAATTAAGGCTAGGGTTAGTTCTAGGTGTAGTTCTAGTGTTTGGTTTAAGTTACGGTTTAGTGTTAGGCCTGTTGCTCAGTTTTGTTTTAGTGCTATGGTTAGGGTTAGGGCTAGTTTTATGATTAGCTTTAGTGTTAGGGCTAGGGTTATGGTTTGGGTTATGATTAAGGCTAGGTTTAACACTAGGATTAGGGATAGGTTTTTTGTTAGGTTTAGGGCAAGAATTAGGGTTATGGCTCATGTCAGGTCTAGGTTTACAGTTAGGGAGAGTGTAGGGGTTAGGTTTATGGCTAGGTCTACTTTAAGTGTTGTGTTTAGGGGAAGGGTCAGGTTTAGAGCTAGACATATTATTAGAGTCATGGTCAGGCTTTGGGTTTGGGTTAGGATAAGGTTTAGGTTTAGGGCTCAAATTAGCATTAATGTTAGAGTTAGGGTTAGGGTAATGGATAGGGTAAGGATTAGGGTAAGGGTAATAGGTAGGGTTAGAGCTAGAGTTACGCCAAGTTAAGGTTAGGATTAATACTAGGGTTAAGGTTAGGATTAGGTTTAGGCCAAGGGTTAATGTTAGCATTAGGTTATATTTAAGGTTTCGGGATTGAGCTAGGATTTGCACTAGGACAAGGTTTAGGGTTAGAGTCAGGGTTAGGGTTAGGGCTAGGGTTAGCATTAGGATTAGGGTTATGGTTAGGGTAATGTATAGAGTTAGAAGTAGGCTTTGGCTTATGGTTATGGCTAGTTTTAGCGTTAGTGATACGGCTAGGTCTAGGTAAGTGTTAGGTTTTCTGTTAGAAAAAGGTTTCGATCTAGGGTTTGTGTTCGGGTAAGAGTCACTGTTTGGGTTATGGTTAGGTTTATCATTAGGTCTAGCATTACGACTAGGGTTAGTTCTAGGGGTAGAGTTAGTGATTGGGTTAGGTTAAGTGTTGTTGTTAGTACTTAGGTCTAGGTTTTTCTTTAGGGCTAGGGCTAGAGTTATCACTAGATGAAGGATTAGGTGTAGATATTGGTCTAGTGTTAGGGTTAGGTATAGGTATAGGGTTAAAGGTAGCACCAATGTTAGGGGTCAGTTAGGGTTAGGGTCAAGTTTAGACCTATGGTTAGTATTAGGGTCAGAATAAGGGTCAGGGTTAGATTTAGGGTTTTGGATAGGGATAGAGCTAGATTGAGAGCTAGTGTTAGGACTAGTAATCGAGTTAGGTTTTGGATTATGCTATGGATGAGGTTAAAACTATGTAGTTTTATGGTTAGAGTTTGGCTTAGGGTAAGGGACAGGGTTAGTCCTATGCTTAGGGCTGGGCTTAGGGTGAGGGTTAGGGTTAGAGCTAGGGTTAGAGTTAAAGGTAGTGTTAAGGCTCGGATTAGGGCTAGGTTTGGTGTTATCTTTAGGTCTATGGCTAATGTAAGAACTAGGGTTACAATTGGGGCTAGTTTTAGGGTTATTGTTACGTCTAGGTCTAGTATTAGGTTAGCTTTAGGGTTAGGGTTATGTTTAGGATAATGGATAGTTTAGGGTTAGGAATTGTGTTAGGGTTAGGCTCAGGGTTAGAATTGGGGTTAGGGTTCAGGTTAGGGTATTGGATAGTGTTAGATCTAGGGTTAGGTCTAGGGTTTTTGTGAGGGTTAGGTTTAGGTTTAGTGTAAGGAATTCAGTTAGGATTAGGTTTAAGGTAAGGGTTAAATCTACATTTAGGGTTAGAGATAGGGCTAAAGCTAGTGTTTGGGCTCAGATTAGGGCTAGGTTTTGGGTTTTGATAGGGTTAGTGTTAGTGATATGGCTAATGTAAGAACTAGGGTTATGATTGAGGCTAATTTTAGGGTTACAATTAGGACTAAGTTTAGTTTTAGGATTAGGTTTAAGTTTAGGGTGATGTTTTGAGCTACAATTAATGTTAGGTTCAGAGTCAGGTTCATGGTTAGTTTTAGGTTAGGGATAGGACTTGAATTAGAGGTAGGTTAGGACTAGATGTAGGGTTAGGACTTGGTTTAAGTTAAGGATTAGGGTTAGTGCTATAGCTCAGTTATGTTTTAGGGCTAAGGCTAAGGTTATGGTAAGGGATAGGGTTAGATCTAGAAATAGGGCTAGGCAAGAATTAGATTTAATCTTAAGGCTATGGTTAGGATTAGGGTTAGGGCTAAACTAGGCCTAGGAATAGGTCTAGGATTAGTGTTACGGTTATGCCTAATTTTAGGGCTATGTTTAGGGTTAGGTTTAGGGGAAGAGATGGGGTTATAACTAGGTTTAGGGCTAGAGAGATGATTAGACTTAGGTTTAGGGATAGGGATAGGATTGGATTAGGATTAAGGCTAGATTTGTTGTTAGGATGAGTGCTACGGCTTTTGTTAGGTTTAGGGCAATTTTTAGGGATAGGGATAATGTGAGGTTTAGGGTTATGGCTAGGGGTAGATATAGGGTTAGTTTCATGGCTACGTCTTTTATAAGGATTAGGTTTAGGGTAAGGATCAAGTTTAGAATTAGGTGTTTTTTAAGATCAGCTTCAGGTTTCGGTTATGGGTTAGGTTAAGTTTTAGGGTAGGGCTCAAATTAGGGTTTTGTTAGAGTTAGGATTAGGGTAATGGATAGGTTTAAATTTAGGATTCAGGTTAAGATTAGGATAATGGGTATGGTTAGGGTTAGTTATACGGTTAGGGTTAGGCCTAGGGTTAGCTTTTGTGTAATGGTTATTGTTAGGGCAATGGATAGCATTAGAGCTAGGGTGTGGGCTAGTGTTTTGGTTAGGATTAGGGCTAGAGTTAGGGTTAGGGTTAGGGCTAGGGCGAGGGTTAGTGTTTGGGTTAGGTTTAGGATATAGATTAGGTTTTGAACTAGGGTTAGTGCTAGGATGAGAGTTAGGTTTAGTGTTATGTCTAGGGTTAGATTTACAGTTAAGGTTAGGGTTAGAGTTAGGGTTAGGGCTAAGGTTACCTTTAGAGTTAGGTTAATGGATAGGATTAGATGTCAAGTTAGGATTAGGGGTAGTTATAGGTTTCTGGTTAGTGTTAGGGTTTGGGCTACAGTTAATTAGAGTATAGTTTAAGATTTGATCTAGGGTTAGGGCTAAGATGAGGGTTAGGTTTAGGGTTCGGTCTAGGATTAGGTTTACAGTTAGAGTTAGAGCTAGGGTTATCATTAGGATTAGGGTTAGGTTTATTGTAATGGATAATTATAGAGATAGTATTAGGGCTAGTATTAACATTATGATTAGGGCTAGGGTTAGCATTAGGTTTAGGGATAGGGCTAGGTTTATATTTAGAGTAAGGGTTAGGGTTTTAGCTAGGTTTAGGTCTAAGTGGAGGGTTAGCATTAGCATGAGGGATACGATTAGTGTTAGGGTTATGCTTAGGGCTAGGTTTAGGCCTAGGATTAGGGCTAGATTTTGGTTAGGTTTACATCTAGGGTTAGGGCTATGGGTATATAAGAACTAGGGTTATGATTAGGGTTATGGCTATGTCTAGTGTTAGGTTTCTGTTTTGGTTATGATCAGTTTTAAAGCTAAGTTGGTGTTAGTGTCAGGGTCTGTATTTGGATTAGGAATAGGGTTAGGGATAGAGCTTAAATTAGGATTGGATAGGTCTAGATGTAGGGTTAGTGTTTGGGATAGGTTAAGGGTTATGATTAGGGCCAGGGCTAGGTTTTTGTTTCGGTCATTGGTGAGAGATGGCTAGATTTGTGATTAAGTTTATGTCTAGGGCTAGTGTTAGCGTAAGGTTTAGGTATAGGTTTTCGGGTAGTGCTAATGTGAGAGTTTGGTTTATGGTTAGGATCAGGGCTAGGGTTAGTGTTATGGTAATGGTTATAACTAGAATGATGGCTAGGATTAGGACTAGTAATAAAGTTAGGATTTGTGTTAAGCTAAGGATTCGGGTTAGGACTAGGGTTAGCATTAAGTTTAGGGTTTGGCTTAGCATAAGGGATAGGATTTGTAGTAGGGTGAAGTTTAGGGTTAGGGCTAGTGTTAGGGTTAGGTTCACGTATAGGTTTAATTCTAGTGCTAGTGTTAGGGTTCGCTTTAAGGTTAGGTCAGGTTTGGACCTATGGTTACTGTTAGGGTCAGAATAAGTGTCAGGTTTGGGTTATGGTTATAGCTAGAATGAGGGCTAAGGTTAGGACTACTAATAGGTTTAGGGTTTGAGTAAAATTAAGGATTAAGACTAGTGTTAGCATTAGGTTAGGGTTAATTTAGGGTAAGGGATAGGGTTAGAGCTAGGGTTAGGGCTATGTTTAGGGTTAGGGTTAGGGCTAGTGTTAGAGTTAGTGTAAGAATTAAAGCTAAGGTTAGCTCTCAGTTTAGAGCTAGGTTTAGGATAGAGTTAGAGCTAGGGTTAAAGTTACAGCCAATGTATGGACTACGGTTACGATTTGGGCTAGTTATAGGATTAGGGTTAGGACTAGGTCTAGTATTAGGATAAACTACCGGAAAATTGACCCTAGACACAATCCTAAATTTAACAGCATAGCCCTAACCCTAACTCAAACCCTAAACCTAACCCTAAACCTAAACATAAACATAGCCCTAATCCTAACCCTAAACCAAAATCTAACCCTAACCCTAACCCTATATCTAACCCTAACCATTACCCTAACCCTAAACCTAACCTTAATGATAACCCTAGCCCTAACCCTAACCCTAACACTAACTAGACCATAATCCTATCCCTAGATCTAACCCTAAAACTAAACCTCTCCCTAACCTTAATTCTAGCTCAAAAACAAACCCTTACACTGAACATAACCCTAAACCTAACCCTGGTTCTAAACCTAATCCTAACCATGACTCAAGACCTATTCCTAACATTAACCCTAGTTCTAACCTAAGCTCTACTTTGACACACTACCATAACCATAACTCTTATCCTAATGCTAATGCTAATTCTAATCCTAACCCTAACCCTATTGCTAATGCTAACCCTATCAGTTACCAGAACCCTAAACTAAACCCTATCATTACCCTAACTCTAACCCTAATGCTAATTCGAGCCCTAAACTTAAATCCTAACTTAAACAAAACCTTAACCTTGACCCTAACCTTAAAATTTCCACTAGCTCTATACCTGACCCTTACGCTATGCCTAACCCTTACAGTAGATGTAGACCTAAACTTAACCCTAAAATTATCTTTAACCATAACCCTAGACCTGATATTAGCCCTAGCCCTAATCCTAGCCCTAAAAAAATACAACAAAAAAACCCACTAGTCATCATCCTAGCCCTTATCCTAGCCTTAATCATAACCATAACTCTACACCTTTCCCTATCCCTATTCTAGACTTAACCCTAGCTCTAAACCTAGGTATAAAGTCATCCCTAATCCTAAACATAAACCTAACCATAACCCTATCACTAGGCCTAAACTGAACACTAACTCTAGCCCTAATCCTGGCTTTAACTTAACCCTTATCCAAATCCTAACCCTAATCCTAGCCCTAAGACAAACTCTAACTCTCACACTAGCCCTATTCCTAGTTCTAACCCTATCCCTTACCATAACTCTAAACCTAGCCCTGACCTTAGCCCTAACCCTTTCCCATCTGTAGCCCTAGCCTAACCCTAGATCTAAGCCTAACTCTAAATATAACTCTAACCATAAGCCTAAGCCTAACACTAACAATAGACCTAACCCTAATACTCATCATAAAACTAGTGCTAACCCTAACCATGGAACTCAAACAAAACCGAGCAATAGACATAACCCTAAACCTTAACTTACAACAAACCATAAATTACACCTAGAACAAATCCTAGCCCTAATTCGAGTCCTAACCCTAATCTTAAAACTAACCCTGACTCTCGCTTATACCCTAACACTCACGCTAGCTCTAAGACACCACTCTTACCTTAAACCAAACCCTAACACTAGTCCTAGCCCTAATTTGAGTCCTAATCCTAAAACTAACCCTGTCCCTGACTCCTACCTAACAATAACCCTAGCTCAAAATTCATCCTAACCTTAAACCTAACCATCAACACTGATTGTAAACACTAACCCTAAATCTAACTAAATTGTAAACCTGATTCTTACATTATTCATTGCCCTAACCCTAGCCCAAATGCTAACACAAATCTAGCCATAATCTGAGCCATAAACCTAGCTTTAACACTATCCCTAATCCTAACCCTACCCCTAACACTAGCTCTAACTCTATCCCTAAACCTAAGCAAAACCATAATAATAATAATAATAATAATAATAATAATAACCCTAGAACTATCCCTAATCCTTAGGATAATCAAAACCCTAACCCTATTAGTAGTCCAAAACCTAGCCCTCATTCGAGCTCTAACCTATCCCAAACCCTAACGCTAACCCTGACCCTTATTCTGACCATAACACTAACCCTAGGTATAAATCTGATTCTAACCCTAGACCAAACCTTAACACTAGCCTTACCAGTAAACTTATACTAAACCTGACTCTACCACAAGTCCTAGACCTAAACCTAATCCTAAATGTAGCATTAACTCTAGCCCTAGACCTAAACAAAAACCTAATTCTAGCCCTAAAAATAAGCCTTAACCTAATGCAAAGTCTAACCCTACCCCTAGACATAAACCTAGTCCTAATTATGGCTTTAACCTTAACCCTAACACTAACCTGAACATGGACCCTGCATTTAACAATAAGCTAACTCTAACCTGGCCCTAACTGAAAATCTAAACCTAACACTAGACCTTGGCATAACCCTAACACTCCAAGTAGCCCTAATCATAATCCTAGCTCTTACATTACCATTGCCCTAACCCTACACCTTAACCTAACACAAAACCTAGAGTGAATCCTAGGCCTAAACCTAGCCATAGGTGTAACACTCATCCTAACCCTAGCCCTAATCCTAACCCTAACTATAGCCTTAGTCCTAAATTTACTCAATGCCTAACTCTTGCCATAAATATAAACTTAGACTTATCCCTAACTCTAACACTAACCCTATCCCTAACCCTAAACTTAACCCTATCCCTAAACCTAGCTCTGAACATAAACATTACCCTAAACCTAACCCTATTGATAACCTTAGCAATAACCCTAACCGTAACCCTAACCCTAACCGGAAAAATAACCCTAGACTTAACACTAAACCTAACACTTTCCATAGCCCTAACTCTAGCTCAAATCCTATCCTGTAGTAGAAACCAAACCTACCCATGCCTTAACCTTAACCCTAAAACAAAATCTAACCTAAACCTAAACCTAAACTTACATATAACATATCCATTACCCTAACCCTTATCCTAACCCTAATGATAAACATAGAGCTAAGCCTAACCCTAACCCTAAACCTACCATAATCTTATCCCTAGACCTAATGCTGAACCTAACCCAAAACTTAGCCCTTGCTCTAACTCTATCTCAAACCCTAATCCTTATGGTAAACAAACCCTAGCCCAAACCCTAACCCTAATCCTAGCCCTAATCCTAACCGCAACCATAGCCCAAACCCTAGTTCTAACTCTATGCATTACCCTAATCATAACCCTAAACCTTATGCTAAGACTGGCTCTAATAACCTTAAATCTACCTTTATCCCTAGCTCTGATTCTAACCTGAACCCTCAACCTAGCCCTAACACTTACTAAATCCATGAGCCTTACCCTTAACCTAACTGTAGGAAAACACTAAGCCTAATACTAACCCTAACCCTAGCCCTAACCCTAATACTAACCCTAACCCTTGACCTAAACCTAAACCTAACTCTAGCCTTAGCACTAACCCTAGCTTAAACCCTAACCCATATCCTAATCTTAACCCTAACCCAAACCCTAGCCTTAACCTAACCCTAACCCTAACTCTAGCCCTAATCCTAAACATAATCCTAGCCCTAACCATAGCTCTAAATCGATCAATTACCCAAAAAATAACCATAAAACTAATGCTAACCCTAGGCCTAACCCTAACCCTATCCATTAACCTAAAACTAACATGAACCCTAAACCTAACCTGAAGACAAAACCTAACCCTATCCCTTACACTAACCCTAACTCTAACCCTAATGCTAATTTGAGTGCTAACCCTCAACCTCAACCTAATCCAAACCCAAAACCTGACCTGACCATTATAATACCCCTAGATCTAAACCTGAATCTTACCCTAAAACTAACTCTGAATATAGACCTAGCCATAAACCTTACCCTAAACCTATCCCTAACTGTAACCGAAGACCTGATATTATCCCTAGCCCTAATTCTTGCCATAAACCTAACACAAATGCTAGCCCTCATTCTAGCCCTAAACCTAGTCTTGATCCTAACCTGAACCCTAACTCTAGCCCTATCCCTAATTTTATTCTTCACCCTATATCTGAACCTAGATATAACCTCAACCCTTCCCCTAAATCTAACCCTAACTCTAACCATAGATTAAATCCTTACACTAATCTTAGACCTGATCCTAGCTCTAATTTAGCCCTAACCCTAATCCTAACACTAGCACTAATACTAACTCTAACTATCACCCTAGCCCTATTCCTAGTTCTAACCCTATCCCTTAGCATAACCCTAACACTTGCTCTACCGTTAGCCCTAAACCTAGCCCTAACACTAACTCTAGATCTAACCATAACTCTATAACTAACCCCAACTGTAAACCTAAACCTCACATTAAATCTAGCCCTAAAACTAACTCTAATCCTAAAACTAGCTCTAACCTAGTCCTAGCCTTAAAAAAATTGAGCTATAGCCCCAGCTGTAACCCTTAACTTAAACCAAAACCTAACCTTGAACCTAATTCTGACCCTAACTCTAACTATAGCTCTCAGATCACCCTAAAATTATACCTAACCCTAAAACTACTCTTACCGCTACCCTAACCCTAAAAGTAGCCCTAATCACAACCCTAGTTCTTACGTTAGTTGTAGCCCTAATCCTAGACCTAACCTAACCCAAAACCTAGCACTAATCTGAGACCTACACCTGTTTTAATCCTAACCCTAACCAGAGCCCTAACCATTACCATAAACCTAAACCTAACACTAAAACTTTCCCTAACCCTAAACTTAACCCTAGCCTTAATCCTAATCATAATCCTAGCCCTAACCCTAGTTCTAACCCTATCCATACCCTAACCATAACCCTAACCCTAATGCTAATTCTAGGATAACCCTAATCCTATCTCAAACCCTAACTTTGTCCATTACCCTAAACCTAACCTGAAATTAAACCTAACCATAAACATTACCCTAACCTTAATAATAACCCTAATGCTAATGAAAGCCCTGATCCTAAACCTTAACCTTTCTCAAACCTTAATCATGACAGTGACCCTAATAATAACCCTGTCTCTATACCTGACCCTAACCCTCAACCTAAACCTTACACTAGAACTAGACATAAACCGAGCCCTAAAACTAAACCTAACCATAAACCTAGACCTGACATTAGCCATAGCACTAATTCTAGCCCTAACCCTAACACAAAACCGAACCTCAATCCTAGCCCTAAAGCAGGACCTAATCCTAGCCTTAAACCTAGCCTTCATACTAACTCTAACCCTAACCCTAGCCCTAACCCTATTTTGTACCTTGCCCTACACCTAGCTATAACATCATACCTTACACTAATCCTAACCCTATCCCTAACCCTAAACGGAGGCCTAGCCCTAAAACTAACCCTAGCTCTAATCCTTGCACAAATTTAGTCCTAAACCTAACCCTAACTGTAAACCTAACCCTACCTCTCACCTTAGCATTAACCCTGGTTCTAAATCTATCCCTCACCATAACACAAACCCTAAACCTAAACGTAACGCAACCCCATTCTTACTTTCGCCCTAGCCCTATACCTAGACCTAACTCTAACCTCAATCATACCCTAATTCTTAGTCTAAACCTCACCCTAACACTAGCGCTAACCCTAATGCTAATTGGAAAACTAGCCCTAACCCTAGACCTAGCATTCAAACAAAACCGTGTCATAGCATTACGATTACGATTAGGATTAGCATTAGGTTTAGAGTTTGGCATAGGGTAAGGGATAGTGTTAGAGCTAGGATTAGGACTAGGGTTGGGGTTAAAGCTAGGTTCATGGCTCGGATTAGGGCTATTTTCTGTGTTAGGATTAAGGGTAAATTTAGAGCAATGACTAATGGAAGAACTATGGTTTTAGGGTTAGTTTTAGGGTGATGGTTAGAGGTTAAACCTCTAGTGTTCGGATCAGGTTTACGGTTAGGGTGAAATTTAGAGCTGTGTTAGTGTTAGGTTAATAGTGAGGGTCAGGTTTACTTTTCGGGTTAGGGTTAGAACTCGAATTAAGGCTAGGGTTACTGTAAGGGTTTGTTTTAGGGTTAGGGTGGTGTTTAGAGCTAGGGTGAGTGTCAGGATGTGAGTCAGAGTTAGGGTTAGTATCAAGGTTAAGATTAGGACTCTAATTAGGGCTAGGGTTAGGTCTAGGTGTAGTGTTAAGGTTTGGTTTATGTTAAGGTGTAGGGTTAGCAGTATTGCTCGGGTTTGTTTTACTGTAAGGGTTAGGGTTAGTACTATATTTATGATTAGCATTAGGGCTAGGGCTAGTGTTAATGTTAGGCTTAGGCTTAGGCTTAGAGTTAGCTTTAGAGTTAGGGTTAGATCTAGGTTTAGGAATAGGAATAAAGATTAGGCAGTGGTTATTGCTAGGTTAGGGCTAGGGTTAGGGCTAGAGTTAGGATTACGGTAATGGATAGGGTTAGAAGTAGGTATAGGGCTAGTGTGAGAGTTAGAGTTAGTCTTAGGACCAGAGTTAGGGTTACGGTTATGGATAGGGTAAAATTAGGGCTAGAATTAGGGCTAGGGTTAGTGTTCACCTTAGGCCTAGCGTTAGGGTTAGGGTTAGGGTTAAGTTTAGGGTAAGGAATGGCATTATAGCTAGGTTTTGAGATAGGGTGAGAGTTAGAATTAGGGTTAGGGCTATGATTAGGGTTAGGGTTATGATTAAGGCTAGGTTTGGGGCTAGGATGAGGGCTATGGTTTATTTTAGTGTTATGGCTAGGATTAGGGCTGGGGCTAATATCAGATCTAGGGTTATGTTTAAAGATAGTTTTATAGTTAGGTTTATGGCTACATGTGATATAAGTGTTAGGTTTAGAGTTAGGGTCAGATTTAGAGCTAGGTGTATTATTAGAGTCATGTACTGGGTTAGAAATTTGAGATAGGTTAAGGTTTAAAGTTAGGGCTTGAATTATCTTTACTGGTCGTGTAGTGTAATTGTAGGGTGAGATTTAGGGTTTAGGTTTGGTTTAGAATAATGCATAGGTTTAGGATTAGGGATAGGGTTAAATTTAGGCCTAGGGTTATGGTTAAGGCAATGGATAGGGTTAGAGATAGGATTAGGGTTAGGGTTATGATTTTGATTAGGGCTAGGTTTAGTATTAGGTTTAGGGTTAAAACTCGGGTTAGGGCTTGGTTTTGGGCTAGGTTTGGGGTTAACAGTGCTAGGGTTAGGGGTAAGGCTAATGTAAGTACCAGGTTACAATTAGGGTTAAATTTAGGGTTAGGGTTAGAGGTAGGTCTAGTTTAGGTTTAGGGTTAGGGTGATGTTTAGACTAGGGTTAGTATTGTAGTCAGAGTCAGGGTCAGTGTTAATTCTAGTTTTCAGCTTAAAACTAGAATTAGTGCTTAGTTTAGGGTTAGGGTTAAGGGTTCGCTTAGGTTAAGGGTTAGGGTTAGGGCTATGGCTTGGTTTTATTTTAGGGCTAGTGTTAGATTTAGAGTTAGGGTTAGGCTTAGGATTTGGTTTTGATTTAGAGTTAAAATTAGATCTAGGTTAGGGCTAGAGGTAATGATAGGTCTAGGGTTAGGGCTTGGATTAGGGTTCTGGTAAGGAATAGGGTTCGAACCAGCGATTGGGCTATGGTGGGAGTTAGATTTAGTCTTAGGGCTAGGTTTAGGGCTAGGGTTAGGAATAGGACTAAATTAGGGCTAAGATTATGGCTAGGGTTAATTTTGGGGTTAGGCCTAAATTTAGGTTTAGGGTTAGGATTAATGCTTGGTTTAGGGCAAGGATAAGGGCTGGGGTTTGTGTTAGGTTTAGGACTAGGATTAGAGCTATGGCTAATGTCAGGTCTAAGGTTAGGGTTGGGGATAGTTTTAGGATCTGGGTTATGGCTAGGTCTAGTGTAAGTTTTAGGTTTAATGTAAATTCAGCCTTAGAGCTAGGAGACTTATTAGGGTCATGGTCATTGTTAGAGTTTGCTTGAGGTTAGGGTTTATGGTTAGGGCTTGAGTTAGCACTATGGTGTGGGTTAGGTACTGATAGGGTTTTGTTTACTGTTTACATTAGATTTAGGGTAATTGATAGGGTTAGGGTTAGTGATAGGCTTAAGTTTAGGCCTAGGGTTCGCATTAGGGTAATGGTTATGGTTAGTATAATGGATGGAATTAGAGCTAAGTTTAGGGCTAGGCTTCTGGTTAGGAATAGGTCTTGAATTAGCGTTAGGGATAGGGTTAAAACTAGGGTTAGGCTTAGGTTTATGTTTAGCAAAAGGATTAGGTTTAGAGCTAGGGTTAGGTTTAGGGTGAGGGTTAGGTTTAGGGTTACTTCTAGGGATAAGATTATAGTACTCATAGGGTTAGGGTTAGGATTAGGGCTAGTGATATCATTAGGGATAGGGTTAGGTTTAGGGTAATGTATATGATTAGATGTATATTTAGGGCTATGTTTAAAGTTAGACTGAGGTTTAGGCTTAGAGTTAGGGCTATCGTTATGTTTAGGTTTATAGTAAGGGTTAGGTTTTGAGCAAGGGTTAGGTCTATGGCAAGTGTGAGATTTAAGGTTAGGTCTAGGGTTAGTTTTCCAGTTAGATTTAGGTTTAGCATTAAGCCTAGAATTATCAATAAGTTTAGGTTTAGGTTTAGAGTAATTGGTTGGTTTAGAGCTAGGTTTAAGGCTAGGGTTAAAGTTAGGATTAGGGCTAGTGTTAGGGTTAGATTGAGGGATAGGTGTAGGTTTATATTTAGAATAATGTTTAGGCTTTGAACTAGGATTAGGACTAAGGCGAGATTTCGGTTAGGGTTAGGACTAGGGTTCGGGTTAGGGTTATGCTTAAGGCTTGATTTAGGCTTAGGATTAGCTGTAGGTTTTGTGTTAGGTTTAGGGCTAGGGTTAGGGCTATGGGTAATGTAAGAGCTAGGGATATGTTGAGGGCTAGTTGTAGGATTAGGGTTATGGCTAGGTCTAGTTTTATGTTTAGATTTTTGGTAGGGTCAGATTTAGAGAGAGGTTTAGTCTAAAGGCAGAGTCGGTGTTTGGGTTAGAGTTAGTGTTAGGGTTACAGTTAGAATTAGTACTTTGTTAAGTCTAGGGTTAGATTAGTGTTATTGTTAGGGCTAGGGCTAGGTTTATGTTTAGGTCTAGGGGAAGAGTTCAGGCTGGATTTAGGATTTGCTTTAGGTCTAGGGCTAGTGTTAGTGTTTGGTCTAGGGTTAGGGTCAGCTTTAGACCTAGGGTTAGGGTAAGAATAAGGGAAAGGGTTAGTGTTAGAGTTTGGTATATGGTTAGAGCTAGAATGGGGTTAGAGTTATGGTTGGAGCTAGGGTTAAGGTTAGGGTTAGGCCTAGTATTATGATTAAAGCTATTGTTTGGGCTTGGATTAGGTGTAAAACTTGTGTTAGGGTTAGGGCTATGGTTAGGACAATGACTAATGTATGAACTAGGGTTATGATTAAGGCTAGTTTCAGGGTTAGGTTAAGGCTAGATATAGTGTTAAGGTTAATTTAAGGTTAGGGTGGTGTTTTGAGCTAGGATTAGTATTAGGGTCAGTGTCAGGGTCAGGGTTAGTTTTAGAGTTAGTTTTAGGGTTAGTTGTAGGGTTAGGGTTTGATTTAAGTGGAGGGTTAAGATTAGGGCTATGGCTTGGTTTTGGTTTATGTCTAGGGCTCGGGATAGGGCACATTTTAGGATTAGCATTATGGTTTGGTTTAGGCTTATTTTAAAGTTAAATTTAGAGTTAGGTTTAGATTTAGACTTAGGCTTAGATATAGAATTAGGAATAAGGCTAAGGATAGAACTAGGGCTAGGGCTTGGGAAGAGTTTGAATTAGTCTTATGGCTAGGTTTAGGGTTAGTTTAGGATTAAATAAAGGCTAGGATTAATACTAGGCTTTGTGTTAGGCCTAGGTTTAGGGTGAGGGTTAGGGTTAGATTTATGGTTATGGTTAGTTTGGGGGTATAGGATGAGGTTGCATCTAGGTTTAGGGCTAGGATGAGGAATAGAACTAGGGTTAGGGCTCAGGTTATGGTTCAGGCTAGGATTAAGCCTAGGTTTAGTGCTAGGATTATGACTAGACCTAATTACAGGTCTAGTGTTATGGTTAAAAATAGTTTTAGGTTTTGGTTTATGGTTACATCTAGTGTAAGGTTTAGATGTAGAGTTAGGTTCAGGGTTAGGTTAGCCATAACCCTTGCCATATCCTTAGTTCTAGCCTTCACCCTAGGCCTAACCCTAATTCCAAATTTAACCCTAGCACCTAGCCTAAGCCTAACACTAACACTAGCCCTAACCCTAATCATAGGACTAAAACAAAAAATAGTGTTAGCCCTAACTCTAAACCTTAACTTAAACCAAACTCTAACACTACTATTAGACCTAACCCTAGCCCTAGATCGAGTCCTAACCCAAACCCTAAAACCAACCCTGATGCTGACTCATATCCAAACACTCACCCTAGCTCTAAACACCACCCTCACCTTAAACTGAACCCTAACAGAAACCCTAGCCCTAATTCAAGTTTTAACTCTAACCCTAAAACTAAGCCTGACCCTGATTCCTATTCTAACATGAACCCTAGCTAAAAATATCACCCACACATTAAACCTAACCCTAACACTAAAACTAACCCATACCCTAACACTAAAACTAACCCTAATGGTAACCCTAGTTCTTACATTAGCCAATGCCTTAACCCTAGCCCTAACCCTAACAAAAAACCTATGCCTAATCCAAGTCCTTAACCTAGTTTTAACCCTAACTCTAACCATGAACTAGCTCTAAACCAATCCCTTACTTAAGCAAAACCTTAATCCTAAGGGTAACCCTAGACCTATCACTAATCCTTAGGGTAACCAAAACACTAACCTTATTAATAGCCCTTACCCTTGCCCTCATTCTAGATATAACCCTATCCAAAATCCTAACACTAACCCTGACCCTTTTACTGACCTCAACATTAATCTTAGGTCTAACCCTAACCATAACCCTAAACCCAAACCTACTGTAATCCTATCCCTAGAACTAATCCTGAACCTAACACTGAGCCTAGCACTAACCATAGCTCAGAACCTAACCCTTACACTAAACATAACCTTAACCTAACCCTAGTTATAATCCTCACCCTAACCCTAAATCAAGACCTAATTCTAACCATAACACTTTCCCTAAACTTATGTCTAACTGTATCATTAACCTGAACATAATCCTTACCCTAATGTTAACCCTAGGCCTAACACAAAACATATCACTATCGCCAAACTTATCAATTACCCTAAACCTACCCTGAACCCTAGACCTAATGCAATCATTACCCTAACCCTAACTCTAATGATAATTTGAGCCCTAACCCTAAACTCAAACCTAAACCTAACCCTAACACTGACACTGACCCCAATAAATCTCCTAGCTCTAAACCTCACTCTTACCCTATACCTAACCCTTATACTAGACTTAGCCATAAAACTAACCCCAAAACTATCCCTAAGCATAAACCTAGGCCTTATATTAGCCCTAGTCATGATACTAGACCTAACCCTAACACAAACCCTAGCCCTTATCCTAGCCCTAAACATAGCCGTAATTATAATCCTAACCATAACCCTAGGCCTAACTCTAACACTACCCCTAGCCCTAATCTTAGATCTAATTTAGCCCTATCCCTAACCTTAACCCTAACCCTAGCCCAAAGACTAACTCTAACAATCAACTTAGTCCTAACACTAGTTCTAACCCTATACTTTACTGGAACCATAATCCTAGCCCAAACAATAGGTCTAACACTAGCCCTATTCATAGCCCTAGCAGCAAACCTAGATCTAACCCTATCTCTAAATCTAAATATAAACCTTAGCTTAAACCTAAACTTAACACTAGCCCTAATTCTAAGGCTAATCCAAAAACTAGTTCTAACCCTAGCCCTAAAACAAAACCAAGCCATAGACGTAACCCTAACCCTTAATAAAAACTAAGCCCTATCCCTACACTTAGCCATAACTCTATCCATAATTCGAGTTCTAAGCCAAACCCTAAAATTAACCCTGACCCTGACTCTGACCTTAACACTAACCCTAGCTCTAAATATCAACCTTACCCTATGCCTAAACATAACAATAGACCTAGCCCTAACCCTAACCCTAAAATTAGCCCTAATCACAACCCAGGTATTTACATTAGCCGTTACCCTAAACCTAGCCTTAAATTAACCCAAAACCTAGCTTTATTCAGAGCACTATCCCTAGATTTATTCCTAACCCTAACCCTATCACTAATTGTAACTATAACCCTAGTTGTAACCCTAGATTTAACCCTAACCATAACCCTATTAATAATCGTAACAATAACCCCAGATGTACACCTGTCTCTAACCCTATGAATTACCCTAACCGTAACCCTATCCCTAATGCTCAACCTGGGCCTAAACCTAACTGTATCACTAATCCTAACCCTATCCATTATGCTTAACCTAACCTGAAACCTAAACCTAACTCTATCGTTACCCTAATCCTAACTCTAATGCTAATTCAAGCCCTAACATTAAACCTTAATCTATCCAAAACACTAATTATGACCCTGACCCTAAGAGTACCCTTAGGTCTTAACCTGAACCTAACCCTGAACCTAACTCTAAACCTAAACCTTACACTAGACTTAGCCATAAACCTAAAGCTAAAACTATTTTTAACCAAACACTAGACCTGAAATTAGCTCTAGTCATAATCTTAGCACTAAACCTAGGCTTAATCCTAGCCTGAACCATAACCTGAGCCCTAACCCTAGTTCTATTCCTCATCCTAGCCCTAAACCTACATATAACCTCATCCTATACCCCAAAACTAACCATAACCATAAATCTAACCTTAACCCTCACCCTAAACCTAGGCATAACACAAAGCCTAGTATTAATCCTAGCCTTTATTTAATCCTAAACTAACCCTAAACCTAGCCATAAGACTAACTCAAACTCTTCCCATAGCCCTAGCCCTAGTTCTATCCTTAGCCTTATTCCTAATTCTATATCTAAGCCTAAGTCTAAATCTAAACCTAACTCTAAATTTAACTTTAAAATAAGCCTAAACCAAACCCTAACACTACCCCTAACCATAATGCTAATCCTAAAATGTGCCCTATCCCGAGCCCTAGACATAAACCAAAACCAAGCCATAGCCCTAATCTTAACCCTTCACTTAAATCAAACCCTAACCCTACAACTAACCCTAAAACTAACTCTAAAACTAACCCTGACCCTGACAATGACCCTAACATTAATCCTAACTCAAAACACCACCCTAACCTAAAATTAATCTTAACACTATATCTATCCTTAACCTAACCCTGAAACTAGCCTTAATCACAACCCTAGTTCATACATTAGTCATTGTCGTAACCATAGCCCTAACAGTAACACAAGTTCTACACCTAATCCAAACCCAAACATTAGCTTTAACTATAATACTAGGCCTTACCCTAACCTTAAGCTAGCTCTAACCATAACTCTAACCCTATTCCTTAGACTAAGCCAAGACCTAACCCAAATGCTAATCGTAATCTTAATTCTAATCCTTAGCCTAACTTAAACTCTAATCATAATACTAGTCTTAACCCTAGCCCTCATTTTGCCTCTAAAGCTATCTCTGACCCTCATATGACCCTAATAGTAACCCTAGGTCTAAACCTGACCCTAACCCTACACCAAACCCTAACACTAGCCATCCTGGTAACCCTATACTTATACGTAAGCCTAACACTAGACATGGAGCCAAAGTTAATCCTAAATATAGTTATAACTCTAGACCTAGACCTAAACAAAAACCTAGCACTAGCACTAACAATAACCCTTAACCTAAACCGAACACTTACCTTACACCTAGACCTAAACCTACTCCTAATTCTGGCTCTAATGCTAACCCTAACCATATCACAAAAACTGACCCTAATTCTAACACTGAACCTAGCTTTAAACATGACACTAACTCACAACCTAGACATAACACTAGACCTAGACATAACCCTAACATTAAAACTAGCCCTAAACATAACCCTAGCTCTTACATTAACTATAGTCCTAACCCTAGCCCTAAACATAACATAAAACATAGCCCTAAACCTATGCCTAAACTTAGCTCTAAGCATAACCCTTAGCCTAACCCTAGCCCAAAACCTAGCCCTAAACTATGCCTCACCTTAGACCTAACCCTAATCTTTACACTAAACATAACCCTAGGTCTATCCTAAACACTAACCCTAACACTAGTCGTAATCCTAACATTAAACCTAGTCTGAACTTTAGCTCTAAATATATCCATTACCCTAACCCTAACCCTAATTAAAACCCCATCCCTAAACACTAAACCTAAATCTAAACATAAATGTAAACCTAGACCTAAACCTAAACCTAACCCTCACCCTAGCCCTAATTCTACTTCAAACACTAACCCTTACCCTAACTTAACTATAACCCTAGCCCTAAACTTAACACTTACCCTAACCCTAAAACTTACCCTAAATCACACCCTAATTCTACTCCTAAACCTAGCCCTAATCCTAGAGTTGATCCAAACCATAACCTAGCCCTAACCCTAGCTCTACACCTCTCCATTACATTAAAAATAACCCTAACACTAATGATAACCCTAACCCAATTGCTAAACGTAACTCATCCTTTACCCTGAACCTTAACTGAAACCTAAACTAAACCTTATCCATTACCCTAATCCTAAACCTAACCCTAATGCTAATTCGAGCCTTATCCCTAAACCTTTAGCTAAACCAAATGCTAACTCTGACACTGTTCCTGGCCCTAATAATAACCCTAGCCCTAAAGCTGACCTTTAACCTAAACCTAACTCTTACAATAGACCTAATCATAACCTAACCCTAAAACTATTTTTAACATTAATGCTAGACCTGATATTAGCCCTAGACCTGGTCCTAGCCATAACCCTAACAGAAACCCTAGACCTTAACCTAGCCCTAAACTTAGACTTAATCCTAAACTGAAACATAACCCCAGACCTAATCCTAATTCTAAAGCTCACCCTATACCTAAAGCTAGCAATAACCCCACCCATTTCTGTAAACTTCACCTTAACACCAATGCTAACCCTAACTCTAGCCCAACCCCTTAGTCTAACCCTAACACTAACCCTAGCCTTAAAACTAGCCCTAATGTAGACTGACCCCAACACTAACCCTAGCCCTAATCCTAAGCCCTAATTTAGCTCTAACCCTAACCCTATCTCTAGCCCTAATCCTAGCCCTATGTCTAACACTAACCCTAGTCCTAATCCTAGCCCAAATTTAGCCCTAACCCTAGTCCTAACCCTAGATCTAACCCTAGCTCTAATTTAGCCCTAACCCTAAATCTAACCCTAAGACTACTACTATGACTAAATCTAATCCTCACCCTACCGAATTCCTAGTTCTAACCATATTCATTACCATAACCCTCACCCTTACCCAAGCCCTAGCCCTACCCTAAACCTAGATCTAACACTAACTCTAAATGTAACCCTCTGCCTAAGCCCAAACCTCAAACTAACACTAGCCCTAACCCTGATGCTAATCCATAATCTAGCAGTAACCATAGCCCTAGCCCTAAAACAAAACCAAGGGATATCCCTACCTCTTAACTTAAACAAAACCCTTCCCATGATAATATACCTAGCTATAACCCTGAACCTACCACTAAACCTAATTCTTATACCAGACCTATCAAAAAACCTAACCCTAAAACTATTGCAAGCCAAAATCCTAGACCTGACATTTGCTCTAGCCGTAATTCTAGCCCTAAACTTAACACAAAACACACCCATAATCCTAACACTTACCCTAGCCCTAATCCTATCCATAACCCTAGCCATAAATTTAGCCTAACCCTATCAATTATCCTAAACATAACCCTAATTATAATGCTAATCCTAGGCCTAAATCTAACCTTATCCCTAACCATAACCCTATCCATTATGCTAAATCTAACCTGAACCCTAAACCAAACACTATCATTACCCTAAACAAAAGCTAATGCTAATTTGAGCCCTAAACCTAAACCCTAACCTAAAGAAAACCCTAAACCTGAAGCTGACCCTAATAATACCCCTAGTTCTAAATTTGACCCCTACCTGAAACCTAACACACTAAACATAGCCATAAACCTAACCCTAATCTTTAGCCTAACCCAAACCATCACCCTACTACTAGTTCTAACCCTAGCCCTCAGTGTAGTTCTAACCATAACCCAAACCCTAAACCTAAACCTGACACTTATTCTGACCCTAACAGTAAGTCTAAACCTGAACCTAACGATAAACCAAACCCTAACACTAGCACTAGCAATAAACCTGTACCTAAACCTAACCTTAATACTAGCCCCAGACCTAAACCTAATCCTGACTCTAGCCATATCTCTAGCCCTAGACCTAAACAAAAACCTAGCCCTAGCCTTAATGATAAAACTTAACCTAACACAAAAACTAATCCTACCCCTAGACATAATTCTAGTGATAATTCTGGGTTTAAACCTAACCCTAACTATAACCCGAACACTGACTCTGACCCTAACACTAACCCTAGCTCTAAACATCACGAAAATGGTAACCCTAACCCTAACACTTGAAATAGCATAACACCCAAAAAGTAGCCCTAATCATAACCCTGGTTTATACATTAGTTTTAGGCCAAACACTAGCCCCAACCTAACCCAAAACATGGCCCCAAGCCAAGTGCTAACCCTAGCTTTAACCCTAACCCTAAAACTAGCCCTAATCCATACCCTAACCCTAGATCTAACCCTAGCTTTTACCCTATCCATTACCTTAAGCTAAACCCTAAGCCTAATGCTAACCCTAGTCCTAACCCTAATTCTTAGAATAACCCAAACACTAACCCTATTACTAGGCCTAACCCTAACCTTTGTTCCAGCTCTAACCCTAACCAAAACCCAAACCTTATCCCTGACACTTATTCTGACCCTAATACTAACAGCAGGTATAAATCTGAACCTAACCTGAAACCGAATCCTAACATTAGCCCTACCGGTAATCATATACTTAAACCTAAACCTATCACTAGCCCTAGACTTAAACCTAATCCTAAATCTAGCCATATCTCTAGCCCTAGACCTGAACAACAACCTAGCCCTAGCCTTAACAATAACCCTTAATCTAACCCAAACACTAACCCTACCCCTAGACCTAACCCTAGTCCTAATTCTGGCACTAAACCCAACACTAACTCTAACCTGAACACAGGCCCTGACCCTAACACAATCCTCGCTCCAAAGCTCACTCTAAACCAAACCTAATCCTAACACTAGACCTAGCCATAACCTTAACCCCAAAACTATCCCTAATCATAACCCTAGCTCTTACATTACCCATGGCCCTAACCCTAGGCCTAAACTAGCCCAAAACCTAGCTGTAATTTTAGGCCTGAACATAGCCCTAAGTGTATCCCTAAACATAACCCTAGCCCTAACCCTAACCTTAAGCCTCGCTTTAGACCTAATCCTAGCTCAAGCCTAACCTTTACCCTTAACATAATCCTAGCCATATTCCAAACCCAAACCTAACACTAGCTCTAATCCTAACATTAAACATAGCCCTAAACATAGCTCTAATAATATAAACTACCCTAACCCTAACCCTAATCATAATTATAAGCCTAGCCCAAAACCTAGCTCTAATTCTATCCACTACGATAATCACAATCCTGACCCTAATGCTAATCCTAGGCTTAACACAAACCCTATCACAATCACTAAACCTATCCATTGCCCTAAAACTAACCTGAAACCTAATCCTAAGCCTATTCATTACCCTAACCCTAATGCTAATTAGAGCCCTAAACCTAAACATTAACTTAAACCAAACCTTAAGCCAAATACTGACCCTAATAATACACATAGCTTTAAACTTACCCTTACCCTAAATCTAATCCTTACACTAGACCTAACCATAAACATAAGCTGATACCTATCTCTAATTAAACCCTAAACCTGACAATAGCCCTAGCCCAAATCCTAGCCCTAACCCAAACACAAACACTAGCTCTTATTCTAGCCTAAAACTGACCTTTAATCATAACCCTAACCCTAATTCTAACCCTTTCCCTAGCCCTAAAGCTAGTTATAACCACATTTCTTACCCAAAACCTAACCCAGACCTTAACATTAACATTAAACCTAGCCCTAACATTAACCTTAGGACTAATCCTAACACTAACCCTAGCCCTAATCCTAAACCTAACCCTAATACTAGCTTTAAGATTAACTATAAGTCTCGCCCTAGACCTAGCCCTAATTCTAACTCTATCACTTACAATAATCTTTTTCCTAGCCATAGCCTAGAATAACCCTAGCCCTAACCTTACATTTTGCTCTAACAGTAGATCTAAATCTAACTCTAAATCAAACCCTAATTCTAAAATTAAACCTAACCCTAACACTAGCCCTAACTCTAACGCTAATCCTAAAACTAGCTCTAACCATAGGCTTAGACCTAAAACAAACTGAGCAATAACAATAACCCTAAACTTTTACCTAAACGAACCCCTCACCTTATATCTAGTCCTAAGCCTAGCCCTAATTTGAGTCCTAATTTTAACCCTAAATCTACCCGTAAACCTGTCTCTGACATTAACACTAACCCTACCTCTAAATATTACCCTAAACCTAAAACTTAACCTAACACTAGACCTGGTCCTATCCCTAATTCTAAAACTAGTTCTAATCATAAACCTAGATCATACATTAGTAGTAACCTTAAACCTAATACTAACCCAAACCTAGCCCAAATCTGACACCTAACCCTAGCTTTCACCCTAACCCTAACCCTAACACTATCCCTAACCCTAACCCGAAATATAGGTGTAACCCTAGCTCTAACCTTATACTTTACCGTAGCCAAACCCCAACCCTAATGCTAACCCTAGTCCTAAAACTAATCCTTAGTCTAACCCAAACCCTAACCCTATTACTAGTCCTAACCCTAGCCTTCATTCTTGTTATAATCATAACCCAAATTCTAATCCTAACCCTGACCCTTATTCTGACCCTGAACCTAAACCAAACCCTAAAACTAGCCCTACCCATAAACCTATATCTAAACCTAACCCTAATATTAGCCCTACGTTAAACCTAATCATAAATCTAGCCATATCATTAACCAAGACCTTAACAAAAAACTAGCCTTGCTCTAATGATAACCCTTAACCTAAGCCAAACACTAATCTTACCTTTAGACCTAACCAATCCTAATTCTGGCTCTAGCCCTAACCTTAACCCTAATCCAAACACAGACCCTGACACTAACACTAACCCTACCTATAAAACTGATGCTAACCGAAACCTAAACCTAACATTAGACCTTGCCATAACCGTAAACATATCCCTTACATTACCACAGCACTAAAACTAGCTCTAAACCTATCAAAACACCTAGCCATAATCCTAGGTCTAAATCTAGCCAAAGTGTAACCCTAACACTAACCTAACATTATCCCTTACTGTAAGCCTAACCCTAACCCTTGTCTTAGACCAAACTCTAGATAAAACCCAAAACTGAACCCTCCACATAACCCTAGCCCAATCCCTAAATCTAATCCTAATCTTGGCCCTAATCATAATGTTAACACTAGCCCTAATAGTATCTCTAAATTTATCCATTACCCTAAACAGAACCTTAACCCTAATGATAACACTAGCTCTAATTCTAATTGTAAACCTAATCCTAGACATAACCCTAAACCTAACCCTCATTGTAGCCTTAACCCTAGATAAAACCATAACCCTTATTCTAACACTAAACCTAGCCCAAACCCTAACACTTACCCTAAACCTAAAACTACCCCTTACCCTAACCTGACATCTAACACTATCGATTACCCTAACTCAAATGATAATATTAGCTCTAACCTTAACACTAACCCTAAAGCTATAACTACCCCTAAACCTAACCCAACATCTAATGCTATCCATTAATCTAACTCTAAAGATAACCTTTGCCCTAAACCTAAAATTGACCCTAACCTTAAACATAAATCTAACCCTAGACATAATCCTAAACCTAACCCTCATCCTAGCACTATCCCTAGCTCAAAACCTAACCTGTATCCTAAACCTAACTCTAACCCTAACCCTAACCCTAACCCTAACTCTAGCCCTAATCCTATCCAAAACCATATCACTAACCCTAGATGTAATGATGTTAATTATCCTAACGATAACCCTAACCCAAATGCTAACCCTAGGCCTAACCCTAACCCTGTCAATAACCCTAACCCTACCAATTACCCTAGTCTTATCCTGAATCCTAAACCTAAACCTATCCATTAACCTAACCTTTATTCTAACCCTAACGCTAATTTGAGCCCCACCCCTAATAATTAACCTAACACAAACCCAAAACCTGACCCTTACTCTAAAAATAAGCCTTACACTTTACCTGGGCCTTACCCTAAACCTAACATTAGACCTAGCCATGAACCTAACCTAATAACTATCCCTAGCCATAACCCTAACCTTGATATTATCCCTATCCCTAAAACTTGCCCTAACCCTAACTCAAACCCTAGCGCTCATCCTAACCCAAAATCTAGCCTTAAGTCTAACACAAACCTAACCTTAGACCTAAACCTAATTCTAATCATCACCCCAGGCATAAACCTAGATGTAACACTAAACCTAAAAATGGCCCTAATTGTAAGCCTAATTCTTACATTATCCGTAGCCTTAAAGCTAACACAAAACCTAGCCTAGACCTAATCCAAGCTCTAACCCTAGCTTTAACGCTATCCTAAATCTAACCCTAGCCATAACCCAAACCCTAACACTAGCACTAACCCTATCCCTTACCCAAGGTCAAACTATAACCCTAAAGGTACCCTTTTCCTAAACTTAATTCTACAACCAAACCCAAAACCTAACTCTATTACTAGTCCTAACCCTAATCCTCAATCTAGCTCTATCACTATCCTAAACCCTAACACTAACCCTGACCCTTATTGTGACCCTAACACTAACCATAGGTCTAAACCTGACCCTAACCCTAATCAGACCCCTAACATTGGCACTGCCTGTATCCCTATAACTAAACCTTACACTAACACTAGACCTAGATCTACACTCAATCTATTATCTAGTGATAACTGTAGGCCTAGCCCTAAACAAAACCTTAGTCCTAGCCCTAGTAATAACCCTTAACCTAACCCAAACACTAACCCTACCCCTAGAACAAAGCTTAGTCACTAATGCTGGCCCTAACAACAAACCTAGCCCTAAACCTAAGAAGGACCCTTACCTTAACACAAACCCTACCTCTAAACCTTATCCTAACAAAACACATAACCCTAACAGTAGACTTAGACATATCATTAACCCTGAGACTGGACATCACCATAGGCCAAAACCTACCTCTAACTCTATCCATTACCCTACCCTAACCATAACGCTAATACTAACCCTAGCCCTAACCCTCACACTGACTCTAACACTAATGTTCGTTCTAGTCCAAAACCTAGCTCAATCTCTAACCCTTAGACTTAACTTAACGCTTGCCCTAGTGCTAACCATAGCTCAAACTCTAAATCATACCCTAATCCTAAACCTAACCATAACCCTAGGTCTAAACCTAACTCTAGGCCTAATAATAACCATAACCATAGACCTAACCCTATCCCTTACCATAAGCACAACCATAACCCTAAGGCTAACACTAGGCCTAATGCTATCCCGTTTGCTAACTCTAACCCTATCAATTACCGTATACCTAACATGAACCCTAAACCCAAACCTATCATTACCCTATCCAAACCCTAATGCTAAATCAAGTCTAAACATAAACCCTAACCTAAACCAAACCTGAAACCTAATTCTAACCATAATAATAACCCTAGATCTAAACCTGATCCTAACCCTAACCTGAACACTTACACTAGACCTAGCCAAAAATCGAACTCTCAATCTATGCCTAATGTAAGCCTAGACCTGACATTGGCCCTACCCCTAATTCTTGCCATAACCCTAAAACAAATCCTAGCCCTCATCCTAGCCCTAAACCTAGCCTTATTACTAAATCAATCCATAACCCTAGTTCTAACCGAATTCTAACCTTTGACCTAGCTCTAAAACTAACTTTAACCCCATCCCTTCCCCTAATCCTAACCCTATTCCTAAATCTAAACCTACGCCTAAACTAGGCCTAACCCTAGTACAAACACTAGACCTAATCCTAGCCCTAATTTAGCCCTAAACCTAACCTAACCCTAGCCCTAAGACTAACTCTAACTCTTGTCCTAGCCATATTTCTACTTCTAACCCTATCCCTTACCATAATCCTATCACTTGCCTTTACATTAGCCCTAACCCAAGTTCTAGCCCTAATCCTATATCAAACCCTAACTCTAAATCTAACCAAACCCTAAGCTAAACATCTCACTAACACAAGCTGTAACACTAATGCTAGTCTGAAAACTAGCACTAACCTAGCCCTAGCCCTACAAAACAACCTAGCCATAGTCCTAACCCTAAACTTTAACATAAACCAAACCCTAAGCCTACACCTGGCCCTAAACCTAGCTCTAATTAGAGTCCTATGCCTAACCCTAAAACAAACCCTGACCCTGACTCTGACCCTAACAATAACGCTAGCTCTAAACTTCACTCAAAACCTAAATCTAAACCTAAGATAGCCCTAACCCTAACCCTAAAACTAGTTCTAATCATAACCCTAGTTCTTACATTGTCTCTAGTTCTAAACCTTACCCTAACCTAACCCAAAACCTATCTGTAATTGGAGCCATAACACTACCTTTAACCCTAAACATAACCCTAAATCTAGCCCTAAACCTAACCCTAACCCTAACCCTAACCCCTGACATAACCCAAAACCTAACCTTAATCCTAAACATAAACCTAGACCTAATCCCAGCTGTAACCCTTTCATTACCCCAATCCTAATCCTAACCCTAGTGCTAACCCTAGGATAACCCTAAACCTATTTCTACCCCTAAACTTATACATTGCCCTAAACCTAACCTGAACCCTAAACCTAATTATATCCATTAACCTAATCCTAACCCTAATGATCTTACCCCTAAAACTATCTCTAACCATAACCCTAGACTTAACATTAGCCATAGCCCTAATAAAGTCCTAAACCTGAAACAAACTCTAGCCCTAATCCTAGCTCTAATCTTAGCCTCAATCCTAAACCTAACCCTAACCATATACCTAAACCTAATTTTAACCCTTGCTCTAGTTCTAAGCTAGCTATAACATCATACCTAACCATATCCATAACCATAACCCTAACCATGAACCTAGGCTCAGCATTAATACTCACCCTAGCAATAATTCTAGCAGTAATTAAGCCCCAATTTTAAGCATAAATCTAATCCTTACACTAACTCTAACTCTCGCCTTAGCCCTATCCCTAGTTCTAACCCTATTCCTTGTAATAACTCAAATCCTAGACTTAACAATAGCCCTATCCTTTGGTGTAGCCCTAAACCTAGATCTAACTCTAACTCTAAATATAACCCTAACCCTAAGCCTAAACCACACACTAACACTAGCTGTAACCCTAACGTTAATTTGAAAACTAGCCCCAACCCAAGCCCTAGCTCTCAAACAAAACCGAGCCATTTCACGGACTCTAACCCTTAACCTAAAGCAAACGCTAACCCTACAGCTAGCCCTAATTCGAGTCCTAACCCTAACCCTAGAACTAATATTAACCCTGACTCTGACCTTAACACGAAACCTAGCTCTACACATCACCCTATCCCTAAACCTAATCCTCACACTAAACCTCGCCCTAAACCTAACACTAAAACTAGCCCTAATCGTAATGCCAGTTCTTAAATTAGCCATAGTCCTAAACCTAACACAAAACCTAGCCCTTATCCAAGGACTAACCCTAGTTTTAACCGTAATCCTAACCATGGCTATAATCCTAACTCTATCCCTAGTCCTAATCCTATTACTAACTCCATTTCTTACATTACCCTCACCCTATTGTACCCCAGTCCTAACCCTAATTCTATGCCTACCCCAAACCCTAACTCTATTATTAGTCCTAATCCTAAACCTCATTCTAGCTGTAAACTTAACCCAAACCCTAACTCTAACCCTGACCCTTATTCTGACCCTAACACTAAACCTAGGTTCAAACCTGACCCTAACCCTTAACTGAAAACTAACACTAGCCATAACATTAACGCTAAACCTAAACCTAAAAATAACACTAGCCCTAGACCTAAACCTAATCTTAAATGTAGCCATAACCCGAGCATTAGCCCTAACAATAACCCTTAACTTAAACAAAACACTAACTCTACTCCTAGACCTAACCCTAGTCCTCATTCTGGACCTTAGCCTAAACCTGATACTAACCTGAACCCTGACATTTACCCTAACAAAAACCCTAGCTCTAAACCTTATTCTATGCCAAAAACTAACCCTAACACTAGATGAACTCTAAATATAGCCATAACCATTACTCTAGCTCTTACATTACCCATACACCTAACAGTAGCCCTTAACCTCACACAAAACCCAGCCTGAATTACAGCCCTAAACCTAACCCGAAGCATAACTCTAAACCTAAACTTAGCCCTAACCCTAACCCTAACTCGTTCTAGCCCTAACCCTAGATCAAACACTAAAACTTACCATAAAATAACCCTAGCCCAAACCCTAAACCTCACCCTAATTCTAGCCCTAATCCTAACTCTAACCATAGCCCAAACCCTAGCTCTAATTCTATCCATTATGCTAATAATAACCCTAAAATTAATGCTACCCTAGCCCTTAACCTAACAGTAAATCTACCCTAGCCCAAACTGTAAAGATAACCCATACCCTAGCCATAAACTTAGTTCAATTCCTAACCCTTACACTTAATCTAACCATAACACTAACCCAAGGTCAAACCCTAAACCTAAACCCAGCCCTAATCCTAACCTAAACCCAAGCCCTAATCCTAGCTTGAACCCTATCCATTACTCTAACCCTAAACTTAACCTGAATGATAACACTAGCCCTAAAGCAAAACCTATCCTAACCCTAAACATAAATCTAACCCTAGAACTAACAGTAAAACTAACCTAACCCTAACCCTAAACCTAAGATAGCTCAAATGCTAACCCTAATCATAAACCTAAACCTAATGCTAACCTAAACCTAAAACTATCTTTAACCTGACATCTAAACCTATTACCCTAGCCCTAACCGTTACAGTAATCATGACCATAACCATAGACCAAACCATAAATTAATCTTAGACTTAGCAAATTTCCTAGCTCAAACCCTAAACCGTACCCTAAACTTAATTCTAAGTGTAACCCTCTCCCTAACCCTGACCCTAATGCTCTCTAGCCCTAATCCTAACCATTATCCTACCCCTAAACATAGGTTTAAACCTATAAATCATCCTAACAATAATTATAACCCTAATGCTAACCCTCGGCCTAACCCTAAACCTACCACAAACCCTTACCATATCCATTACCTTAAACCAAACCTAACCCTAAACCTAACACTATCCATTACCTTAACCCTAATTCTAACCTTAATGCTAATTTGAGCCTTAACACTAAAACTTAACCTAACCCAAACCCAAAGCCTGACCCTGACCCTAAATTACCCCAAATCTTAATCTGACCCTTTCCCTAAACGTAGCACTTTAATTTGACCTTGCCATAAACCTAATCCTAAAAATATCACTAACTATAAACGTAGACCTGACATTAGTCCTAGCCCTAATTGTTGCCCTAAACCTAACACAAAACCTAGCCCTAATCCTAGCCTTAACCTAAAACTAAACATAACCCTGGCCCTAACACTAAAGCTAATCATAAATCTAGCCCTAACCCTAATCATAGCACTAAAACAAAACCAAGCAACACGCCTAACACTAACCTTAACTTAAACAAAACCTTAGCACTACACCTGGATCTAACCCTAGCCCTAATTCAAGTCCTATTCATAATCTTAAAATTAACAGTTTATCTGACTTATATCCTAACACAACTCTAGTTCAAAACACCTCCATAAACTTAAACCTACCGTAATCCTATCCCTAGACTTAACCCTAAACTTAGCCCTAACCCTAGCTCAAAACCTATCATTTATGCTAAACATAACTCTAATCCTAACTCTAAACCTAGTTCTAACACTAACTCTAACTCAAGGCATATTCCTAACCATAATTCTAGTTCTAACCCTATCAATTACCCTAACTATAACCCTTACTCTAATGCTAACCCTAAGCCTAACCCTAGCCCAATCTCTAACGCTAACTGTATCAATTACCCTAAACCAAACCTGAACCTTTAAACAAACCCTAACTATACCCTAAACCTAACATTAATGCTAATTTGAGCCATAAACCTAAATCCTTACCTAAGCCAAATCCTAATCCTAATAATTCCCTGAGCTCTAAACCTGACCCTTACCCTAAACCTAACCCTTACACTAGATGTAGCCATAAGCCTAAGTTTAAGATTAGGGTAAGAGATGGCATTATAGCTAGGTATAGAGGTAGGGTGAGTGTTAGAATTAGGGTCAGGAGTATGGTTAGGGTTAGGGTCATGATTAAAGTTAGGCTTAGGGCTAGGATGAGGGCTAGGGTTTGTTTTAGGTTTAGGACTAGGATTAGGGCTAGGCCTAATTTCAGGTCCAGAATTACGGTTAAAGATAGTTTTAGGATTAGGATTATGGCTACATTTAAAGTAAAGTTTAGGTGTAGGGTTATGTTCAAGTTTAGAGCTAGGGGTTTTATTAGAGTCAATGTCAGGGATAGGGTTTGGGATAGGTTAAGGTTTAAAGTTAGGGCTTGAATTAGTGTGTTAGGGTTAGGGTAATGATAGGTTAAGTTTAGGTTCAGGTTAGGTTCAGGGTAATAGATTGTGTTAAGATTAGGGATAGGTATAGGTTCATGCCTAGGGTTAGCATTAGGGTAATGGTTTTCATTATGATAATGGATACAGTTAGATATCAGTTTAGGGCTAGGTTTATGGTTATGAATAGGGCTATGGTTAAAGCTAGGATTAGAGATATGTTTTGGATTACGTTAGGGATAGTGCTACAGATAGGGCTAATGTAAGTTCTAGGGTGAAGTTTAGGGCTAGTTTTAGGGCTAGAGTTATTGTTAGGGTTTGGTTTAGGGTTAGGGTGATGTTTAGATCTAGTAGTGTTAGGGTCAGTGTCAGGTTCAGGGTTAGTTTAAGGGTTTGGCTTACAACTCATATTAGGGTTAGTGTTAGGACTAGGTTTAAGGTTAGGGTTTGGTTTAGGTTAAGGGTGTTAGTATTATAGCTATAGCTCAGCTTTGTTTTAGGGCTAGGGCTAGTGTTAGGGCTAGTTTTAGGATTAGTGTTATGGTTTGGGCTAGTGTTAGTGTTTGGGTAGTTTTCGGGTTAGGGCTCAATTTATAGTTAGATTTTGTCTAAAGTTAGAACTAGGGCCAAGGATAGGGCAAGGGTTTGGGCTAGGGTTAGGGCTAGGGTTAGGTTTACGGTAAGGCTTAGAACAAGTGAAAGGTCTCATGTTAGAGTTAGTCTTAGGACTAGGGTTAGGGATAGGGCTAAAGAATGGCTACGATTAGGGCTAGGGTGTCAGGGTTAGGCCTAGAGTTTGGGTTAGGGTTGTAATTAAGGATATGGTTAGGGATAGGATAAGGTCTAGGGTTTGTGTTATGGTTAGGGCTAGAATTATGGCTAGGGCTAATGTCAGGTCTAGGGTTACAGTTAGCAATAGTTTTATGGAAATGTTTACGGCTAGGTCTATTGTACTGGTTTGGTATATGGTAAGAGTCAGGTTTTGAGCTAGGGGAATTACTAGGGCCAGGCTCAGTGTTAGGGCTTGATTAACGTTTGAGTTTATGGTTACAGCTGGAATTAGAGTTAGGTTTAGGGTTAGGGTAAACATAGGGTTAGATTTAGTGTTTAGGTTAGTTTTAGGGAAATTGATAGTTTTGGGGATAGTGATAAGGTTAGGTTTAGTCCTAGGATTAACATTAGGCTAAGGGTTATGTTTAGGGTAATGGATACAGTTAAGGTTAGGGATAGCATTATGGTTAGGATTAAGTCTTTGGTAAGGGTTAGGGTGAGAGTTAGGATTCAGGCTAGGTTTACAGCTCGGATGAGGGTTTGTGTTAGGGTTAGGGCTAGAATTATGGCTACAGCTAATGTCAGGTCTAGGGTTACTGTTAGGGACAGTTTTACAGAAAGGTTTATGGCTAGGTCTATAGTAAGGTTTAGGTAGAGGGTAAGAGTCAGTTTTAGAGCTAGGGGAATTATTAGGACCAGGAGCAGAGTTACGGCTTAGTTTAGGTTTGAGTTTAGGGTTACAGCTCGAATTAGGGTTAGGTTTAGGGTAAAGATTGAGTTAGGTTTAGGGTTCAGGTTAGGTTTAGGGTAATTGATATTTCTGTGGATAGTGATAGGGTTAGGTTTAGTCTTAGGGTTAGCATTAGGATAAGGGTTATGTTTAGGGTAATGGATACAGTTATATTAAGGTTAGGTCTAGGGTTATGGTTAGGATTAGGTCTTGGGTTAGGGTTAGGATGAGGGTTAGGATTAATACGAGGTTTATGGCTCGGATGAGGGTTTGTGTTAGGGCTAGTGCTTGGATTAAGTCTAGGGCGAGCATTACAGTTAAGGGTAATTGTAGGGTTTGGTTATGAACAGGTCTACTGTGAGGGTTAGGTTTAGGGTAAACATCAGGGTTAGAGGTAGGTGTGTTATTATGGTCAGGGTCAGGATTAGGGATTGGTTTTGCTTAGGGTTTAGAGTTCAGGCTTTAATTAGCATTAGTTTCAGGGTAATGGATATGGTTAGGTTTAGCGTTCAGGATAGTTTTAAGGTTTTAAATAACCGTAGGAATAGCTATACAGTTAGGTTTAGTCCTATCATTAGAATTTGGTTAGGCTTAAGTTCAGGGTAAAAGAGGATTACAGGTAGATTTAGGGTTACGTTTATGGTTAAGATTAGGACTAGTGTTAGGGTTAGGTTTATGTTTAGCCCTAGGGTTAGGGTTAGGTTTAAGGTAAGTGTTATGGTTGGAGCTAGATTTAGGGCTAGGGAGAGGGTTAGGGTTAGAGCAGGTCTAGGGTAAAAAAAAAAGGTTAGGGATACGTTTAGCATTAGGGTTAGGGTTAGGGTTACGGTGAAGGATACAGTTAGATCAAGGCTTTGGCCAATGTTTACAGTTAAAATTCGGGTTAAATTTAGGATTAGGGATAGGGCTATGTTAATATTTAGGGTTAGGATTAGAGCTCAGTTTTGATTAAGAATTAGGGTTAGAGTTACGTTATTCAAATTTCTTTGATACAATCTAGGACTCATCTTTAAATAACCTTACTCTGTTTCCCAGATTTAGTCCTTTTGGTTCAACTGTTTTGTGTCTGAAACAGTTAATGTTTTCATTTAACTTCATTTTGACCTATACAAGTAAATGTAAATGGACCTGGAAATCAAACAGAGTTCATGCTAGCTGCTTGAAACTGCACACACCCCTGAATTCTTTGTGGGGGACACTCTGGTATGTTCCTTGTGAGTGTAGGCCTAAGCTGAAGCATGCAAAGACAACTTTATCTGAGAGCCATTTAGGAGAAAGTAGGGAATATGCATGCACTGAAATTCCTCCCATAAT
Source organism: Marmota flaviventris (assembly GCF_047511675.1). Classification (NCBI taxonomy): domain Eukaryota; kingdom Metazoa; phylum Chordata; class Mammalia; order Rodentia; family Sciuridae; genus Marmota; species Marmota flaviventris. Next base: position 430,179 of record NW_027288380.1, on the reverse strand, counting down.
TATTTTGTCAGATTTGTTTGATACTGAGTAGGATTCATTATTTAGCTTTCCCCACAAAACTCTCCAAGTATGGGACTTCTAGGATCAATGGTTCTCTAATCAGGTTGGGGTTAGTGTTAGGTTTAGCATTAGGGCTAGGTTTAGATGTAGTGTTAGGGTGAGAGTAAGTTTTGTACAAATTACTTTGATACTTGGAAGGAGTCATCATTTACCTAGCCTTAATATGTTCCTCAGGTTTGGGCCTTCTCATTTCAATGGTTTGCTAACAGGGACACTCTGTATTTTAAGGTTTTACTTCATATTGACCTATATAGGTAAATGAAAATGGAGGTTGAAATCAAACCGAGTTGGTGCTAGCTGCTTGAAACTTCAAACACTGAATCAGTTCTCTGTGGGAACTCTCTGGATCTTCATGAAGGTAGCCCTATGATGAAGATGGCCAAACAATTTATCTGAGAGCCCTTTAGCAGAAAACAGAGAAATGTGCATGAACTGAAATACCACCTCAATTATTTGGTCATATTTCTTTGGTACTGCATAGGATTCATCTGATAGCTTAGCCCACTATGCTTCCCAAGTTTGGGACTTCTAGGATCATCAGTTTTTCAATCATGTTAGGGTTTATGTTAAGGATAGTGTTAGGGCTAATATTAAAGCTAGTATTAGGATTTGAGGTACTTTTTTAATAAAATTTCTTTGATACTGGACAAGATTCATTATTTTCTTACTATACTCCACCTCTTTGGGCCTCCTAGGTTCAAGGGTTCACTGTAAGGGACAGTTTGTATTTTAAAGTTTTAGTTCATTTTGTCCTATGCAGGTAAATGGAAATGGAATTTAAAATCAAACAGCATTGGTGCTAGCGGCTTGAAACTTCACACTCCATCAATTCTCTGTGAGCAAACTCTGGTTTGTTCTTGTGACAGTAGCCCTAAGCTGAAGCATGTAAAAACAACTTTATCCAAGAGTCCTTTAGGAAACAGGGAAATATGCATGTACTGATATAATCCATCAACTTTTTGGACAGATTTCTTTGATACTGCACAGCATTCATCCTTTAGCTTTCCCCACTAGGCTGCCCAAGTTTGGAAATTCTACAGTCAAAGTTTCATTAAAATATTAGGGTTAGGGGAAGAGCTAGGGTTAGAGCTAGTTTTAGGGTTAGAGTTAGTTTTATTCAAAATTCTTTGATACTTGTCAGGATTTATCTTTTAGCTAGATTTACTCTGTTCCCTAGATTCAGGCCTTCTCCTTTCACAGGTTTGCTGTCAGAAACATTTTGTATTTTAAGATTACACTTCATTTTGACCTATATGGGAAACTTAATGGTGTTGAAAAATCAAACAGGGTTTGTGCTAGCTTACTGAAACTTCACACACTCTATCAGTTCCCTCTAGGGACTCTGGTATGTTCCTTGTAAAAGTAGGCCTATGGTTAAGCATGCAAAAACAACTTAATCTGAGAGCCTTTTAGGCGAAAACAGGAAAATATGCATGTATTGAAATACCTCCTATAATTATTTGGTCGGTTTTGTTTGATGTTGGATAGAATTCATCACTTAGCTTGCCCCATAAGGCTCCCCAGTGCGGGAAGTCTAGGATCAATGGTTCTCTAATCAGGTTAGGGTTAATATTAGGTTTAGGGTTATGTCTAGGGCTAGGGTTAGAGGTAATGTTAGGGTGATAGTTTGTTTTGTTCAAATTTCTTTGATACTGTGCAGGAGTCATCTTTTATCTAGCCTTCGTATGCTCCCAAGGTATGTTCTTCTCAATTCAATGGTTCACTATCACACTTTGTATTTTAAGGTGTCACTTCATTTTGACACCTATGAGTAAATGGAAATGCAGGTGGAAATCAAACAGGCATCCCTTCCCCTAAACTTAACCCTAAACGTAACCATAAAAATAGCCCTAATACTAGGATTAAGGCTAACACTAACCCTAGACCTATTCCTAGCCCGAATTTAGCCCTAACCCTAACCCAAACTCTACCATAAGACTACGTCTAACTCTTGCCATAGCCCTATTCCTAGTTCTAACCCTATCCTTTACCATAACCCAAACACTAGCACTAATCTTAGCTCCAACACTAGCCATAGTCCTAACCCTAGAATTACCCACAACTCTAAATCTACTCCTAAGCCTAAACTCACCCTATCAGTAGCAATAACATTAATGCTAATCATAAAACTACACTTAACTTCAGCTTTAGCCCGAACACAAAACCGAGCCATGGGACCAACCCTAAATCTTAACGTAAACCAAAACCTAACCCTATATCTAGCCCTAAGCCTCCCCTAATTTGAGTCCTATCCCTAACCATAAAATGAACTGTTACCCTGATTCTGATCCTAACACTAACCCTAGTTCAAAACATCAACCTAAACCTAAACCTAATCCTATAACTAAACTTATTCCTAAATGTAACCCTAAACTAGCCCTAATCATATCCTTAGTTCTTGCATTAGCTGTATACTTCTAGGAGAGCCCTAACATAACCCAAAATCTAGCCCTAATCCAAGACCCAACCCTAGCTTTAACCCTTACTCGAATCCTAAACCTAGTCCTAAACCTTACCCTAAACCTAACCCTAACTTTAATCCTTGCATTAAACCTAAACCTAACCCTACCCTAGCCCTGACTCTAACTATAAATCTAGCCCTAAACCTAGCTCTACCCTATCCATTACTCAAACCCTAACACTAAACCTAATGCTAATCCTCAGGCTGACCCTAGCCATATTCCTAAACCTAACCTGTCAATTACCCTAAAACTAACCTTAACCCTACCCCCAAAATATCATTATCCTATATGGAACGTTAACCCTAATGGTAACTCAAGCCCTAATCCTAACACTAAACCTAAACCTAATTCTACAAAACCCTAACCCTAAGACTAACTCTAACACTCACCCTAGCCCTATCCCTAGATTTAACCCTATCCCTTATGATAACCCAAACCCTAGACCAAACCCTAGCCATAACCTAGATTTAACCTGATTCTAAATCTAACCCTAACCATAAGCTTAAGCCATACCCTATCACTAGCTTTAACCCTAACACTAATTTGAAAACAAGCCCTAACCCTAGCCCTAGCACTCAAGCAAAACCGAGCCATAGCACTGACACTAACACTTAACATAAACCATAGCCTAAACCTACACCTAGCCCTAACACTAGCCCTAAATCAAGTCTTAACCCTAACCTTAGAACTAATTCTAACCCTGACTCTGACCCTAACACTGACCCTAGCTCTATACATCACCCTATCCCTAAACCTAATCCTAACACTACACCTCGCCCTAAACCTAACCCTAAACTAGCCCTAATTGTAACGCCAGTTCTTACATTAGCCATACCCCTAAAGCTAACACAATAACTAGCCCTAATCCAAGGCTTAACCCTAGATTTAACCCTAATCCTAGCCCTAATCCTAACCCTAGCCATAGTCGTAACCCTAGCTCTAACTCTATCCCTTACCCTAAGACAAACCCTCACTCTATTGCTATCCTAGTCCTAATACTTATCCTAAGCCAACTCCAAACCCTAACTTTATTACTAGTCCTAAACCTAGCCCTTATTCTAGCTCTAATCTTAACTCAAACCCTAACCCTAACCCTGACCCTTATTGTGACTCTAACACAAAACCTAGGTTTAAAACTGACCATAACCCTTATCCAAAACCTAACACTAGCCCTACCAGTAATCCTATACCTAAACTTAACACTAACACTAGCCCTAGACCTAAACCTAATTCTAAATACAGCCATAGCCCTAGCCTTAGCCCTAACAATAACCCTTAGCCTCAACCAAACCCTTCCCCTGTACCTAGACCTAACCCTAGTCCACATTCTGGACCTAAACCTAATCCTAACCTAAACCCTGACACTTACCCTAACAAAAACCCTAGCTCTAAACCTTATCCTAACCCCAAAACTAACCCTAACACTAGAAAAACCCTAAATCTAGCCATAATCATAACTCTAGCTCTTAAATTACGAATACACCTAACATTAGCCTGAAACCCCACACAAAACCTAGCCCTAATTGTAGCCCTACAACTAACGCTAAGCATAACTGTAACCCTAAACCTAGCCGTAAACCTAACCCTAATCCTCATCCTAGCTCTAACCCTAGATCAAACCCTTAACCTTACCATAAACATAACCCTAGCCAAAACCCAAAACCTCACCCAAACCCTAGACCTAATCCTAACCATAACCATAGCACAAATCCTACCTCAAACTCTATCCACTACCTTAACCATAACACTAAACCTAATGCTAACCCTAGCAATAACCTTAATCCTAACACAATCCTAGCCCTGACTGTAACCCTAACCATCACTCCAGCCCTAACCCTATATCAATCCCTAACCATTAAACTTAAGCTAACACTAAATCTAACCGAAGGCCTAACACTAAACTAACCCTAGCCCTAATCCTAACCTGAATCCTAGACATAACCCTAGCTTGAAACCAACCCATTACCCTCACCCTAAACTTTACCTTAATGATAACATTAGACCTAAAGCTAAACATACCATAAACATAAACAGAAACCTAACCCTAGAACTAGCAGTGAACCTACCCTAAACCTAACCTAAGCTATCTCAAATCCTAACCCTAAACTTTACCCCTAGTTCTAAACCTTTCCTAACCGAAAACTTAATCCAAACTCTAGACATATATATAACCCTAACACAAAAAACTAGCCACAACCATTACCCTAGCTTTTACATTATCCATAGCCATAACACTAGCCTTACCTCACACAAAAGCTAGCCCTAATACAAGCCCTAAACCTAGACCTAAGCATAACCTTAACCCTAACTGTAGCACAAACTCTAAACCTAATGCTTGCCTTAGATCAAACCCTAGATCAAACTCTAACCCTTATCTAAACATAACCCTAGCTCTAACCCTAACTCCAAACCTATCCCTCAAAGTAACTGATACCATAGCCCATATCCTAGCTCTAACTTTATCCATTACATTAGACATAACCTTAAACCTAATGCTAAACCTAGCCGTAACCCTAACCCTAACCCTAACTGTAGCCCTGACTCTAACCATAAACCTCGCCCTAGCCCTAACCATAGCTCAAACCCTAACACTTACATTAAAACTAACCCTAACACTAGCCCAAGTTGTAACCCAAACCTTAGGACTAATCCTAACCTTAAATTAAGCCCTAACACTAGCACTAAACATATTCATTACCCTAAATATAAGCCTAAACCAAATACTAACCCTAGGCCTAACCAGAACCCTATCCCTAACACTAACCCTATATATTACTCTAAACCTAAACTGTAAACCTAACTTTATCCATTACTCTAACCCTAACCATAACCCTAATGCTAATTTGAGTCCTAAGCTTAAACCTTAACCAAAACCAATCCTTAACCCATACTCTGACTGTAATAATAACCTAGCTATATACCAAACCCCTATGCAAAACCTAAGCCTTCCACTAGACCTAGCCATAAAGCTATCCCTAACTCTATCCCTAACGATAACCCTAGACGTGATATTAGCCCTAGCCCTTATCCTAGCCGTAACGCTAACACAAACACTAGACCTGATCCTAACCATAAACCTAGACTAAATCCTAAACAAAATTCTAACCTAGCCCAATCCCTAAATATAACCCTCGCCCTAGCACTGAACCTAGCTATATAACCCCAACCCTTCCCCTAAAACTAACCCTAACATTAGCCCTAACCATACGCCTAACCCTAACACTAATCATAGCACTAATCCTATCCCTATTTGAACCCTAACCTTAACCCTACCCCTAAACCTAGCTATTGTTCTAACCCTAAATCTTAACCACAACCAAACCCTAAACCATAACTAGCCATAACCCGAGCTCTAATTCGAGTCTAGGCCTAAAACTAACCCTCACACTGACTCATATCCAAACACAAACCCTAGCTCTAAATATCACCCTAAACCTAAAACTAATGCTAACACTAGATCTAGCTGTAAGACTAACCCTAAAACAAATCCTAATCATGACCCTAGTTCTTACATTGGCCTTAGCCAAAATCTAGCACTTAACTCTAACACAAAAATAGTCCTAAGCCGTGCCCTAAAACTAGATTTAACCCTAACCCTAACCCTAAAACTAGCCCTAAACCTAGCCCTAATCCTAGCCCTAACCCTAGCTCTAATCCTATCCATTACACCAAAACAAACCCTATTCATAATGCTAAATCTAGTCCTAATCATAATCCTTAGCCAATCCCAAACAATAACCCTATTACTAGTCCTAACACTAAACTCATTCTAGATCTAACCCTTAACTAAATCCTCACCCGCACCTTCACCCTTATTCTGACCCTAACACTAATTATAGGTCTAAATTTGATGCTAAACCGAAACTGAAACATGAAACTAGCCCTATCTAGAAAAATTATACCTAAATCTAACACTAACACTACCCCGAGACCTAAACCTAATCCTAAATCTAGCTATTACTCTAGCACTTGACCTAAACAAAAATATAGTTCTATCCCTAACCATAACCCTTAACCTCAACCAACACTAACACTACCACTAGACCTAACCCTAGTCCTATTCTGACTTTCACACTAACCCTAACTTTAACCTGAACACTGGCCCTGACACTAACATTAAACCTAGCTATAAACCTGACCCTAACCCAAAACCTATACCTAACACTAGACCTAGTGTTAATCTTAACCCTAAAACTAGCTCTAATCAGAACCATAGATCTTACATTACACATAGCACTAAACCTAGGCCTAAATCTAACACAAAACTTAAATAACCCTAACCCTAATCGAGGCCTAAACCTACCCTAAGCATAACCCTCACCCTAACCCTAACCCCAGTCCTAACCCTAAACCTAACCCGCACCTTAGTCCTAATCTTAGCACAAAGACTAATTCTTAGCCCAAACATGACCCTAGCACTATTCCTAAACATAACCCTAAACATAGCCCTAATCCTAACCTTAAATCTAAACCTAACACTAGCTCTAACCCTAGGCATTAGCCTAAATCTAACCCTACCCCTAATAATAAGCCTATCCCTAACCCTTACCGAAACCCTAATCCAAACCATTATCCGATCCCTACACCTAACCCTAAACCTACAACTTGCCATAGCCTTAACCCTAACTCAAAACCTAAATTTTAACTTAAAACCAACAGTAAACCTAGCCCTAAACCTAAACTTAAATCTAAACCTAACCTTAACCATAAAGCTAACCTTACATCTAACCCAATCTTTTACCCTAAACCTAATGCTAACCCTAATGAAAACCCTAGCCCTAACCCTAACCCTACCCTAAGCTAGGGTTACTAGCCCTAACTCAAAATCTAACCTAACTCTAGCCCTAATCCTAACCTAACCATAGCCCTAACCATAGTTCTAACCCTATATATTATCCTTATGATAACCCTAATCCTAATGCTAACCCTAGGCAAAACCCTAACCCTTTTGCGAACCCTAAAGCTCTCCAAGCCCTAAACCTACCCTGAAACCTAAACCTAACCCAATCAATTACCATAACCCTAACACTAACCCTAATGCTCATTTGAGCCCTATCCCTAAACTTTACCCTAAAACAAACCCTAAACCTGATCCTGACCCTAAAAATACACCTAGCTCTAAACCTGACCCTTACCCTAAGCCTAAAACTTACACTAGACCTAGACACAAACATAACCCTAAATCTACCCCAAACTGTAACACTAGACCTGACATAAGCCCTAGCCCTAATTCTAGACCTAACACTACAACTCACACTAGGATTCATCCTAGCCCTAAACTTAGCATTAATCATAACCCTAACCCTAACCCTATTCCTAAAAAAAAAAAAAAAACTCTAACCCTCACCCTACCTCTAAACCTAACTATAACAACATACCTTACCCTAAAATTAACTGTAACACTAGCCCTAACACTAAGCCTAAGCTGAACACTAGCCCTAGACCTAATCCGAGTCCTAACTTAGCCCTATCCCTAAAACTAACCAAAACCCTAGGCCTAAGACTAACTCTAAATCTAGCCCTAATCCTAGCCCTAACTTAGCCCTATCCCTAAAACTAACCAAAACCCTAGGGCTAAGATTAAGTGTAACTCTCACCCTAGTCCTAGACCTAGTTCTATCCCTATCTGTTAATGTAACCATAACCCTAGCCCTGACCCTTGCCCTATAGTTAGACCTAGCCCTAATCCTAGATCTAACACTATATCTAAATCTAACCCTAACCCAAAGCCTAAGCCTAACACTAACACTAGCCCTAACCCTAATGCTAATCTTATAACTAGCCCAAACCCTAGACCTAGAACTAAAAAAACAAAACAAAACAAAACAAAACAAAGAACCAAAAACTGAGTAACAGCCCTAACCCTAAACATTAAATTAAACCAAACCCTAACACTACACCTAGACATAAACTTAGTCCTAACTCAAGTCCTAACCCTAACCTTAAAATTTACCCTGACCCTGATGCATAACCTAACACTGAACCTAGCTCTAAAAACCATGCTAAACTTAAACCAAACCCTAACAGTAACCCTAGCCCTAATTATAGTCATAAACCTCACCTTAAAACAAACCCTGACCTGACTGATATCCTAAAAGTCACCCTAGCTCTGAACACAGCCCTCATCTTAAACTGAACACTAAGAGTAGCCCTAGCGCTTATCTAAACCTAACACTAGACCTAGCCATAACCCTAACACTACAGCTAGCCCTCAACATACCCCTAGCTCTTATATTACCCATATCCCTAACCAAGGCCTAAACCTAACAAAAAAGCTAGAGCTAGTCCTAGGCCTAAATCAAGCCTTAAGCATAACATTAACACTAGCATTAGCTCTAACCCAAACCTAACTCTCGCCTTAGTCCTAATCCTAGCTCAAAGCATAAAGATTTCTCTAAACATAAACCTACACCTATCCCTCAATCTAACCCTTACCCTAGCCCTAATTCTAACCTTAACCCTTGGCCTAAACCTAGTTCTAAACCTACCCATTACTCTAAACCTAAACCTAAACTTATTGATAATCCTAGGCTTAATGCTAAACCTAAACCTAATTGGAAAACTAACCCTAGACCTAACCTTAAACCTCACAGATAGACCTAACCCTAGCTCAAACCCTAACCCATACTATAAACCTAAACATAACCATAGCCCTAACTCTAAGCCTAAACCTCAGTCTAACTTTAAACATAGCCCTAAATCTACATCTAAACCTATACATTACCCTAACCCTATTCCTAATGATGTCCCTAGCCCTAATACTAACTCTAACCCTATGAGTACTATAATCTTATCCCTAGTAGTAACCCTAAACCTAACCCTCACCCTAAACCTAACTGTAGATCAAAACCGAACCCTTATGGTAAACATAAACCTAAGCCTAACCCTAATTTTAACCCTAATCCTAACCCTAATTCAAGACCTATTCTTAGCCATAAACCTAGCCCTAAACTTAGCTCTAATCATATCCATTATACTAACCATAACCCTTAACCTAATGTGAACCCTAGGCCTAACCTTAACCCTATTGCTAACCCTAACCCTATCAATTACCCTAAACCTAATCTTAATTCTAAACACAACCCTATGATTTCCCTAACCCACACCCTAGTGCTAATTCGAGCTCTAACCCTAAAACCTAACCTCAAATGAGCTCTAACATCACCCTGACCCTAATAAATCTCTTAGCTCTAAGGATGAATTTTACACTAAACCTAACCCGTACACTAGACCTAGCCATAACACTAATCCTAAAACTATCCCCAACCATGAGCTTAGACCGGACATTAGCCATAGCCCTAATCCCAGCCCTAAACCTAACACAAACCCCACCCCTTATCCTAACCCTAAACCTAGCCTTAATCCTAACCCTAAACCTAACTTTTGGCCTAAACCAGGAACTAACCCTAGCCCTAATCTTAGCACTAATGTAGTCCTATTCATAACCCTAGCTCAAACCCTAGCCCTAGGACTAACTCTAACTCTCATCCTAGCCCCATCCCTAGTTCTAACCCTATCCATTTCTGGAACCCTAAATCTAGCCTTAAACCCAGCCCTAACACTAGCCCTATCATTAGCTCTAGCCCTAACCTGGATCAAATTTTAACTCTAAATCAAACCCTAATGCTAAGCCTAAGCCTAAGCCTAACTCTAAATTTAACTTTAACCCTAGCCATTAAACAAAACTGAGCCAGAGCCCTAACTCTAACCCTTAATCTAAACCAACCCTTAACCCTAACCCTAACCTTTTCTCTAATTCTAGTTTTAGCAGAAAGCTAGAACTAATACTGACCCTGACTCTGACCATAATACTAACCCTAGTCTAAACATCACCCTAACCCTAACCCTAAACCTAACACACGACCTACCACTAACCCTAACCCTAAATTTAACCCTAATTTTAACCATGAAACTTTCATTCGCCTTACCCCTAACCCTAGCACTAACTTCACTTAAAACCTAGCCCTAATCCAAGCCCTAACCCGAGCTTTAACACTATACCTAATCCTAACCCTAACCCTAATCAAAACCATGACCTAGCCCTAAACATATCTCTAAACCTCTCTATTGCAATAACCATAACTATAGGCCTAAATCTAACCCTATCCCTAATCCTATACCTATGCATTTTTCTAAACCAAACCTAAACCCTAAACCTCATATTATAATTACACTAACAGTAACCATAATGCTAATTTGAGCCCTAACTTTAAAACTTAACCTATCCCAAACTTCTAACCCAGACTTGACACTAGCTCTAAACCTGACCCTAACCCTAAACCTAACCCTTACATTATATGTAGGCATAAACCTAATCCTAAAACTATCTTTAACCATAAACCTAGATCTGATATTAGCCCTAGCCCTAATCCTAGCCCTAACACTAAAATAAAGCATAGCACTCATCATAGCCCCAAACCTAGCCCTAATGATTACCCTAACCCTAACCATAGCCCTAACCCTAATTGTAACCTTCACCTTATCTCTAAACCTAGCTATAATGCCATTCCTTACCCTAAACTTAAACCTAACCCTAACCCTAACTCTAGGCCTAAGGTGAACACTAATCCTAGCCCTAATCCTAGCCCTAATTTAACCCTATCCCTAACGCTAACCCTAACCCTAGCCCTAAGACTAACTCTAACTCTCACAGTAGCCCTATCCCTTCTTCTAACCCTATCCATTACCGTAATCCTAAACCTAGCCATAACCATTGCCAAATCCTTATTCCTAGTCCTAAATTAGATCTAAACTTAACTCTAAATCTAACCTTAACCCTAAGCCTAAGCCTATCATTAACATTAGCCCTAGCCCTAACGCTAATCATAAAACTAGCCCTAACACTAACCCTTGCAGTAAAACAAAACCGAGCAAGAGCCCTAACCCTAAACCTTAACTTAAACCAAATCTTAACACTACACCTAGACCTTACCCTAGCCCTAATTCAAGTCCTAATTTAACCTTAATACTATCCCTAACTCTAACTCATATCCTAACACTCACCCTAGCTCTAAACACCACCCTAACCTTAAACCGAACACTTACAGTAATCCTATCCTTAGTTCGAGTCCTAACCCTAAACCTAAAACTAAACCTGACCTTGACTATTAACCTAACACTAACACAAACTCTATATTTCCACCTAACCTTGAACCTAATCCTAACAATAGAGTTTTAACCCCTAACCATCACCCTAAAACTAACCCTAAAAACTATAGTTCTTACATTAGCCATTGCTCAAACTCTAGCCATAACCCTAACACAAAACTAGCCCTAATCTGAGCTTTAAACCTAGCTTTAACCCTAAATCTAGCCCTAACCCTAGCTTTAACCCTATACCTTACCCTATGCCAATCCATAAACCTAATCCTAATAATAATCCTAATCCTAAATTTATTCCTCAAACTAACCCAAACCCTAACCCTATTAGTTGTCCTAACCCTAGCGCTCATTCTAGCTCAAACCATAACCAAAACCCTAACCCTAACCCTGACCCTTATTCTAACCTAACACTAATCATAGGTCTAAACCTGAACCTAACCCTAAACCGAACCCTAACATTAGCCCTATTGGTAACCTTATACCTAAACCTAACCCTAACAATAGCCCTAGACCTAACCTAATCCTAATCTTTCCATAACTCTAGACCTAGATATAAATAAAAACTTAGCTCTAGCCCTAACAATTTCCCTTAGCCTAAAGCCAAAAACTAATACTTCTACTAGTTGTAACCCTAGTCCTAATTCTGGCTTTCCCATTAAACATAACCCTAAACTTAACACTGACCCTGACACTAACAGTAACCCTATCTCTAAACATCACCTTAATCCTAAACCTAACCCTAAAACTATACTTAGCTCTAACTTTAACGCTAAAACTAGCCCTAATCGTAACAAAGTTCTTACATTGGCCATAGCCCTAACCTATTGCAAACCCTAGCCCTAAACTAAGCCCAAACATAGCTTTAACCCTAAATCTAAATATAAACCTAACATTAGCCCTAACCCTAAACCTGGGCCTAACGGTAGTATACACCTAACCTAACACTAAATCTATCCCTAAGTGTAACCCTAGATCTGACATTAGCCCTAGCCCACATACTAGCCCTAACCCTAACACAAATATTAGCCATCATCCTGGCCCTAAACCTAGCTTTAATCATAACCCTAAACCTAACCCTAGACCTGACCCTAATACTAACACTTGCCCTAGCCCTCAATCTAGCTATAACCCAATACCTTACCCTAAATATAATCTTAACTCCAACCCTAACCAATGGCCTAAGGTTGACACTAACATTAGCCCTAATTGAGCCCTATCCCTAACGCTAACCCTAACCCTAACCCTAATCCTAGCTCTAAGACTAAATCTAACTCTCATACTAGCCCTATCAATAGTTCTAACCCTATCAATTACCATAATACTGAACCTAACCCAAACCTTAGTCCTAACCCTTGCCTTATCCTTAGCCCTAGCCCTAACCATAGATCAAAATCTAACTCTAAATCTAACAGTAACACGAAGCCTAAGCCTAACAATTATAAATGCATTTATATTTAGACTCTGTGTCTACAAGTGTTGGATTCAATTATTATTTAAAATTTAGTCATTAGTTACATAAAAGGCATATCATTTCTGGTGGTGTATAGAGAACTGAGTGTCAGGGGTAGGATGCCATGTTAAGGGGGAAAGAAATGAGGGTATGTGATTAACCTAACTTAGCAACTTTGGAGGAGAACTCTAATGAATAAGCAAGGGGAATTTATGGAAGAAGGTATAAATTCAAACTGCTTATCTGTATTCATAAAATTACCTTATGTATAAATAGTAAAAGTTAGGAGGTTGAAAGTGGGATAGAGGGAGAAAGAAAAAAGAAGAAAAATAACAAGGAAAGAAAGAAAGAGAGGGAGAAAGAAAATAAGTGCAAATAAAGAGGTGGTGAGGTGAGGCCTATGCAATTCCTCTAAATTATACAATTCTAGTGATTCAGTTCTTAAAGTCCAATTTCATGGAGAGTAATTGGTTTCAAATATGTTGAGGTTGTGAGGATGAGACTGGGAAGGGTACAGGAGAATGGATGAGAAAAGCAAGAAAAGAAAAGTAAGAAAGAAAAAAAGGCTCTCAGAAATCTGTTTTCTTTTCTTGCATTATGTGAAGTTTTCTATTCCTAGATTGAGTCTCTGTTCTCAGGGTGGAGGAGGTAGTGAGGGTGAGAGGGCTTGAGCTTCTACCTGGAGCCTCCATACTCTCAGTCTATGAAATGAAAACCAAATGCCTGTACAGTTTCTGTTCCTCATGGATTTCTACACCCCCAAAAAATGTGTGTGAAAAATCTTGAGTTATCACAGCTGGAGGTAGGGGAGTTGGAAACCTGGTACCTGATAAGCTGCAGAACCAAGCTGGTAGCCACGGACACTGATAGATGGCAAATAAGGTTTTGCAAGATGGATTCCATCTATAACCCATGTATGGTGTTTGGTGAGGTCGGTGGTTCTGGAGTGACATTGTGCTGTGTCCAGAGCTCGTTCTGGTGATTCTCAAGCAAAGTCTCCATGTTCTGTGCTGCCTTGCGTGTGTGCAGAGAGCTCCTGTGTGGCTGAGACTGCTGTCAGTGCCCTGTGAAACTGCACAGCCCAGCCTTCCAACTGTGCTGAGAGTACCCATGCGGCCCTAGATTTCTTCAAATTTCTATGGTACTGGGAAGGATTCATCTGTTACTTAGCCTTATTATGCTCCACAAGTTTGGGCCTTGTCGGTTCAATGGTTCACTGTCAGGAATAGTTTGTATTTTTGGTTTCAATTCATTATGGCTTATTGATGTGAATGAAAATTGAGCTGGAAATCAAACAGGGTTTGCCAAAGGTGCTTGAAATTTCACATAATTAGTTCTCAGTGGACACTCTCTAGTATCTTTCTTTTGAATGTAGGCCAAAGATGAAGCATGCAAAAGAAACTGTATCCGAGAGCCCTTAAGGAGAAAACAGAGAAACATGTTTGTACTGAAATAAGTCTCCCAACAATTTGATCAGATTTCTTTGATACTACACAGTATTCATCTTTAGCTTGCTCCACTAGGCTCCCCAAGGTTGGAACTTCTAGGATCAATGGTTCTCTAAATAGATAATGGTTAGTGTTAGGGTTTGGGCTAGCTTTAGAGATAGTGTTAGGGTTACAGTTTGTTTTGTTCAAATTTCTTTCATACTGGGAAGATTTTATCCTTTACCTAGCCTCACTATGAGCCCCAGTTTGGGGCCTTCTCAGTTCAATGGTTCGCTGTTGGAAATAGTTTGTTTTTAATGTCTCACTTCATTTTTACCTACATAGGAAAATGAGAATGGAGCTGGAAATCAGAGGGTTGGTTCTAGCTGGTTGAAACTTCACATAATCAATCAGTTGTCTGAGGCCACTCTCTGGTTTCTTCCTTGTAAAAGTAGCGATAAGCTGAAGCATGCAAAACAATTTATCCAAGAGCACTTTAGGAGAAAACAGGGCAACATGCATGTAATGAAATACCTCCCCCAATTATTTGGTCAGATTTCTTTGATACTGTGCAGGATTCATACGTAAGCTTGTGCCACTAGTCTCCCCAAGTTTAAAACCTTTATCATCAAAGGTTCTATTAAAAGGTTAGGCTTAGGGTTATGGTTAGACTTAGGGTTAGAACTAGTGTTAGGGTTAGTGTTAGATTTTTTCAACTTTATGAATACTGAGCAGGATTCTTTTTTTCTCTCTTCTTAGTATGCTCCCCATATTTGGGCCTCCTAGTAAAAGGGTTTGCTCTCAGGAGTAGTTTTAATTTTCATCTTTCACCTCATTTTGCCCTATAGCAGTGAATGGAAATGGAGCTGGACTCAAACAGGGTTGGTACTAGCTGCTTGAAACTTCGCACACTCAACTAGTTCCCAGGGCACATTCTCCCCTTTTATTCTTGTGGAAGTAGCATAAAGCTGAATTAGAAAGAAACAGCTTTACCTGTGAACACTTCAGGAGCAAGCTTTAATTTTTTTTGCATGGATTATTTGATATTGTACAGGATTCATCCTTTTCCTAGTCTTAGTAGGATCCCCAAGTTTGAGTTTTCAAGGTTTGCCAAATATTAGCCATCATCCTGGATTCTTTGAATCCAGTTTGAATTTTTAGATTTCACTGTATTATGGCCTACAGACTTGAATGAAAATGGAGCTGGAAATCAAACAGAACTAGGACTAGCTGCTTGAAACTTCACACACACAATCAGCTCTCTGTGGGCAATCTCTGGTTGTTCCTTGTGCAAGTACCTTAAACTTAAGCATGAAAAAATAATTTATCCAAGAGCACATTAGGAGAAAACAGGGAAATATGCACGTAATGAAATACCTCCCCCAGTTATTTGGTCAGATTTCTTTGATTCTGCACAGGATTCATCTCTTAGCTTGCCCCACTGGGCTCCTTTATTTGGGGAATACTCTGATCAATTGTTTTCTAAACAGGTTTGGTTCTATTTTTAATTAGTTATGGCTAGATTTACAGCTAATATTTTGTTAGATTTAGTTGTTTAAATTTCTTGATACTGGGCAGGATTCAACTTTGAAATATCCTTCTATATTCTTTTGGTTTGGACCTCTTACATCAAGGTTTTGCTCTTCTGAACAGTTTGTATTTTAAGTTTTCATTTCATTTTGACCTATGTATGTAAATGGAAATGGAGCTGGAAATCCAACAGGGTTGGTGCTAGCTACTTCAAACCTCACACACTCAATCAGTTTTCTATGGGTATTCTCTGGATTATTCCTTGTAAAAGTAGCCCTAAGCTGAAGCATGCAAAGCAACTTTATGTGAGAGCACTTTAGGAGAAATCAGGGATATATGCATGTACTGAACTACCTCCCCAATTATTTGGTCAGACTTCTTTGATATTGTGAAAGATTCATCTGTTCACTTACCCAACTTGGATCCCCAAGTGTGGGACTTCTGGGATTAAAGGGAATATAAACAGCTTAGTGTTATTGTTAGGGTTAGTGTTAGGATCAGGATTAGACCTATTGTTAAGATAAGAGTTACTTTTGTTTTTCAAATTTCTATAATACTTTGCAGGATTCATCTTTTTTTTTTTTTATTTTGACTATACTCCAAATGTTTGGGCCTCATACATAAAGAGTTTGCTTTCAGGAACAGTTTCAATTTTCATGTTTCTCTTCTTTTTTTTCCATGTAGGGGTGAATGAAGTAAAGCTGGAAATCAAAAAGGGTTTGGGATAGCTGCTTGAATAATCACACACTCCATCAATTTTCAGTGAGCATAATCTGGTGTTTCCCATGGAAGTAGTCATAATATGAAGTAGAAAGTAACAGATTTATCTCTGGGTGCATTAGGAGCAGATGGAATACACATGTAATGAAAGAGCTTCAAATATTTTTGGTTGGATTAATTTGATACTGTACAGGATTCATCCTTGACCTAGCCTTTGTAGGCTCCCCAAGTTTGGGCCTTCAAGTTTCAGTGGTTCAATGACAGGAACAGTTTGAATTTTTAGGTTTCACTTAATTTTGGACTATAGGTGTGAATGCAATGGAGCTGGAAATAAAACAGTGTTGCTGCTAGCTGCATGAAAGTTCACACACTCAGTAAACCCTGTGTGGGCACTCTTTGTTTTTTCTTTGTGAAAGTAGCTTAAGCTGAAGCATGAAAAACAATTTATCCATGAGCACTTTATGAAAAAAATAAAACAGGAAAATTAGAATGTACTAAAACACCTCCCCAAAATTTCATCAAATTTCTTTGATACTGCACATGATTCATCTGTTAAGTTGTCCGTTTATGCTCCCCAAGTTTGGGACTTGTATAATCATAGATACTCTAAACAGGTTAGAATTAGTTTAGGGTTGGGTTAGATACAGTGTTAGAGTGAGTTTTGTTCAAATTCATTTGATATTTGGCATAATTTGTTTTTTACCGAACCTCCCTATTTTCTCCAGGTCTGTGCCTTATCCCTTCAATGGTTTGCTCTCAGGAACAGTTTGTATTTTAAGGTTTCCTTCATTTTGACCTATACAGGTAAATATAAATGGAACTTGAAATCAAACAGGGTTGGTGCTCGCTGCTTAAAACTGCACACACTCAATCAGTTCTATGTGGGCACTGTGGTTTCTTCCTTGTGAAAGATTCCCAAAGATGAAGCATGCAAAAACATCTTTATCTGAAAGTACTGTTGAAGGTAACAGGGAAATATAAATGTACTGAACTACCTCCCCAAATTATTTGGGCAGATTCCCTTGACACTCCCTAATCCTAACAGAAACACGAGCCCTAAACTGAGTCCTAACCCTAGATGTAAACCTAACTTTAATCCTAGCCCTATCCTTACCTCTAACTATATCACTTACCCTAAGCCAAACCCTATGCCTAATGCTAACCTTAGTCCTAATCCTAATCCATAGCCTAATCCAAACCATAACCCTATTACTAATCCTAAACCTAGCCCTCATTCTAGCTCTAAACCTAACTCAAATCATGACCCTAACAAAAACCCTCAGTCTAAATCTGATCCTAACCTTAAAGCAGACCCTAAAATAGCTCTAACACTAAACTTATACCTAAACCTAAGCCTAACACTAGCCCTAGACCTAAGCCTAATCTTCAATATAGCCATAATTCTAGACCTAGACCTAAAATATCCCTGAGGCCTAGCCCTAACATAACCCTTAACCTAAAGCAAACACTAACCCTATCCCTAGATCTAAACCTAGTCCTAATTCTGGCTTTCACCCTAAACCTAACTCTAACCTGAACAATGACCTTATCACTAGCACTAAACCTAGCTCTAAACCTGATCCTAACCCAATACCTAAAACTAACAATAGACATAGCCATAACCCTAACCCTAAAATTATCTCTAATCAGAACCCTAGATCTTATATTACACATAGCCTTAACCCTGGGCCTAAACCTAACACAAAACTTAGCACTATTCTGATGCCTAATCCTACCCTAAAAATAGCCATAATCCTAAATGTAGCGCTAACCCAAACCCTCACCTTAGACATAACCCTAGCTCAAAGCCAAACCCCTAGCCTAAACAAAATTGTAGGCCTATTTGTAAACATAAACCTAACACTTGCCCTAATCCTGAACTTAACCCAAGTACTAACCCTAGCTCTAAACCTAACATTACCCTAACCCTAACCCTAACCCTAACCCTAATAATAACACTAGCCCTAAACCTAACCATATCCATAACCTTAATTTTAAACCTAACCCTCGTCTTAACCCTAAACCTAACCCTTGCCATAAACTTAACCCTAAACCATGCCAAAAATAAAAACTAAACCTACCCCTGAACCTAAATTTAACAATAACCTAAACTTAACCCTAAACATAATCTTACATCTAATCCAATACATTACTCTAAAACTAGCCCTAACCCTAATGAAAACCCAAGCCCTAACCCCAACCCTAACCATAGTCATAACCATAACCCTAATCTAGACCTAACACTAAACCTAACACTCCCCCTAGCCCTAACCGTAACTTAAACCCTAAACCTTACACTAACCTTACCCCTAGCCCTAGCCCTAATCATAACCCTAACTCTATCCCTAAACCTAATATTAAACCTAGCCCTAATCCTAGCCCTAATATAGACCTATTCCTAAACCTAACTCTTACACTAGAATGAAGATTAACTATAATTCTTACACAAGACCTATCCCTATTCTATCCCTACACCTTGCCATAACCCTAACGCAATCCCTAACCCTAGTCATAACCCATGCCCTAGCACTAATTCTAGATCAAACCTATCTCTAAAACTAACCGTATCCTTTACCATAACCCTAACCCAAGCCCTAACCCTAGTCATAATCCTTAGCCCTAGCACTGACCTATCTCTAAAACTAACCCTAAACTAAGGCCTCAGCCTAACCCTGAAATTAGCTCTAACCCTAATACTATTCCTAAAGTTAGCCCTAACCCTAGCCCTAGCCCTAAAACAAAACTGAGCCATATGCCTAACAGTAACCCTTACTCTAGGCCAAACCCTAACCCTACACAAGCCCTAACCCTAGCCCTAATTTGAAACCTAAACCTAACCCTAAACCTAACCATGACCCTGAATCAAATCCAAAACTTAAACCTAGCTCTAAACATCACCCTAACCTTAAACCTAACCCTAACAATAGGCCTAGCCCTAAACTTAACCATAAAACTAACCTTAATCATAACCCTATTTCTTACAATAGCCATAACCATAACACTAGCCCTAAACCTAATACAAAATTAGTCCTAATCCAAGCCCTAACACGAGCTTTAACCATAAACCTAACTCTAAACATAGTCCTAAACTTAGCTCTAATCCTATCGCTTACCCTAAGCCAAACCCTCACCCTAATGCTAACCGTATTCTTAGCACTAATCCTTAGCCTAACCAAAACCTAACTCTATACTAGTTCTAACCCTAGCCTTCATTCTATATATAACCATAAACCGAACCCTAACCCTATCCCTGACCATTATTCTGACCCTAACACTAATCTTAGCTCTAAAATCTAAACCTAACCCTAAACTGAACACTAACACTAGCCCTACTGGTAAACTTACACCTAATCCTAACCCTAACACTAGACCTAGACCTAACCTAATCCTAAATCTAGCCATAACTATTGCTCTAGACCTAAAGACAAACTAGACCTAGCCTTAACAATAACTTTTAACCTAACCCAAACACTAACCCTACCTCTAGATCACACCCGAGTCCTAATTCTGTGGTTAAAATTAACCATGACCATACCTGAACACTGTCCTTGACAATAACACTAACCCTAGCTCTAAACTTCACCCTAACCCTAAAAATAATGCTGAAACTACGTCTAGCCCTAACATTAACCATAAAACTAGTCTTAATCATTACACTAGTTCTTACATTAGCCACAGCTCTAACCTATCACAAAACCTTGTCCTAATCCAAGCCCTACCTTAGCATTAAACCTTAAGCTATTCTTAACAATAACCCTAGACTTAACTATAAACCTAAGCCTAAACCTAGACCTAATCCTAACCATAACCCTAGCCCTAACCCTAACTTTAACCCTATTCATTAACCTAAGATAACTATAACCCTTATGCTAACCCTAGGCGGAAACCTAATCCTAGCACTAGCCTTAATCCTATCTATTAACTTAAACGTAACCTGAACCCTAAATATAACTGTGTCCTTACCCAATCCCCAAATATAAGACTAATTTGACCCCTAAACCTAAACCTTAACCTACCCCTAACTCTAAACTTAACCCTGACTCTAATAATACCGATAGCTCTAAATCTGACCCTAACAAGAAATCAAAATTTTACAATAAACCTAGCCATAAACCTAACCCTAAAACTATCCCTAACTGTACCCTAGACATGACATTAGCCCTAGCTCTAATCTAGCCCTAAAGCTAATACAAAACTTAGGGCACATCCGAGCAAGGAACCTCACCTTAATCATAACCGTAACCCTAACCTTAAACCTAACCTTAACCCTAATTTTCATCCTAGTCCTAGCACTAGCTATATTGCCATCCCTTACCCTAAACCTAACCTAATGCTAAACCTAACACTAAACCTAGCCCTAACCCTAGGACTAACCCTACAACACTAACCCTAGCCCTAATCCAAGCCCTAATTAGCCCTATCCTTAACCCTAACCCTAGCCCTAAGACTAACTCTAACTCTCACACTAACCCTATACCTAGTTGTAACCTTATCCCTTACCATCACCATATACCTAGCCCTAAACGTAGCCCTGTCCTAGACCAATACTTAGCCCTATCATAAAACCTAGATCTAAACCTAACTCTAAATTTAACCTTAACCCTAAGTCTAAACCTATCCATAACTCTACTCTTATACCTAAACCTTAACGTAAGCCTAAATCTCACACTTATAATAGCCCTAACCCTAAGACTAATCATAAAACTAGCACTAACCCTAACCCTAGCCATAAAACAAAACCAAGTCATAGCCCTAACCTTAACCCTTAACCAAAAACAAATCATAACCCTACACCTAGCCCTAACCCTATCACTAATTATAGTCTAACCCTAACCCGAAAACTATCCCTGACCCTGACACTGACCCTAACACTAACCCTGACTCTAAACATCATCATCACCTTAAAGCTAACCTTAACACTAGACCTAGATCAAACTCTAAACCTATACCTAGCTGTAGTCATAAACCTAATTCATACATTAGCGGTAGCCTTAACCCTAACCCAAAACCCAAACCTAACCCAAAACCTAGCCTTAATCTTAGTCCTAAATCTAACTATAACCCTAAATATAAACCTAACCCTAACTCAAACATTAGCCCTAATCTTATACATAACTAGCCCTAACCTTAGGGCTAACCCTATACATTACCCTAACAATAACCCTAACCCTTCTGATAACACTAGGCCTAACCCTAACCATATACATTACACTAACCCTGAATCTAACACTAATTCGAGCCCTGCACCTAATCACTAACTTAACCCAAACGCTAATCCTGACCCTGATTCTAAAAATAACCCTAGATCTAAATCATACCCTAACCAAAACCTAACCCTTACACTGGACCAAGCCATAAACCTAACACTAAATCTATCCCTAACTGTAACCCAAGACCTGACATTAGCCATAGCCCTAATACTATCCCTAACCCTAAAACAAATCCTAGTCTTCATTGTAGCCCTAAACATAGCCTTAATCATAACCCTAACTCTAACCCTATTTTTAACCCTAATACTAACCCTTGCCCTTGCCCTAAGTCGAGCTATAACCACATCCCTTAGCCTAAATTAAACCCTAACTCTAACCCTAACCCTAGTGGCAACCCTTGCCTTATCCTTAACCCTAGCACTAACCCTAGATCAAAATCTAACTCTAAATCTAACCCTAACTCGATGCCTAAGCCAATCTTAAAAGTAGCCCTAACCCTAGCCCTAACATAACCCTAGCCGTAATTTAGCCCTATTCATAAACCTAACCCTAATATTAGCCCTAAGACTAACTCTCTGCTACTAGCACTATCACTCATTCTAACCCTATCCCTTACCATAAACCTAACCCTAGCCCTAACCCTAGTGCTAATCCTTTCCCAATGCTTATCCCTAGCACTAACATTAGGCAAAACGTACCTCTAAAACAAGCCTAAACCCGAATCCTAAGTCTGAACCTAACACTAGCCCAAACCATAACACTAATCCTAAAATGAGCCCTAACGCTAGCCCTAGCCCTAAAACAAAACTGAGCCATAGTTCTAACCCTAAACATTAACCTAAACCAAACCCTAAACTTACACCTAGATGTAAACCTAGACTTATTTGAGTTGGAAGCCAAATCCTAAAACTAACCCTGAACCTGACACTGACCCTAACACTTCTACCTCTAAACACCACGGTATCTGTAAACCTAACCATAACACTAAACCTAGCACTCAAACCCTAAAACTAGCCCTAAACTTAAACCTAGTACTTACATTAGCTCTAACCCTAACCCTAGCTTCAACATAACACAAAACCTAGCCCTAATCAGAGCCCTAACCCTAGCTTTAAACCTAACCTAACCCTAACACTAGCCCTAATTGTAACCATAACTTTAGCCTTAAACTGATCTCTAACTCTATCCATTAACATAATGATAACCCAAACCTTAATGATAACCCTAAGCAAAAATCTTACCCTATTTCAATTCATAATTTTTCCATTAGCCTAAACCTAAACAGAATCCTATAACTAACCCTATCATTACCATAATGCTAATCCTAAAACTAATTCAAGCCCAAAATTGAAACCTTAACCTATCTCAAACCTTAACTCAGACCTTGACCCTAATAATACCCGTAGCTCTAAACTTGACCATAACCCAACACCTAAACCTTAGCCTAGACTTAGTCATAAACCTTAACGTAAAAGTAACTTTAACCATAATTCTGGACCTGAAATTAGCCCTAGCCCTAATCCTAGACCTAACCCTATAAACACACCTAGCCCTCATTCTTGTCCTAAACGTAGCCTTAAAAACAACCCTATTTATAGCCCTATACCTAACCCTAATTCTGACCCTCACCCTACCTCTAAATCTACCTATAATGTCATCTCTTACCCTAAATTTAAACCTAACCATAACCCTAACCATAGGCTTAACCTAAACACAAAACCTAGCCCTAATCCTAGCCCTAATTTAGCTCTATCTCTAACCTTATCCTAACCCTAGCCCTAAGACTAACTAATTCTTGCCTTAGTCCTAGCCCTAGTTCTATCCCTATCTGCTACCATAAACCTAACACTAGCCCTAACACTTGCCTGAAAGTTAGTCCCACCCTAATCATAACTCTAAATCTAACCTTAAACCTAAGCCTAAGCCTAACCCTAACCCTAGCCCTAAGAATAACTCTTACTCTCACACTGGCCCTATCACTCATTCTAATCCTCTCCCTTCCCATAAATCTAACCCTATCCCACATTCCAGTCCTAACTGTTGCCCTATCCTTAGCCCTAGCACTAAACTTAGATAAAAACCTAACTCTAAATTTAACCCTAAACGGAAGCCTAAGCCTAAATCTAAGACTAGCCCGAACCCTAACACTAATCCTAAAAATTTCACTAATCCCAATCCTAGCCTTAAAAGCAAACCGAGACAAAGCTTTAACCATAAGCCTTAACCTAAACCAAGCCCTAACACTACACCTAGCCCTAACCCCAGACCTAATTCGAGTTTTAAGCCTAACCCTAAAACTAACCCTGACCCTTAAACTACCATAACACTAAGCTGAGGTCTAAACATCACCCTAAACCTAAACCTAAACCTAACAGTAAATCTAGCCCCCAAACCTTAAAATTAGACATAAGCATAACCCTTTACTTGCATTAGCCGTAAACCTAACCCTAGCACTAACTTAACCCAAAACCTAGCCATAATGATAACCATGACCTAGCCCTAAACTGATTTCTAACTCTATCCATTATCATAACCATAACACTAACCCTAATGTTAATTCAAGCCCTAACTTTAAACCTTAACCTATCCCACACCCTAACCCAGAACTTGACCCTAATAATACTCTAGCTCTAAACCTGATGCTAAACCCAAACATAACCTTTACACTAGATGTACCCATAATCCTTATCCTAAAACTATCTTTAACCATAATTCTGGACCTGAAATTAGCCCTAGCACTAATCCTAGCCCTAACCCTACCAAAAAAATCCCTAACCCTCATCCTAGCCCTTAACCTAGGCTTAGTCATAACCCTAACCCTAACCACAGATCTAAACCTAATTATGACACTCATCCTACCTCTAAACCTAGCTATAAAGCCATCCATTACCACAAACTTTACCCAAATGCAAAACCTAAACTCTAAACGCTAACTCTAAACTCTAACCCTAACCCTAAACTTAACCGTAAATCTAGGCTTAAACTAAACAGTAAACCTAGCCCTAATCCTAGCCCTAATTTAGCCCTATCCCTAACCCTAACCCTAACCCTAGCCCAAAGACTAACTCTCGCCCTAGCCCTATCCCTAGTTGTAAACCTATCCCTTACCATAACCCTAAACATAGCCATAACCCTTGCCCTATCCTTAGTTCTAGCCTTCACCCTAGGTCTAACCCTAATTCCAAATTTAACCCTAACACTAAGCCTAAGCCTAACACTAACACTAGCCCTAAACCTAACCATAGGACTAAAACAAAATCGAGTGTTAGCCCTAACTCTAAAGCTTAACTTAAACCAAATTCTTACACTACTACTAGACCTAACCCTAGCCCTAGTTAGAGTCCTAACACAAACATTAAAACCAACCCTGATGCTGACTCATATCCTAACACTCAACCTAGCTCTACACACTGCACTCACCTTAAACGGAACCCTAACAATAACTCTAGCCCTAACTTGAGTTCTAACTCTAACCCTAAAACTAAGCCTCAACCTGACTCCTATTCAAACACGAACCCTAGCTAAAAATATCACCCTAACCTTAAACATAACCATAACACTAAACCTAACCCACACAGTAACACGAAAACTAACTGTAATGGTAACCCTATTTCTTACATTAGTTATTGCCCTAACTGTAGCCCTATCCTTAACTCAAAACGTAGGCCTAATCTGAGTCCTACACCTAGCTTTAACCCTAACTCTAACTTAATCAAGCTCTAAACCAATCACTTACTTAAGAAAAACCTTAAACCTAAGGGTAACCCTAGACCTATCCCTAATCCTTAGGCTAACCAAAACACTAACCTTATTAATAGCCCTTACCCTTGGCCTCATTCTAGATCTAACCCTATCCAAAACCCTAATACTAACCCTGACCCTTCTACTGACCTTACCATTGAGCCTAGCCCTAACCATAGCTCAAAACCAAAGCCTTAAACTAAACATAACCTTAACCTAAGCCTAGTTCTAAACCTCACCCTAACCCTAAATCAAAACCTAATTCTATCCATAACCCTTGCCCTAAAATTAAGTCTAACTGTATCTTTAACCTAAACATAACCCTTAACCTAATATTAACCATAGGCCCAACCTTAAACGTATCACTATCCCCAAACTTATCAATTACCCTAAACATAACTTATCAATTACCCTGAACCCTCGACCTAATACAATCATTACCCTAACCCTGACTCTAATGATAATTCGAGCCCTAACTCTAAACTCAAACCTAAACCTAACCCTGACACTGACCCTAATAATTTCCCTAGCTCTAAACCTCACTCTTACCCTATATCTAACCCTTACACTACACCTAGCCATAAAACTAACCCCAAAACTATCCCTAAGCATAAACCTAGACCTGATATTAGTTCTAGCCATGATACTAGCCCTAACCCTAACACAAACCCTCGCTTTTATCCTAGCCCTAAACATAGCCTTAATTATAACCCTAACCATAAAGCTAGGCCCAACTCTAAAACTACCTCTATCCCTAATCTTAGATCTAATTTAGCCCCATCCCTAACCTTAACCCTAACCCTAGCCCAAAGACTAACTCTAACTATAACCTGAGTCCTAACCCTAGTTCTAACCCTATACTTTACTGGAACCCTAATCCTAGCGCAAAGCATAGGTCTAACACTAGCCCTATTCATAGACCTAGCAGCAAACCTAGATCTAACCCTAACTCTAAATCTAACAATAAATCTTAGCCTAAACCTAAACCTAACACTAGCCCTAACCCTAAGGCTAATCAAAAATTAGCTCCAATCCTAGCGCTAAAAAAAAAAAAAAAACAAGCCATAGACTTAACCCTAACCCTTAATAAAAACTAAGCGCTAACCCTAAACTTAGCCATAACTCTATTCATAATTTGAGTTCTAAGCCAAACGCTAAATATAACCCTGACACTGACTCTGACCTTAACACTAACCCTAGCTCTAAACATCACCCTAACCCTATACCTAAAAATAACAATAGACCTAGCCCTAACCCTAACCATAAAATGAGAATTAATCCACCCAGGTATTTACATTAGCCGTTACCCTAAACCTAGCATTAACTTAACCCAAAACCTAGCCTTATTCCAAGCACTATCCCTAAATTTACCCCAACCCTAATCCTATCACTAATCGTAACTATAACCCTAGCTGTAAACCTAGATTTAACCCTATCCCTTACCCTAAGAATAACCCTATCAATAATCCTAACAATAACCCTAGCTGTACCCCTATCTCTAACCCTATCCATTACCCTAGCCATAACCCTATCCCTAATGCTAAACCTGGGCCTAAACCTAACCGTATCACTAATCCTAACCCTATCCATTACCCTAAACCTAACCTGAAACCTAAACCTAACACTATATTCACCCTAATACTAAATCTAATGCTAATTCGAGTCCTAATATTAAACCATAACCTATCCAAAACACTAATCATGACCCTGACCCTAAGAGTACCCTTAGCTCTAAACATGAACCTCACCCTAAACGTAAACCTTACACTAGATGTAGCCATAAACCTAAAGCTAAAACTATTTTTAACCATAACTCTAGACCTGAAATTATCTCTACCCAAAATCTTAGCACAAAACCTAGGCTTAATCCTAGCCTGAACCATAACCCGAGCCCTAACCTTAGTTCTATTCCTCATCCTAGCCCTAAACCTACATATAACCTCATCCTATACCCTAAAACTAACCATAACCCTAAACCTAACCTTAACCCTCACCCTAAACCTAGGCCTAACACAAAGCCTAGTGCTAATCCTAGACTTTATTTAATCCCAACCTAACCCTAAACATAGCCATAAAACTAACTCTATCTCTTGCCCTAGCCCTAGCCCTAGTTTTATCCTTAAACTTAATCCTAACCCTAGATCTAAGCCTAAGTCTAAATCTAAACCTAACTCTAAATTTAACTCTAAAATAAGCCTAAATCAAACCCTAACACTATCCCTAACCATAATGCTAATCCTAAAACGTGCCCTATCCCTAGCCCTAGCCATAAACCAAAACCAAGCCATAGCCCTAATCTGAACCCTTAACCTAAATCAAACCCTAATCCTACAACTAAACCTAAAACTAACTCTAAAACTAACCCTGACCCTGACACTGACCCTAACACTAATCCTAGCTCTAAACACCACCCTAACCTAAGATTAACCTTAACACTATATCTAGCCTTAACCTAACCATAAAACTAGCCTTAATCATAATCCGAGTTCATATGTTAGTCATTGTCCTAAACGTAGCCCTAACCCTAACAAATTCTACACCTAATCCGAGCCCTAAACTTAGCTTTAACCATAATACTAGGCCTAACCCTAACCCTAACACTAGCTCTAACCATAACTCTAACCCCATTCCTTACACTAAGCCAAAACCTAACCCAAATGCTAACCCTAATCTTAATCTAATCCTTAGACTAACTTAAACTCTAACCATAATTCTAGTCTTAACCCTATACTCATTCTACCTCTAAACCTATCCCTGACCCTCCTCTGACCCTAACAGTAACCCTAGGTCTAAACCTGGCCCTATCCATAAACCAAACCCTAACACTAGACCTACTGGTAAACCTATACTTATACGTAAGCCTAACACTAGACCTAGACCCAAAGTTAATCCTAAGTATAGCTATAACTCTAGCCCTAGACTTAAACAAAAACCTAGCACTAGCACTAACAAACCCTTAACCTAAACCGAACACTTACTCTACCCCTAGACCTAAACCTAGTCCTAATTCTGGCTCTAAACCTAACCCTAACCCTATCCCCAAAACTGACTCTAATTCTAACACTGAACCTAGCTTTAAACATGACACTAACTCACAACCTAGACCTGACACTAGACCTAGCCATAACCCTAACACTAACTATAAAAGTAACCCTCACCCTAAGCCTAAACCACAACCTAACACTAGCCCTAACCCTGATACTAATCCATAAGCTAGCCGTAACTGTAGCCCTAGCCCTAAAACAAAACCAATGTATATCCCTAACCCTTAACCTAAATCAAACCCTAATGGTAAAACTACTACTAACTTTAGCCATAATTTGAGTTCTAAACCTAACCCAAAAACTAACCCTGAATCTGACACTAAC
This sequence comes from Marmota flaviventris, assembly GCF_047511675.1. Taxonomy (NCBI): domain Eukaryota; kingdom Metazoa; phylum Chordata; class Mammalia; order Rodentia; family Sciuridae; genus Marmota; species Marmota flaviventris. Next base: position 401,109 of record NW_027288380.1, on the reverse strand, counting down.
CCTAACAATAACCCTTGCTCTAAACATCACCCTAACCCTAAACCTAACCGTAACACTAGACCAAGCCCTAACCCTAACGCTAAAACTAACACTAATTGCAACACTAGTTCATACATTACCATAGTACTAATCCTAGCCCTAACCAAAACCAAAATCAGGCCCTAATCTGAGCCTTAACTCTAGCTTTAAACCTAACCCTAAATCTAACCCTAACCCACAACATAGTCCTAAATTTTACCCTAAACCTAGCCTGAATTCTAACCATAACCCTAGCCCTATCACTAGCTCTAACCCTATCCATTACCCTAATCATAACCATAACTCTAATGGTAACCCTAAGCCTAACCCTAAACTTATCCATAACCCGAACCTATTTCATTAACCTAAACCTAACCTGAACCCTAAACGTAAACATATCATTACCCTAACTCTAACACTAATGCTAATTCAAGCCGTAAATCTAAACCTTAACACAACACAAACCTTAACTCTACCCCTTCCCATGATAATATACCTAGCTCTAACCCTGAACCTACCACTAAACTTAATCCTACACTTAGACATAAACCTAACCCTAAAACTATTGCTAGCCAAAATCCTATACCTGACATTTGCCCTAGCCGTAATTCTAGCCCTAAACTTAACACAAAACAAACCCATAACCTTAACACTTACCCTAACCTCAATCCTATCCATAAACCTAGCCATAAATTTAGCCTAACCCTATCAATTACCCTAAACATAACCCTAATTATAATGCTAATCCTAGGCCTAAATCTAACCTTATCCGTAACTGTAACCCTATCCATTATGCTAAATCTAACCGGAACCCTAAACCAAACACTATCATCACCCTAAACAAAACCCTAATGCTAATTTGAGCCCTAACCCTAAACCCTAAACTAAACAAAACCCTGAACCTGAAGCTGACCGTAATAATTCTCCTACTTCTAAATTTGACCCCTACCTGAAACCTAACACTTACACTAAACATAGCCATAAACCTAACCCTAATCTTTAGCATAAGAGAAACCATCACCCTATTACTAGTCTTAAACTTAGCCCCCATTCTAGCTCTAACCATAACCCAAACCCTAAACCTAACCCTTACACTTATTCTGACCCTAACAGTAACTGTATGTCTAAACCTGAACCTAACCATAAACCAAAACCTAACACTACCACTAGAAATAAACCTATACCTAAACCTAACTCTAACATTAGCCCTAGACCTAAACATAATCCTGACTCTAGCCATATCTCTAGCCCTAGACCTAAATATAAAACTAGCCCTAGCCCTAATGATAAACCTTAACCTAACACAAACACTAATCCTACCCCTAGAACTAAATCTAGTGATAATTCTGGGTTTAACACTAACCCTAACTATAACCCAAACACTGTACCTGACCCTAACACTAACTCTAGCTCTAAAAATCACAAAAATGGTAACCCTAATCCTAACACTTGATCTAGCCATAACATTTACCCAAAAAGTAGTCCTAGTCATAACCCTGGTTTATACATTAGTTGTAGGCCTAACACTAGCTCCAACCTAACCCAAAACCAAGCCCTAAGCTGAGCACTAACCCTAGTTTTAACCATAACCCTAAAACTACCCCTAATCCATACCCTAACCCTAGATCTAACCCCGAGCTTTTACCCTATCCATTACCTTAAGCTAAACCCTAAACCTAAAGCTAACCCTTGTCCTATCACTAATTCTAGCATAACCCAACCGCTAACCCTATTACTAGGCCTACCCCTAAGCTTCATTCCAGCTCTAACCCTAACATAAACCCAAACCGTAACCCTGACAGTTATTCTGACCCTAATACTAACAGCAGGTATAAACCTGACCCTAACCTGAAACTGAACCCTAACATTACCCCTACCAGTAATCATACACTTAAACCTAAACCTAACACTAGCCCTAGACTTAAACCTAATCCTAAATCTAGCCATATCTCTAGCCCTAGACCTGAAAAACAACCTAGCCCTAGCCCTAACAATAACCCTTAATCTAATTCAAAAACTAACCATACCCCTAGACCTAACCCTAGTCCTAATTCTGGCACTAGACCCAACACTAACCCTAACCTGAACACTGGCCCTGACCCTAACATAATCCTAGCTCCAAAGCTCACTCTAAACCAAACCTAATCATAACACTAGACCTAGCCAGAACCCTAACACTAAAACTAGCCCTAATAATAACCCTAGCTCTTACAATACCCATGGCCCTAACCCTAGGCCTAAACTAGCAAAAAGCCTAGTTGTAATTTTAGGCTTGAACACAGCCCTAAGTGTATCCCTAAACCCAACCCTAGACCTAACCCTAACCCTAAGCCTCGCTTTAGACCTAACCCTAGCTCAAATCCTAACATTTACCCTTAACATAACCCTAGCAGTATCCCAAACCCAAACCTAACACTAGCTCTAATCCTAACATTAAACATAGCCCTAAACATAGCTCTAATTATATCAACTACCGTAACCCTAACCCTAATCATAACCATAAGCCTAGCCCTAAACCAAGCTCTAATTCTATCCACTACGCTAACCACAATCCTAACCCTAATGCTAATCCTAGGCTTAACCCTAACCTTATCACAATCCCTAAACCTATCCATTGCCCTAAAATTAATCTGAACCCTAATCCTAAGCCTATTCATTACCCTAACCCTAACTCTAACCCTAATGCTAATTCAAGCCCTAAACCTAAACATTAACCTAAACCAAACCTTAAGCAAAATACTGACCCTAATAATACACATAACTTTAAACTTGACCCTTACCCTAAATCTAACCCTTACACTAGACCTAACCATAAACATAAGCCGATACCTATCTCTAATGTAACCCTAAACCTGACAATAGCCCTAGCCCTAATATTAGCCCTAACCCAAACACAAACACTATCTCTTATCCTAGAATAAAACTTAGCCTTAATCATAACCCTAACCCTAATTCTAACACTTTCCCTAGCCCTAAACTTAGTTATAACCCCATTGCTTACCCGAAACCTAACCCAGATCTTAACATTAACATTAAACCTAGCCCTAACCTTAACCCTAGGACTAATCCTAACACTAAACCTAGCCCTAATCCTAAACCTAACCCGAATACTAGCTTTAAGAATAACTACAACTCTCGCCCTAGCCCTAGCCCTAATTCTAACTCAATCACTTACCATAATCTTATTCCTAGCCATAGCCTACATTAACCCTAACCCTAATCTTACATTTTGCCCTAACCGTAGATCTAAACCTAACTCTAAATCTAACCCTAATTCTAAAACTAAACCTAACCCTAACACTAGCCCTAACCCTAAAGCTAATCCTAAAACTAGCTCTAACCATAGGCTTAGACCTAAAACCAAACTGAGCCATAACAATAACCCTAAACTTTTAACTAAACCAAACCTTAACCTTATATCTAGCCCTAAGCGTAGCCCGAATTTGAGTTTTAAATTTAACCCTAAATCTACCCCTAAACCTGTCTCTGACATTAACACTAACCCTAACTCTAAACATCACCCTAAACCTAAACCTTAACCTAACACTAGACCTGGTCCTAACCCTAATTCTAAAACTAGTTCTAATCATAAACTTAGATCATACATTAGCCATAACCTTAAACCTAATGCTAACGCATCCCTAGCCCCAATCCGATACCTAACCCTAGCTTTCACTCTAACCCTAACCCTAACACTATCCCTAACCCTAACCCGAACCATAGCTCTAATCCTAGCACTAACCTTATACTTTACCGTAGCCAAACCCTAAACCAAATGCTAATCCTAGTCCTAAAATTAGTCCATAGTCTAACCCAAACCCTAACCCTATTACTAATCCTAACCCTAGCCCTCATTCTTGTTATAACCCTAACACATATTCTATCCGTAACCCTGACCCTTATTCTAAACCTGAACCTAAACCAAACCCTAACACTAGCCCTACCCATAACCCTATATCTAAACGTAACCCTAATACTAGACCTAGATTAAACTTAATCATAAATCTAGCCATGTCTTTAACCAACACCTAAACAAAAAATAGCCCTAGCTCAAATGATAACCCTTAACCTAAGCCAAACACTAACCTTACCTCTAGACCTAACCAATCCTAATTCTGGCTCTAGCCCTAACCCTAACCTTAATCCAAACACAGACCCTGACATAACACTAAACCTAGTTATAAAACTGACACTAACCGAAACTTAAACCTAACACTAGAACTAGCCATAACCATAAACATAACACTTACATTACCATAGCACTAAAACTAGTTCTAAGTAGGATTAGGCCTCAGAATATTGCTAGGTTTTGTGTTCGCTTTAGGCCCAGGGTTAAAGCTATGTGTAATGTAAGATCTAGGGTTCTGATTAGAGCTAATTTTAGGGTTAGGGTTATGGCTATGTCTAGTGTTAGTTTTAGGTTTTGGGTTAGGTTCAGGTTTAGAGCTAGGTTTAGTGCTAGTGATAAGGTCATTGTTCAGGTTAGAGTTAGGTTTAGGGTGAAAACCAGAATTAGGACTAGGTTTAGATCTAGGGATAGGGTTAGTGTTTGCTTTAGGTTAAGGGTTATGTTAGGGCTAGGCCTCAGGGATATTTTAGGTCTAGGTCTAGAATTATGGCTATATTGAGGATTAGGCTTAGGTCTAGGGCTAGTGTTAGGCTTAGGTTTAGGTATAAGTTTAGTGTTAGAGCTATTTTAGGGTCTGCTTTAAGGTTAGGATCAGATTTAGACTGAGGGTTTTTGTTAGGGTCATGATTTGAGTTAGGTTTAGAGCTAGAATGAGGGCTAGGGGTTAGGATTAGTAATAGGGTTAGGTTTTGGATTAGGCAATGGATTAGTATTAGGACTAAGGTTAGCATTATGGATAGGGTTTGGCTTACAGTAAGTGATATAGTTAGAGGTAAGGTTAGGGCTAGGATTAAAGTTAGGTTTACATCTAGGGTTAGGACTAAGATTAGGGCTAGTGTTTCTGTTAGGATTAGGGAGTATCAAGGAAATATGACCAAATAATTTGGGGAGGTAGTTCAGTACATCTATATTTCCCTGTTATCTCCAACAGTACTTTCGGATAAAGATGTTTTTGCATGCTTCATCTTTGGGAAACTTTCACAAGGAAAAAAACAGAGTGCCCACATAGAACTGATTGAGTGTGTGCAGTTTTAAGCAGCGAGCACCAACCCTGTTTGATTTCAAGTTCCATTTCCATTTACCCGTATAGGTCAAAATGAAGGAAACCTTAAAATACAAACTGTTCCTGAGAGCAAACCATTGAAGGGATAAGGCCCAGACCTGGGGAAATAGTGAGGTTAAGTAACAAATAAATTATGCCAAATATCATATGAATTTGAACAAAACTCACTCTAACACTGTATCTAACCCAACCCTAACCTAATTCTAACCTGTTTAGAGTATCTATGATCATAGAAGTCCCAAACTTGGGGAGCATAAACGGACAACTTAACAGATGAATCTTGTGCAGTATCAGATAAATTTGATGAAAATTTGGGGAGATGTTTTAGTACATTCATATTTTCCTGTTTTTTTTTTTTTTTTCCTTGAAGTGCTCATGGATAAATTGTTTTTCATGCTTCAGCTTAAGCTACTTTCACAAAGAAAAACCAGAGAGTGCCCTCACAGGGCTGATTGTGTGTGTGAACTTTCATGCAGCTAGCAGCAACACTGTTTGATTTCCAGCTCCATTGCATTCACACCTCTAGGCCCTAAGTAAGTGAAACCTAAAAATTCAAACTGTTCCTGACATTGAACCATTGAAACTTGAAGGCCCAAACTTGGGGAGCCTACAAAGGCTAGGTCAAGGATGAATCCTGTACAGTATCAAATTAATCCAACCCAAAATATTTGAAGCTCTTTCATTACATGGGTATTCTGCTTGCTCCTAATGCACCCAGAGATAAAGCTGTTACTTTCTATTTCATTGTAGGACTATTTCCATGGCAAACACCAGATTATGCTCACTGAAAACTGATGGAGTGTGTGATTATTCAAGCAGCTAGCCCAAACCCTTTTTGATTTCCAGCTTTATTTCATTCACCCCTACATGTAAAAAAAGAAGAGAAACATGAAAATTGAAACTGTTCCTGAAAGCAAACCCTTTACGTATGAGGCCCAAATATTTGGAGTATAGTCAAAATAAAAAAAAAAAAAAAATGAATCCTGCACAGTATTATAAAAATTTGAAGAAAAAATGTAACTCTTATCTTAACACTAGGTCTAATCCTAATCCTAACACTAACCCTAACACTAACTTTAACTTGTTTAGAGTCCCTTTGATCCTAGAAGTCCCACGCTTGGGGAGCCAAGTTGGGTAAGTGAACAGATGAATCTTCCACAATATCAAAGAAGTCTGACCAAATAATTGGGGAGGTAGTTCAGTACATGCATATATCCCTGATTTCTCCTAAAGTGCTCTCACATAAAATTGCTTTGCATGCTTCAGCTTAGGGCTACTTTTACAAGGAATAATCCAGAGAATGCCCATAGAAAACTGATTGAGTGTGTGAGGTTTGAAGTAGCTAGCACCAACCCTGTTGGATTTCCAGCTCCATTTCCATTTACATGCATAGGTCAAAATGAAATGAAAACTTAAAATACAAACTGTTCAGGAGAGCAAACCCTTGACGTAAGATGTCCAAACCTACACAATATAGTAAGGCTAGATCAAAGTTGAATCCTGCCCAGTATCAAAGAAATTTGAACAAAACTAAATCTAACAAAATATTAGCTGTAAATCTAGCCCTAAACTAATAAAAAAATAGAACCAAACCTGTTTAGAAAACCATTGATCAGAATAGTCCCCAAATAAAGGAGTCTAGTGGGGCAAGCTAAGAGATGAATCCTGTGCAGTATCAAAGAAATCTGACCAAATAATTGGGGGGGGGTATTACAGTACTTGCATATTTCCCTGTTTTTTCCTAATGTGCTCTTGGATAAATTATTTTTTCCATGCTTTAGTTTAAGGTACTTGCACAAGGAACAACCAGAGAGTACCCACAAAGAGCTGATTGAGTGTTTGAAGTTTCAAGCAGCTAGTACCAGCTTTGTTTGATTTCCAGCTCCATTTTCATTCAAGTCTGTAGGCCATAATAAAGTGAAATCTAAAAATTCAAACTGTTCCAGACAGTGAACTGGCAATCCTTGAAAACTCAAACTTGGTGATCCTAATAAGACTAGGAAAAGGATGAATCCTGTACAATATCAAATAACCCATGCAAAAAAATTAAAGCTTGCTCCTGAAGTGCTCACAGATAAAGCGCTTTCTTTCTAATTCAGCTTTGGGCTACTTCCACAAGAAAAAAAGGAGAGATTGTGCCCTGAAAACTGGTTTAGTGTGTGAAGTTTCAAGAAGCTAGCACCAACTTTGTTTGAGTCCAGCTCCATTTCATTCACCCCTATAGGGCAAAATGAGGTGAAAGATGAAAATTAAAACTACTCCTGAGAGCAAACACGTTTACTAGGAGGCCCAAATATGGGGAGCATACTAAGAAGAGAAAAAAAGATAAATCCTGGTCAGTATTCATAAAGTTGAAAAAATCTAACACTAACCCTAACACTAGTTCTAACCCTAAGTCTAACCATAACCCTAAGCCTAACCTGTTAATTGAACCTTTGATAATAAAAGTTTTAAACTTGGGGAGACTAGTGGGGCAAGCTTACATATGAATCCTGCACAGTATCAAAGAAATCTGACCAAATAATTGGGGGAGGTATTTCAGTACATGCATATTGCCATGTTTTCTCCTAAAGTGCTCTTGGATGAACTTGTTTTGCATGCTTCAGCTTTTCACTACATTTACAAGGAAGAAACCAGAGAGGGGCCACAGACAACTGATTGAGTATGTGAAGTTTCAACCAGCTAGAACCAACCCTTTTATTTCCAGCTCAATTCTCATTTACCTATATAGGTCAAAATGAAGTGAGACATTAAAAACAAACTATTTCCAACAGCGAACCATTGAACCAAGAAGGCCCCAAATTGGGGCCCATAGTGAGGTTAGGTAAAATATAAATCTTCCAAGTATCAAAGAAATTTGAACAAAACAAACTCTAACCCTAACACTAGCTCTAAAACTAGCCCTAACCCTACTGTAACACTAACCCTTACCTGTTTAGAGAATCATTGATCCTAGAAGTGCCAACCTTGGGGAGCCTTCTGCAGCAAGCTAAAAGATGAATACTGTACAGTATCAAAGAAATCTGATCAAATTTTTGGGAGACTTATTTCAGTACAATCATGTTTCTCTGTTTTCTCCTTAAGGGCTCTCGGATACAGTTTCTTTTGCATGCTTCATCTTTGGCCTACCTTCAAAAGAAAGAAACTAGAGAGTGCCCACTGAGAACTAATTGTGTGAAGTTTCAAGCACCTCTGGCAAACCCTGTTTTATTTCCAGCTCAATTTTCATTCACATCGATAAGTCATAATGAAGGGAAACCAAAAATACAAACTGTTCCTGACAATGAACCATTGAACCGACATGGCTCAAACCTGTGGAGCATAATAAGGCTAAGTAAAAGATGAATCCTTCCCAGTATCATAGAAATTTGAAGAAATCTAGGGCCACATGGGTACTCTCAGTGCAGATGGAAGGCTGGGCTGTGCAGTTTCTCAGGGGGCTGACAGCAGTCTCAGCCACACAGGAGCTCTCTGCACACACACAAGGCATCACAGAACATTGAGACTTTGCTTGAGAATCACCAGAACGAGCTCTGGACACAGCACAATGTCACTCCAGAACCACCGACCTCACAAAACACCATACATGGGTAATAGATGGAATCCATCTTAGAAAACCTTATTTGCCATCTATCAGTGAGCTTGGCTACCAGCTTGGTTCTGCCGCTTATCAGGTACCAGGTTTCCAACTCCCCTACCTCCAGCTGTGATAACTCAAGATTTTTCACACAAGTTTTTTGGGGGTGTAGCTACACATGAGGAACAGCAACTGTACAGGCACTTGGTTTCCTATTCAGAGTCTAAGAGTATGGAGGCTCCAGGTAGAAGCTCAAGCCCTCTCACCCTCGCTACCTCCACCACCCTGAGAACAGAGACTCAATCTAGAAATAGAAAACTCCACATAATGCAAGAAAAGAAAACAGATTTCTGAGAGCCTTTTTTTTCTTACTTTTCTTTTCTTGCTCTTCTCATCCATTCTCCTGTACCCTTCCCACTCTCATCCTCACAACCTCAACATATGTGAAACCAGTTATTCTCCATGAAATTGGACTTTAAGTACTGAATCACTAGAGTTGTATAATTTAGAGGAATTGCATAGGCCCCACCTCACCACCCCTTTATTTGCTCTTATTTTCTTTCTCCCTCTCTTTATTTCTTTCCTTGTTATTTTTCTTCTTTTTTCTTTCTCCCTCTATCCCACTTTCAGGCTCTTAACTTTTACTATTTATACATAGGGTAATTTTATGAATACAGATAAGCAGTTTGAATTTATACCTTCTTCCATAAATTCCCCTTGCTTATTCATTAGAGTTCTCCTCCAAAGTTGCTAAGTTATATTAATCACATACCCTCATTCCTTTTCCCCTTAACATAGCATCCTACCCCTGACACTCAGTTCTCTATACACCACCAGAAGTGATATGCCTTTTATGTAACTAATGACTAAATTTTAAATAATAATTGAATCCAACACTTGTAGACACAGAGTCTAAATATAAATGTAAATATAATGGTGAGGCTTAGGCTTCGGGTTAGGGTTAGATTTAGAGTTAGATTTTTATCTATTGTTAGGACTAGTGCTAAGGCTAAGGCAAGGATTCGGATTAGGTTTAGTATTATGGTAATTGATAGGGTTAGAACTAGTGATAGGGCTAGTATGAGAGTTAGAGTCAGTCTTAGAGCTAGGATTAGGGTTAGGGTTAGGGTTAGGTTTAGGGACAGGGCTCAATTAGGGCTAATGTTAGTGTTAGGCTTAGGACTTCGGTTAGGGTTGGAGTTAGGATTACATTTAGGGTAAGGTATTGGTTTATAGCTAGTTTGAGGGCTAGGGCAAGCGTTAGTTTTAGGGTTATGATTAAAGCTAGGTTTAGGGCCAGGATGATGGCTAATATTTGTTTTAGGGTTAGGGCTACTCTTTGGGCTAGGGCTAATGTCAGATCTAGGGTTACAGTTAGGGATAGATTTAGTGTTAGGTTAGGTGTATACTATGGTTAGGCCCAGGTTTAGGGTTAGGGCTAACGTTAGGGTTATGTTTAGATTTAGGGTTAAAGCTACGTTAGGGCTTGGTTTAGGGCTAGGTTTTGTAATATGTTAGGGCTATGGCAAATGTAAGAACTTTGTTATGATTAGGGCTAGTTTTAGCGTTACAGTTAGAACTAAGTATAGTTTTAGGGTTAGGTTTAGGATTAGGGTGATGTTTAGAGATAGGGTTAGTGTTAGTGTCAGGGTCAACATTCAGTTTAGGGTTATATTTAATGGAAAAGTCAGAATTAGGACTAGGGTTATCAGTAGTGGAAGGATTAGTTTTTGGCTTTAGTCTAAGGGAAATTATTAGGGCTATAGCTAAGCTCTTATTTAGATCTAGGTCTAGAGTTATGGATAGATTAGGATTAGGTTAGGTCTAGGGATATTGTTAGGGTTAGGTTTAGGTAAAAGGTTACCAATAGGGCTAATGTTAGGGTTCGGTTTAGGGTTAGGTTCAGGTTTAGACCTATGATTAGTGTTAGGTCAGAATAAGGGTCAGGGTTAGGGTTAGGATTTGGGTTATGGTTAGAGCTAGAATGAGCGCTAGGGTTAGGACAACTAATAGGGTTAGGGTTTGGGTTAGTTTGAGGAATATAATTGTTATTAGGATTATTATTAGCATTAGGTTTATGGTTTGGCATAGGGTAAGGGATAGGGTTAAAGCTAGGGTTAGGGCTAAATTTAGGGTTAAAGCTAGGTTTAAGGCTCAGATTAGGGCTAGTTTTGTGTTAGGGTTATGGCTAGAGTTAGAGCAATGGCTAATGTAAGAACTATAGTTTTAGGGTTAGTTTTAGGGTGATGGTTAGGGGTTAAAACTCTATTGTTAGGATTAGGTTTAAGGTTAGGTGGAAATATAGAGTTTGTGTAAGTGTTAGGTTAATTGTCAGGGTCAGGTTTAGTTTTAGGGTTAGGGTTAGGACTCGAATTAAGGATAGGATTACTGTAAGGGTTCAGTTTAATGTTAGGGTGGTGTTTAGAACTAGGGTGAGTGTTAGGATATGAGTCAGAGTAAGGGATAGTATTAAGGTTAAGATTAGGACTCGAATTAGGGCTAGGGTAAGGTCTAGGTTTAGTGTTAAGGTTTGGTTTAAGTTAAGGTTTAGGGTTAGGGCTCTTGCTCAGTTTTGTTTTACTGCAAGGGTTAGTGTTAGGGCTAGTTTTATGATTAGCATTAGGGATAGGGCTAGTGTTAACGTTAGGCTTAGGCTTAGTGTTAGGGTTAGATTTAGAGTTAAGTTTAGATCTACGTTAGGACTAGGAATAAGGATTTGGGAATGGTTATGGCTAGGTTTAGGGCTAGGTTTAGGATTATGGTAATGGATAGGGTTAAAAGAAGGGAGAGGGCTACTGTGAGAGTTAGAGTTAGTCTAGGGCTAGGGTTAGGGTTAGCGTTAGGGATAGGGTTAAATTAGGGCTAGGATTAGGGCTAGGACTAGTGTTCACCTTAGGCCTAGAGTTAGGGTTAGGTTTAAGTTTAGGGTAAGGAATGGCATTATAGCTAGGTTTAGAGATAAGGAGAATGTTAGAATTAGGGTTAGGGCTATGGTTAGAGTTAGAGTAATCATTAAGGCTAGGTTTGGGGCTAGGATTACAGCTATGCTTTATTTTAGTGTTACTGCTAGGATTAGGGCTAGGGCTAATATCAGATCTAGGTTTATGGTTAAAGATAGTTTTAGGATTAGGTTTATGCCTACATATAATGTAAGGGTTAAGTTTAGGATTAGGGTCAGGTTTAGAGCTAGGGTCAAGTCTGGGTTAGAAGTTTGGGATAGGTTAAGGTTTAAAGTTAGGGCTCGAATTAGCATTATGGTTACTGTTAGTGTAATTATAATATGAAGTTTAGGGTTTAGGTTTGGTTTAGAATAATGCATAGGTATAGGATTTGGGATAGGGTTAGGTTTAGGCCTAAAGTTATGGTTATTGCAATAGATAGGTTTAAAGATATGCTTAGGGCTAGGGTCATGGTTTTGATTAGGGTTAGTGTTAGGATTAGGTATAGTGTTAAAGCTCGGGTTAGGGCTTGGATTAGGGCTAGGTATTAAGTGAAGTTAGTGCTAGGGTTAGGGGTAAGGCGAATGTAAGTATTATGGTTACAATTAGGGTTAAATTTAGGGTTAGGGTTAGTGGTATGTCTTGTGTTAAGTTTAGGGTTAGGGTTAGGGTGATGTTTAGACTAGGGTTAGTATTATGGTCAGAGTCAGGTTCAGTGTTAGTTCTAGCTTTCTGCTAAAACTAGAATTAGAGATAAGGTTAGGGTTAGGGTTAAGGGTTGGTTTACATTAAGGGTTAGAGTTAGGGCTATGGTTTTGTTTTGTTTTAGAGCTAGGGTTAAAGTTAGATTTAGAGTTAGGGTTAGGCTTAGGCTTAGGGTTAGGGTTTGATTTGGAGTTAAAATTTGATCTAGTTTAGGGCTAGAGCCAATGATAGGGCTAGGGTTAGGGTTGGGTTTAAGGCTAGAATTAGGGTTCCAGAAAGGGATACGGTTAGAACTAGGGATGGGGCTAGGATGAGCGTTAGAGTTAGTCCTAGGTCTAGGGTTTGAGCTAGGGTTATGAATAGGACTACATTATTGCTAAGATTAGGGCTAGGGTTAGTTCCTGGTTTAGGCCTAAAGTTAAGTTTAGGGTTAGGATTAAGGCTAGGTTTAGGGTTAGGATAAGGTGTGGGGTTTGTGTTAGGTTTAGGGCTGGGATTAGGGCTATGGCTAATGTCAGGTCTAAGCTTATGGATGGGGATAGTTTTAGGATTAGTGTTATGGCTAGGTCTAGTGTAAGAGTTAGGTTTAGTGTAAAATTTATCCTTAGAGCTAAGAGATTTATTAGGGTCAGGGTGATGTTAGAGCTTATTTGAGGTTAGGTTTTAGGGTTTGGGCTCGAATTAGCACTAGGGTGTGGGTTAGGGAAATGATAGGGTTTTGTTTAGAATTAACATTAGGTTTGGGGTAATTGATAGGGTTAGGGTTAGCAATAGGGTTACGGTTAGGCCTAGGGTTCACATTAGGTTAAGGGTTATGGTTAGTATAATGGATAGGATTAGAGCTAAGTTTAGGGCTAGGTTTATGGCTAAGAATAGGTCTTGAATAGGGTTACGATTAGGGTTAAAACTAGGGTTAGGCTTAGGTTTATGTTTACCATAAGGGTTCGGTTTTGATCTACGGTTAGGGCTACGGTGAGGGTTAGGTTTAGGGTTACTTCTAGGGATAAGTTTATAGTACTCATAGGGTTAGGGTTAGTATTAGGGCTAGGGACATCATTTGGGATAGGGTTAGGGTTAGGGTAATGTATAGGTTTAGATGTAGATTTAGGGCTATGTTTAAAATTAGACTGAGGTTTAGGCTTAGAGTTAGGGCTATGGTTATGTTTAGGTTTATAGTAAGGGTTAGGGTTTGAGCTAGGGTTAGGTCTATCTGTGAGGTTTAAGGTTAGGTCTAGGGTTAGTTTTCCAATTAGGTTTAGGTTTAGCATTAAGCCTAGGATTATCAATAAGTTTAGGTTTAGGTTTAGAATAATGGGTAGGTTTAGAACTAGGTTTAGGCCAAGGGTTAAGGTTAGAATTAGGGCTAGGGTAAGGGTTAGATTGAGGGATAGGTGTAGGTTTATGTTTAGAGAAATGTTTAGGCTTTGAGCTAGGATTAGGACTAAAGCAAGAGTTAGGTTTGGGTTAGAGCTAAGGTTATTTTTAGGGGTATGCCTAAGGCTTGCTTTAGGCCTAGGACTAGCTCTAGCTTTTGTGTTAGGTTTAGGGTAGGGTTAGGGCTATGGTTAATATAAGAGCTAGGGGTATGTTGAGGGCTAGCTGTAGGGTTAGGGTTATGGCTAGATCTAGTGTTAGGTTTCGATAAGTGCTAGGGCTACTCTTAGTGTTCGGTTTAAGGTGAGGGCTGTGTTTAGAGCTAGGGTGACTTTTAGGATATCAGTCAGGTCAGGGTCTGCTTTAAGGTGAGGGTTATGACTATAATTAGGGCTAGAGTTACTGTTAGGGTTTGGTTTAAGTTTTGCATAGTTTTTAGAGCTAGATTCAGTGTTAGGTTATGCATCAGGGTCAGGGTAAGCTTAAAGGTTATGGTTAGGACTCAAGTTAGGGCTAGGGTTATGTCTAGGTGTAGTGTTAGGGTTTGGTTTAATTTAATATTTAGGGTTAGGGCTGTTGCTCAGTTTTTTTTTTTTTGTTTGTTTGTTTGTTTTGTTTTGTTTTGTTTTGTTTTTTTAGTTCTAGGTCTAGGGTTTGGGCTAGTTATAAGATTAGCATTAGGGTTAGGGCTAGTGTTAGTGTTAGGCTTAGGCTTTGGGTTAGGGTTAGATTTAGATATAGTGTTAGATCTAGGATTAGGGCTAGGTCTAACTATAGGGCAAGGGTCAGGGCTAGGGTTATGGTTACATTAACAGATAGGGATAGAACTAGGTCTAGGACTAGGGTGAGAGTTACACTTAATCTTAGCCCTAGGGTTTTGGTTAGTTTTAGGGATAGGGCTAAGTTAGGGCTAGGATTAGGGCTAGATTTAGAGTTAGTCTTAGGCCTAGGGTTTTGGTTAGTTTTAGGGATAGGGCTAAGTTAGGACTCGGATTAGGTCTAGGGCTAGTGTTCAGCTTAGGCTTAGTGTTAGGGCTAGTGTTACAGTTAATTTTAGGGTAAGGTATGTTGTTATAGTTAGGTTTAGAGGTAGGGTGAGGGTTAGAGTTTTTTTTTTTTTTTTAGGAATAGGGTTAGGGTTAGGGTTATGATTAATGCTAAGTTTAGGGCTAGGATGAATCCTAGTGTGAGTTGTAGTGTTAGGTCTAGAATTAGGGCTAGGGCTTATGTCAGGTCTAGTGTTACAGTTTGGGGTAGATTTAGGGTTATGTTTGTGTCTAGGTCTAGTGTAAGTTTTAGGCTTAGGGTAAGGGTCAGGTTTAGAGCTAGGTGTATTTTTAGGGTCAGGATCAGGTTTAGGGTTTGTTTTAGGGTAAAGTTTAGGGATAGGGCTCAAATGAGCATTAGGGTTAGTGTTAGGGTTATGGTAATTGATTGGGTTAGGTTTAGGTTTCAGGGTAGGTTTAGGGCTTGGAGAGCTTTAGGGTTCGCAAAAGGGTTAGGGTTTTGCCTAGGGTTAGCATTAGGATTAGGGTTATCATAAGGATAATATATAGGGTTAGAGCTATGGTTAGGGCTATGGTTAGGTTAGGATTAAGGCCAGAGCTAGGTTAGGTTTTGAGTTAGGGCTAGTAACCCTAGCTTAGGGTAGGGTTAGGGTTAGGGCTAGGGTTTTCATTAGGGTTAGCATTAGGTTTAGGATAAAAGATTGGGTTAGATGTAAGGTTAGCTTTATGGTTAAGGTTAGGTTTAGATTTAAGTTTAGGTTTAGGGCTAGGTTTACTGTTGGTTTTAAGGTAAAATTTAGGTTTTGAGTTAGGGTTAAGGCTATCGCAAGTTCTAGGTTTAGGGTTAGGTCTAGGGGTCGGATTATGGTTTGGGTTCAGTTTTTGGTTAGAGTTAGGGACAGGCTTATTATTAGGGGTAGGGTTAGATTTAGGCTAATGCCTAGGGTTAGAGCTATTGTTAGGTTTAGATTTAAGGTTAGGATTAGGGCTATGGTTAAGGTTATGTTTAGGAATAGTGCTAGGTTCATGTTTGGGCTAAGGGTTAGTGTTTGTGCTAAGGTTAGGGCTAAAGTGACGATTAGGTTTAGGTTTAGGACTGGCGTTAGTGTTAGGGTGAGGGTTATGCTTAGGGTAGGTTTAGGCCTCGATTAGGGTTAGGGTTATTTAAGTTTTGTGTTAGATTTAGGCCTAGGGTTAGTGCTATGTGTAATGTAAGATCTATGGTTCTGATTAGAGATAGTTATATGGTTAGGATTAACACTAGGTCTAGTGTTAGGTTTAGGTTTTGGGTTAGGGTCAGGTTTATAGCTAGGTTTAATGTTAGTGTCAGGGCCAGTGTTCAGGTTAAAGTTAGGGTTAGGGTGAAAACCAGAATAGGACTAGGGTTAGGTCTAGTGGTAGTGTTAGTGTTTGGTTTGGGTTAAGGTTTATGTTTATGGCTAGAACTTTTTTTTTTTTTTTTAGGTCAAGGGCTAGAGTAATAGCTAGATTTAGGATTAGGTTTAGGTCTAGGGCTAGTGTTAGGGTTAGATTTAGGTATAATTTTTCTAGATAGGGCTAGTTTCATGTTTCAGTTTCGGTTTAGCATCAAATTTAGACCTATAATTAGTGTTAGGATCAGAATAAGGGTGAAGGTTAGGGTGAGGTTTTAGGTAAGGGTTAGATCTTGAATGAGTCTAGTGTTAGGACTAGTAATAGGGTTATTGTTTGGGATTGGCTAAGGATAGGATTAGGACTAGAGTTAGCATTATGAATAGGGTTTGTTTTGGGGTAATGGATAGAATTAGAGCTAGGGTTAGGGCTAGGATTAGGGTTAAGTTTAGGGTTAGTTTTAGGGTTAGGGTTAGGGTTAAATCTAGTTTTAGGGCAAGGCTAAGGACTATTTTTGTGTTAGAGTTAGTGCTAGGTTTTGTCTAAGGCCAATGTAAGAACTAGGGTTATGATTAGGATTAGTTTTAGGGTTAGGGTTACAGCTAGGTCTAGTGTTAGCATTAGTTTTAGGTTTAGGGTGATATTTAGAGCTAGGGTTTGTGTTTGGATATGAGTCAGTGTGAGGGTTAGTTTTAGGCCTAGACTCGAATTAGAACTTGGGTTATGGCTAGTTATGGTTTAGGGTTTGGTTTTGGTTAAGATTTAGGGTTAGAACAATTGCTAGGTTTAGGGGTAGGGTTAAGGTTAGGGTTCAAATAGGGATAGGATTAGTACTATGATTAGTGTTAGGGTTAGGCGTATGATTAGGGCTAAATTTATTGTTAGTTTTAGGGGAAGGGTTGGGGTTATATAGCTAGTTTCAGTGCTAGGGCGAGGGTTATATTTAGAGATAGGGCTAGGTGAGAGTTTTGTTTAGGATTTAGTCTAGGTTTATGGTTAGGACCAGGTCTAGTGTTTGTGTTAGTGTTAGGGCTAGGATAAGGGTTAGGGCTAATATCAGGTCTAGGGTTATGGTTAGGGAAAGGGTTAGGGATAGGTTTATGGCTAGGTCTAGTGTAAGGGTTAGGTTTAGCATAGGGGTTTGGTATATAGCTAGGTTATTATTACAGTCAGAGTATGGGTTAAGGATTGGTTTTGGTTAAGGTTTAAGTTTAGGGCTCAAATTAGCATTAGGGTTAGGGTTAGGGTTAGAGTAATGGATAAAGTTCGGTTTACATTTTAGTTTAAGTTTAGAGTAATATATAGGGTTAGTGTTAGGGATAGGGTTAGGGTTAGGCCTAGGGTTAGTATTTGGTTTAGGCTTATATTTAGAATAATGAATATATTTAGTGCTAGTGTTATGGCTTAAGTTAAGGTTAGGATTAGGGCTAGGGTTTGGGTTACAACTTGGCCTAGTGTTAGGGTTAGTTTTAATGTAAGTGTTAGGGTTTGAGGTAGGGTTAGGGCTAGGGTGAGGGTTATGGTTAGAGTCAGGCTACAGTTAGGGTTAGGGTTAGGGTTACGGCTAGGTTTAGCATTAGGTTTAAGGTTATGTCTAAGGTAATGGATAAAGTTAGAGCTAGGATATGCGCTATGGTATCAGTTAGGATGAGGGATAGGGTTAGAGTTAGGGTTAGAGCTAGGGTTATGTTTAGAGTAAGGTTAGAGTTTGAGCTAGGATTTGATCTAGGGCAAGCATTAGGTTTAGAGTTTGTGCTACAGTTAGGGTTAAGGTTATGCTTAGGTCCAGGTTTGGGGCTTGTATTACGGCTAGCTTTTGTGTGAGGTTTAAGTCTAGTGTTATGGCTATGGATAATGTAAGAGCTAGGGTAATGGTTATGGCTGGTTTTTTTTGTGTTAGGGATATATATATATATATATATATATATATATATATATATATATATAGAGAGAGAGAGAGAGAGAGAGAGAGAGAGTTTGGATTAAGTTTTCTGTTAGGATAAGGTTTAGAACTAGGGTTTAGGTTTAGGGTTAGTATTTGAGATAGCTTAGGTTAGGTTTATGGTAGGTTCACTGCTAGTTCTAGGGTTAGGTTTATGTTTATGTTTAGGGTATGTTTAGCTTTAGGTCTAATGTTATCATTAGGGTAAAATTTAGGGTGAGGATAATGGGTTGGTTTCGAGCTAGGGTTATGTCTAGGATTCAGGTTAGGATTAGGGCTAGGGTTAGTTTAGTGTTAGGCCTTCAGTTAGAGTTAGGGTTAGCTTAAGTTTAATGGTTAGGGATTGATATAGGGTTAGGGCTGGTGTGAGGGTTAGGGTTACAGTCAGAGCAAGGGTAGTGTTAGGATTAAGTTTAGGGCTAGGGTTAGCATTAGGTTTAGTGTTATGGTTAAGGTAGTGGATAGAGATTGAGCTAGGATTTTTGCTATGGTTATGGTTAGGATTAGGTCTAGGGTTTGGGTGAGGTTTTGGGTTTTGGCTAGGGTTATGTTTATGGTATAGTTAAGGGTTTGAGCTAGGGTTAGAGCTACGACAAGGGTTAGGGTTAGGTTTATGGCCAGGTTTAGGGTTACAGTTATGCTTAGGGTTAGTTGTAGGGCTACAATTAGGGCTAGGTTTTGTGTGGGGTTTCGGGCTAGTGTTAGGTGTATTAGTAATTTAAGAGCTAGAGTTATGATTATGGATAGATTTAGGGTTTTTGTAGTGTTAGGTTTAGTTTTTGGTTAGGATAAGGTTTAGAGCTAGGGTGTTTCTTAGGGTAAGTGTCAGGGTTCAGGTTAGGATTAGGCTTAGGTCCAGAATGTGGACTAGGGTTAGGTCTAGGTGTAGGGTAAGTGTTTGGTTTAGATTAAGGGTTATTGTTAGGGCTAAGGCTAGGGTTAAGGCTATATTTAGAATTAGGTTTAGGTCTAGGGCTAATGTTAGTGTTAAGTTTAGGTATAGGATTACTGGTAGGGCTAGTGTTAGGTTTTGTATAAGGGTTAGGGTCAGTTTTAAACCAAGGTTTTGTTTTAGTGTCAGAATAAGGGTCAGGATTAAAGTTAAGGTTTGAGATAAGTTTAGAGCTAGAATAAGGGCTAAGGTTAGGACTAGTAATAAAGTTACGGTTTGGAGTAGGCTTACGATAAGGGTTAGGACTAGGGTAGCAATAGAGTGAGGGTTTGTCTTAGGGTAAGGGATAGAGTTAGAGCTAGGCTTAAGACTACGGCTAGGGTTAGGATTAGGGCTAGGGTTAAGGTTAAATCTAGGGTTAAGCCTTGCATTAGGGCTAGTTTTTGTGTTAGCTTTAGGGGTATGGTTAATGTAAGAACTGGCATTACAATTAGAGCTAGTTTAGGGTTAGGTTTAGGGTGAGGTGTAGTGTTAGGATTAGGTTTAGGGATAGGGTGATGTATAGAGCTAGGGTCAGTGTTAGGGTCAGAGTCAGGGTTAGAATTAGTTCTAAGGTTAGGGTTAAGACTTGATTTAGGGCTAGTGTTAGGGCTAGGTGTAGGCTTAGGCTATGGTTTGTTAAGTGTTATTGTCAGTGCTATGTCTCGGCTTTGCTTGAGTGCTAGGGCTAGGGTTAGGGCTTGTTTTCAAATTAGTGTTAAGGATAAAGCTAGTCATAGGGTATGGTTTAGGCTTATGGTTATGGTTAGATTTAGAATCAGGTTAAATCTAGGTTATGGCTAGGGTTTGGTCTAGGGTTTGGGTTATCATAAAGGATAGGGTTAGATCTAGGGATAGGGCTAGGGTGAGTGTTAGAGTTAGTCTTAGGTTTAGGGTTTTGTAGAATTAGGTTTAGGTTTAGTGTTAGGATTAGGGCTTGAGTTACCATTAGGGTTAACGTTCCATATAGGATAATGATATTTTGGGGGTAGGGTTAAGGTTAGTTTTAGGGTAATTGACAGGTTAGGTTTAGGAATATGGCTAGGGTCAGCCTGAGGATTAGCATTAGGTTTAGTGTTAGGGTTTGAGTAATGGATAGGGTAGAGCTAGGTTTAGGGCTAGATTTATAGTTAGAGTCAGGGCTAGGGGTAGGGTTAGGTTTAGGTTTAATGCAAGGATTAAAATTAGGGTTAGGTTTAGGGTAACGGTTAAGACTAGGTTTAGGATTCGAGTAAGGGTTAAAGCTAGGGTTGGGTCTTGGATTAGGGCTAGATTTTGGGTTATGTTAGAGGTCTCCTAGAAGTATACATCTAATGCAAGAACTAAGGTTATGATTAGGGCTAGTTTAGGGATACATTTAGGAATAAGTTTAGTTATAGGATTAGGTTTAGGTTTAGGTTGATGTTTTGAACTAGGGTTAGTGTTAGGATCAGAATCAGGGTAACAGTTCATTTTATGGTTAGGGATAGGACTCAAATTAGGGGAGGCTTAGGGCTAGATATAGGGTTAGGTTTTGGTTTACGTTAAGATTTAGGGTTGGTCCCATGGCTCGGTTTTGTGTTCGGGCTAAAGCTGAAGTTAAGTGTAGTTTTATGATTAGCATTAGTGTTATTGCTACTGATAGGGTGAGTTTAGGCTTAGGAGTAGATTTAGAGTTGTGGGTAATTCTAGGGTTAGGACTATGGCTAGTGTTAGAGCTAAGATTAGGGCTAGTGTTTCGGTTATGGTAAAGGACAGGGTTAGAACTAGGAATGTTGGCAGCAGGTCCACCCTCGACCCTGGAGCCCTACCTCCACTAGTTTGTTCTGCATGCCAGTGTTGCCAGCTCACAAGGCCATGGCGAACTTGCGGTTTTTCTGTTCCTGCTTGTCCGTCTGAGACATATGTATCCCACGGGAATGCCTTGACCTTTTCTGGTCTGATGGACTTATTGTTAAGGGAGGTTTCGGTACCTGACAATAATAGATGTTGAAACTAAATTTCTCCCCCCTCCCTCCTGCTTTTGGGTAGTTTTCCACTTCTGCTGCTTGGGGTATAAAAAAAGGTGTGTTAGCAATAAAGATTATTATTGACTCCTGGATGAAGAACCTTGGTGTCCTGTGTGTCTTTTAACCTCGCCGTCCCTCGCCGGACTCGGCTCCCTTGGCCGGACGCGGCAATTGGAGGTTCCCACCGAGATCCGGAAAGCAGGGGTAAGCGGACGGGGCTCACCTTCTAAGAAGGAAGGGGGAGGATTGGTTTAAAGATATTTTAAAGAGACAGGGTACGTACCATGGGTAACTCAACAGCGAAGGTTCGTCTGGCCAACGAACTAAAAGAGCTGTTAAATACACAAGGAACAGGAATAAAAACTAAGACTGCAACCGAATTCGTTGAAATTATTGCCCAGGCTTGTCCTTGGTTTCTGACAGGAGGATTTCTTAATAATAGTGCCTGGGACCTGGTGAGGCATGACCTTCAGAAATTATTGAGGGACCGGGGCTCGGACAGTGTCCCAGTTGCCACCTTTTCCTTATGGAGGTTGGTAAAGGATGCTTTATTAACAGATAAAGTAAAGATCAAGGATCAGCTTGCTGAATGTGAACAGGCCCTTAATCAGGTGCAGGAGGAGCAAATGGCAGAATCCTTAAAGCATGAGGGTCCTCTTGAGGACTCAGGCTCAGGGGGTAGGAAACGCCTCCAGATTTCTAAGCCCAAAAAGGATCCTGAGGACCTCAGTTCTCTCTCTGAGGAAGAGGAGGGATTAGAAAGGGAGATAGAGGAATTAGAACATCGCCTTAAAAGGGCAAATGTGAGGGTGCCTAGGGCCCCCTCAGTTGCCGCACCTCCTCCCTATAATCCTGATTGGAATGAAGACGCCCCTACTAGACGGGCGGGGGTCCACTGGGGTTCTAGAGCGGCTCAGGTTTTTCCAATGATTGAAAACACCGATGCTGATGGACAGCCGGCCAGAGCCCATGTCCCCCTAGCCTTCAAGGACATAAAACAGCTTAAGGAGGTGGTCATTAATTATGGACCTCATGCCCCTTTCACATTGACCCTCTTCGAGTCCTTCTCAGCCAGTCAACTAATACCTAATGATTGGCAGCACCTTTGCAGGGCTGTGTTATCTGGAGGGGATTTCTTATTGTGGAAAAGTGAATATCATGAAAGGTGCCGCGAGCTGGCTCAGATTAACCTGAATGCGGGCCATCAACGGCGAAATGCTGAAATGTTGACAGGAACTGGGCAGTATGCCACCATAGGCCAACAAATTAGTTACAACCCAGGGGTTTATGCTCAAATAGCCTCAGCTGCAGTTCATGCCTGGAAAGCCCTGCCCATTTCTAAAACTGAAACAAAAATTTCCAAGATCTCTCAAGGGCCCTCTGAACCTTATTCGGACTTTATAGCCCACCTAATGCAGGCGGCTGGAAAAATATTCCCTAATCTGGAACAGGCTATGCCACTTATTAGACAACTGGCATATGAAAACGCTAACACTTACTGCCAAAATGCTATTAAGTCCTCCCGGGCCAAAAGTATAGATGACATGATTCGAGCATGCAAAGATATAGATGGGCCTCATATTACTGGTCAGGTTTTGGCTGCTGCCCTTAAGACTGGAATGCAAAAATCTGATAACAGGGGAACCCGCTCTAAGGGGTGTTTTAAGTGTGGGAAAGAGGGACATATAAAGAGAAACTGCCCGGAAAGGAGCGAGGGTGCTGGCAGAGGGATGCCTGGAATTTGTCCTAGATGTCATAAAGGAAATCATTGGAGCAGTGAGTGCAGGTCAAAATTTGACATCCAGGGTAACCCAATACCGTCGGGAAACGGGAGCAGGGGCCCGCCCCGGGCCCCGGAAGCCAAAGTGTACGGGGCAGTGCAGGGACAGAACAGTGCCTCGGGGAGTGGGCATCTCCGCCGCCTCCCACTGACCAACCCCTTTCTATCTGGGAACTCCCCAGGGGAACACCAGGAAGCGCAGGACTGGACCTCAGTTCCACCTCCCGAGCGGTATTAACTCTCCAAATGGGACCTCAGACGCTGCCTACTGGGGTTTTTGGGCCCCTGCCAGAGGGGACGGTGGGACTAGTGTTGGGACGAGGTAGCACAACTCAGTGGGGCTTG
Source organism: Marmota flaviventris (assembly GCF_047511675.1). Taxonomy (NCBI): domain Eukaryota; kingdom Metazoa; phylum Chordata; class Mammalia; order Rodentia; family Sciuridae; genus Marmota; species Marmota flaviventris. Next base: position 377,940 of record NW_027288380.1, on the reverse strand, counting down.
AAGATTCTTACGGGGGTTGTTGATGCTGATTATCAGGGAGAAATAAAAATAGTAGTAGAAGCTACCCAAGGAATTGTTATTCTTCCCCCCGGGGAGTGTATAGCTCAATTGCTGCTGCTACCCTTAGCTTCCATTCCTGGGCACGCCCTCCGTGGGTCCCTGGGTGAAGGCAGCTTTGGCTCCACTGGAACTCCCCAGGCCTTTTGGGTAACTCATTTGGATTCGCGTCCCAACCTGACCATTGAGATACAGGACAAGGCTTTCAAGGGAATACTAGATACGGGGACGGATGTCTCTGTCATTTCTGAAAAACAATGGCCACCTGCCTGGCCCCTCCAGAATCCCTCGGCCATATTACAGGGGATAGGACAGACCCGACCAAAAAGAAGTGCTTCCTTTTTAAAATGGAGAGATGGCGAAGGACATAGTGGCCATTTCCAGCCCTATGTAGTGACTGGACTCCCCACGAACCTTTGGGGGAGGGACTTGCTTCATCAAATGGGGGCTATTCTCACTACCCAGACTTTGAAAGGAAATAATGACTTTGTTAATGATGCAATGCTAGACATGGGATGGATCCCTGGAAGGGGACTAGGAAAGAGACATGAGGGCAGAATATCACCCGTGGATCCAGAAGAACAGGTTACCCGGCGGGGAAGACACCGGAGAGGACTGGGAAATTTATCCTAGGGGCCACTGAAGTGAGGCCACCTCCACTGTCCATTACTTGGTTATCAGATGACCCTGTGTGGGTAGAACAGTGGCCCCTAACTAAGGACAAATTACAGGCCGCTTCCCTATTAGTTCAAGACCAGCTTAAGTTAGGACATGTGGTGCCCTCTACCTCCCCTTGGAATACCCCTATTTTTGTTATACAAAAGGGGTCTGGGAAGTGGAGACTTCTTCAGGACCTACGGGCTATTAATAAAACTATGCAACCCATGGGACCCTTACAACCAGGGCTACCCTTTCCTACTGCGATCCCAAAGGATTGGCATCTTATTGTTATAGATTTAAAAGATTGTTTCTTCTCTATCCCCTTAGACCCACGAGACCGAAAGCGTTTCGCTTTTTCCTTGCCTTCCACAAACTTTAGGGAACCTTACCAATGGTATGAATGGACCGTCCTACCTCAAGGGATGACTAATAGTCCTACAATGTGCCAATATTTTGTAGCTGAGGTTTTGCGACCCTTTCGACAGCAGTTCCCACAGCTCTACCTCATTCATTATATGGATGACATCTTACTGGCAGGGCCCAAGAAAGAAAGGCTTCTTCAATCTTATGAAGTCCTCCAATCCCTTCTAAAAGGGGCAGGGCTGGTCATAGCACCCGAAAAGTTGCAGTTTCAACACCCTTACAATTATTTGGGATACATAATTAATAACATAGGAATCTTTCCCCAGAGACCCCAGTTCCAGATAAATCAGCTCAAAACTTTACATCAGTGGCAGACATTCCTCGGAGAAATACAGTGGCTGCGCCCTTCCTTTCATATTCCAACTGGAGAGCTCAAACCCCTGTATGACCTCTTGCGAGGAGATCCTTCTCCTACGTCGTGTAGAGTACCTACACCAGAAGCCTTACGAGCACTGAGGCTAATAGAAGAGGCTCTGCAGGACATGCAGATTATGCAGATAGATTATTCTCTGCCCTTGTCATTTATAGTTCTACCTTCTAAAATTACTCCCACAGGAGTGTTCTGGCAAACGGGTCCCATTTATTGGGTCCACTTGCCGACTTCTAACCCCCGGGTATTGACTCCCTTTTATGAGCTAGTTATTAACTTAATTTGGAAGGCTAAATATTTGGGTGATGCATTGTTTGGAAAAACCTTTGACATACTTATTCAACCTTACACTCAAGATATGATACACAAGTTACAACAAGAACATGACCTTTGGTGTCTTTTCCTGTGCAGCTTTAAGGGTCAGATTGATAATCACTTCCCTAAACATAGACTTTTGGAGGGCTTTAAAAGGTGTCCCATTATCTTCCCAAAGATTATGAAAAGGGAACCTATTCCAAAGGCCCAAACTGTATATACAGATGGGGCCAAAAATGGATTTGCCGTCGTTTTTGATGGATCTCAAATTCTCCGACAACCTGTGTCAGGTCAGTTGGCCCAAAAGGCGGAAGTTGAAGCTTTAATCATAGCTCTCAAAGTCTATAGTTCTATTCCTCTTAATGTATATACTGACAGCTTGTATGTAGCCAATCTGGCTCTAGTCATAGAAACAGCATCATATATTGGCAAGCAATCCACCATCACAGAACAACTACAGGTATTTCAGCTTCTCATTTGGGCTAGACGAGATCCTCTATACATTGGCCACATCCGAAGCCATTCAGGGCTCCCTGGACCTTTGTCAGAGGGCAACACAAAAGCAGACGCTGCTACTCATGCTGTTGGCCTTTCCTGTGTGACGACCGAATATGATAAGGCCTTACAATTCCATAACAAATTTCATTTAAATGCACAGTCTTTACGCTTCCACACAGGATGTTCACGAGACCAGGCTTTACAAATTGTCTCATTATGTCCAACCTGTGCACCATTTATTCATTCTCCTTCCCTTGGGGTTAATCCAAGAGGACTACAACCTAATGATGTCTGGAAAACTGATGTTACACACTTCCCTAGCTTTGGTAAGCTCTCCTTTATACATGTTTCCACTGACACATATTCTGGCTTCATTTTTGCCACCTTACATACTGGAGAGAAGGCTAAGGACGTAATCAGTCATCTTCTAAAAGCCTTTTCCTCCATGGGCACCCCATGATGCCTCAAAACCGATAATGGTCCCGCATATGTAAGCCAGGCGGTTCAACGGTTTTGCACCCAATGGGAAATTAATCATAAGACTGGAATCCCTTATAATCCACAGGGACAGGCTATCATGGAACGAGCCCATCAACATTTAAAAACTTATTTACAAAAAATAAAAGAGGGGGAGATATACCGGAATTGTCAGGGACCACAAGCACTTCTAAGCATAACCTTATTTACTTTAAATTTTTTACTCACTGACACTGGAGGGCGCACGGCTGCACAATGCCACTTTTCCCCTCCCACTGTACAAGATGCTCAAATAAGGTGGAAAGATTTATCCACCGGAAAGTGGCAACCCCCGGCTCCACTCTTAGCTAGAGTGAGGGGAGCTGTATGTGTTTTTCCCCCAGGAACTGAGAAGCCCATTTGGATCCCGGAGCACTGCACCAGACCGGTGAATGAAAATTCAAGACAAAATGAAGTTCCCAAGATGGCTGATCCTGCCGCTGTTGTTCTCACCCCTTCAAGTGAGTGCCGAGACACACCTCATGAGCTGGACCCCACTTGTGGCATTCCTTCTGGACAGGTTGGTTGAAGGAGGGCTTGACCCCCCACCTGGGAATATTCATGAATATCTTTTTGGAGCCCCTTGTGAGTGTAAGGGAGGGCCCCGGCACTCGGCCCCCTCTGGTTATATCCAGAGTATTGATTGTGGGACTAAAGTAGCCTACATGGCGGCTGAACTCAATGAAAACATTGGAGGATTTAAACAACCAAAATGGGTATGTGTTAATAAGCCCGGACTTGTTGTCCCTAATCCGACCGAGACTCTTGGAAGCTGTCCCGCCACTTGTCATTACACCCCGGCAATGCACATCTCCTGTTATACATCGGCCTCAATTTGTGTTAATAATCAAGGAAAACAGTGTTTTGAGGCCATCCTAACTAACACCCGTGGAGAATGGGCGACCACTTATAATTACATTCCTTTTCTTGGCGACCGGGGAGGGGAAGGCATCACGACTCGGTTAACGGAGGTGGGATGTGAGGGCGTCGTGGGTAAACCTTCCTGCTGGCCCATGCAGGCCCCTATTGGAATCTCTGACGGAGGGGGACCCACTGATGCTATCAAACACCTTCAGCTGATTAAGCTTTTAAAGCCGGAGATCCCTAAGCCTACATACCACCCCTTGATATTGCCCAAATCCCAGCTTCCTGATTTAGATGCCAATACATTAGATATCCTAGAAACTACCTTTTCTTTACTTAACAGTTCCAACCCTACCCTTGATGGTGATTGCTGGCTCTGCATGACGGCAGGTGCAGTCATGCCATTGGCAGTTCCTATCAATTATACCATTGATGATGACAACACATGTCAATCTGGGCTGCCCTTTAAGGTGCAGCCTCTAGGTGGTTTTATGTCATGCCTTCTGGGCATGATGCAAAATAATACCTATGATGTTGATGTTGGAATCTCTTCTTTTGGAAACTGCTCATTAGTAAAGAATACTCCTCACCTACTCCGCCCATTTGTCTCCCTAATGGTACAGTCTTTATGTGTGGTGGAAATTTAGCTTTTCCCAGGCTCCCAGCAAATTGGACTGGCGGTTGCGTTCTGGCATTACTACTTCCTGATATCACGATTATCTCAGGAGATGAACCCCTACCTATTCCTAGCCTAGACATCTTAGTTAGAAGACACAAGAGAGCTGTGCAGGCCTTACCACTCCTTGTTGGCCTTGGAATAACCGCTGCTGTGGGTACAGGCACGGCGGGATTGGGTACGGCTATACATTCTTACCGCCGCCTATCTCAACAGCTTATAGATGATGTGCAAACCCTATCAGGAACCATTAAAGACTTACAAGACCAGATAGACTCTCTAGCAGAAGTAGTTCTTCAGAACAGGCGGGGTTTAGACTTGCTTACTGCCAATCAAGGGGGAATTTGTTTAGCCCTTGGGGAGAGGTGCTGTTTTTATGCTAACAAATCTGGCATAGTTCGCACAAAAATTAAACAACTCCAAGAAGACCTAGAAAAAAGGAGAAGGGAATTATTTGAGAACCCTCTCTGGACTGGACTTAATGGATTTTTGCCTTATCTTCTTCCCTTATTGGGGCCATTGTTAGGCCTCCTTCTAGTAGTGGCAATAGGACCCTGCATTGTAAATAAGATAGTACAATTCATTAAGGATCAAATTAATATCTTAGCCTCTAAGCCGATACAGGTTCACTATCAACGCTTGAAGATGGATGATCGCCTCTCTGAGATATACTTCAGACCAATCCGAAGATGAGTGTCCTCCTTAAAAGAAGAACTCCTGCCATATCTTTTCTCTATGCATACCTCTCCCTCTTGCCTTCCTGTACTAGGATCTTTGCTGTCTAATCTCTCGGTCCAATCACATCTGCCATTCGGTTGTGATGGTCGTGGGTCCCATAGGTGGAGACGGTTAAGCGTTCACCGCAATAATGTCTTGATAGGTCATAACACCTTGAGCTGATCTTGTAGTACCCAGTGACGGGCAACTTTCACGCTTGCTGTGCGACCTAAGACAGGGAATCGGGGCCTTCCCAGAGACGGGTAAGCATCGCAAGGGCTGTGAACGACTAAGACAGGGGCTACTTGATTCCCACTGGCATGCAAAAAACAAAAGAGGGGGACTTGTTGGCAGCAGGTCCACCCTGGACCCTGGAGCCCTACCTCCACTAGTTTGTTCTGCATGCCAGTGTGGCCAGCTCACAAGGCCATGGCGAACTTGTGGTTTTTCTGTTCCTGCTTGTCCGTCTGAGACATATGTATCCCACGGGAATGCCTTGACCTTTTCTGGTCTGATGGACTTATTGTTAAGGGAGGTTTCGGTACCTGACAATAATAGATGTTGAAACTAAATTTCTCCCCCCTCCCTCCTGCTTTTGGGTAGTTTTCCACTTCTGCTGCTTGGGAATAAAAAAAAGGTGTGTTAGCAATAAAGATTATTATTGACTCCAGGATGAAGAACCTTGGTGTCCTGTGTGTCTTTTAACCTCGCCGTCCCTCGCCGGACTCGGCTCCCTTGGCCAGACGCGGCATAGGAATAGGGTTATGGCAAGAGTTAGACTTAGTCTTATGGCTAGAGTTTGGGTTAGGGTTAGGGCTAAATTCGGGCTAGGAATAGGTCTAGGGTTAGTGTTAGCCTTAGTCCTAGGATTAGGGCTATGTTTATGGTTAGGTTTAGGGTTAGGTTTAGGAGAAGGAATGCCTGTTTGATTTCCACCTGCATTTCCATTTACCCATAGGTGTCAAAATGAAGTGAAACCTTAAAATACAAAGTGTGATAGTGAACCATTGAATTGAGAAGAACATACCTTGGGAGCATACTAAGGCTAGATAAAAGATGACTCCTGCCCAGTATCAAAGAAATTTTGAACAAAACTAACTCTCACCCTAACATTACCTCTAACCCTAGCCCTAGACATAACCCTAAACCTAACATTAACCCTAACCTGATTAGAGAACCATTGATCCTAGACTTCCCGCACTTGGGGAGACTTATGGGGCAAGCTAAGTGATGAATTCTATCCAACATCAAACAAAACTGAACAAATAATTATAGGAGGTATTTCAATACATGCATATTTTCCTGTTTTCTCCTAAAAGGCTCTCAGATTAAGTTGTTTTTGCATGCTTAACCATAGGCCTACTTTTACAAGGAACATACCAGAGTCCCTAGAGAGAACTGATGGAGTGTGTGAAGTTTCAATAAGCTAGCACAACCCTGTTTGATTTTTCAACTCCATTAAGTTTCCCATATAGGTCAAAATGAAGCGTAATCTTAAAATACAAAATGTTTCTGACAGCGAACCTGTGAAAGGAGAAGGCCTGAATCTAGGGAACAGAGTAAATCTAGCTAAAAGATAAATCCTGACAAGTATCAAAGAATTTTGAATAAAACTAACTCTAACCCTAACACTAGCTCTAACCCTAGCTCTTCCCCTAACCCTAACATTTTTATGAAACTTTGACCGTAAAATTTTCAAACGTGGGCAGACTAGTGTGGACAGCTAAGGGATGAATGCTGTGCAGTATCAAAGAATTCTGTCCAAAAAGTTGAAGGAGTATATCAGTACTTGCATATTTCCCGGTTTCCTAAAGGACTCTTGGATAAAGTTGTTTTTACATGCTTCAGCTTAGGCCTACTGTCACAAGAACAAACCAGAGTTTGCTCACAGAGAATTGATGGAGTGTGAAGTTTCAAGCAGCTAGCACCAATGCTGTTTGATTTTAAACTCCATTTCCATTTACCTGCATAGGACAAAATGAACTAAAACTTTAAAATACAAACTGTTCATTACAGTAAACCCTTGAACCTATGAGGCCCAAACAGGTGGAGTATAGTAAGAAAATAATGAATCTTGTCCAGTATCAAAGAAATTTTATTAAAAAAGTACCTCAAATCCTAATACTAGCTTTAATATTAGCCCTAACACTATCCTTAACATAAACCCTAACATGATTGAAAGACTGATGATCCTAGAAGTCCCAAACTTGGGAAGCATAGTGGGCTAAGCTATCAGATGAATCCTATGCAGTACCAAAGAAATATGACCAAATAATTGAGGTGGTATTTCAGTTCATGCATATTTCTCTGTTTTCTGCTAAAGGGCTCTCAGATAAAGTTGTTTGGCCATCTTCCTCATAGGGCTACCTTCATGAAGATCCAGAGAGTTCCCACAGAGAACTGATTCAGTGTTTGAAGTTTCAAGCAGCTAGCACAAATTCAGTTTGGTTTCAACCTCCATTTTCATTTACCTATATAGGTCAATATGAAGTGAAACCTTAAAATACAGAGTGTCCCTGTTAGCAAACCATTGAAATGAGAAGGCCCAAACCTGAGGAACATATTAAGGCTAGGTAAATGATGACTCCTTCCAAGTATCAAAGTAATTTTTCAAAACTTACTCTCACCCTAACACTACATCTAAACCTAGCCCTAACGCTAAACCTAACAAAACCCCAACCTGATTAGAGAACCATTGATCCTAGAAGTCCCACACTTGGAGAGCTTTGTGGGGAAAGCTAAATAATGAATCCTACTCAGTATCAAAACAAATCTGGCAAAATAATTATGGGAATAATTTCAGTGCATGCATATTCCCTGCTTTCTCCTAAAGGGCTCTCAGATAAAGTTGTCTTTGGATGCTTCAGCTTAGGCCTACACTCACAAGGAACATAACAGAGTGTCCCCCACAAAGAATTGAGGGTGTGTGTGCAGTTTAAAGCAGCTAGCATGAACTCTGTTTGATTTCAAGGTCCATTTACATTTACTCGTATAGGTCAAAATGAAGTAAAATGAAAACATTAACTGTTTCAGACACAATACAGTTGAACAAAAAGGCCTAAATCTGGGAAACAGAGTAAGGTTATTTAAAGATGAGTCCTAGATTCTATCAAAGAAATTTGAATAAAGTAACTCTAACCCTAATTCTTCCTCAAAACTGATCCCTAATCCTAAAACTAAACATTAACATAGCCCTATCCCTAACCCTAAATTTAACCCGAATTTTAACAGTAACCATTGGCCAAAGCCTTGATCTAACTGTATCCATTACCATAACCCTAACCCTAACCCTAATGCTAAACATATCCCTAACCCTATTATTTAGCCTAGACCTGCTCTAATCCTGACCCTCTCCTAGCCCTAAATCTAGCTCCGACAATAACACTTACCCTAAACCTAACCCTAACCCTAGGCCTAAACATAACCCTAACCCTAACACTAGCCCTAATCTTAACCATAAACGTAGCCCTAAACCTAGCTGTAATCCTCTTTACCCTAAACTTAAGCCTAACCAAATGCTAACAATAGGACTAAACCTAAATGTATAGCTATCCCTACGACTATTTAAAACCTTAAAACTGTCTGAATGCTAAACTGAACCATATCCATTACCCTGAAACTAATGCTAATTAAAGCCTGAACTCTAAACCCTAACCAAAACCAAACCCTAATCCTGACCCTGACCATAATAGCATACCTACCTCTAAGCCTGATGTTTACCCTAAACCTAACCCTCACAGTAGACCTGTTCATAACCAAACTCTACAACTACCCTTAACTGTAATGCTAGACCTAGCCTTAATCCAAGCCCTAGCCCTAACACAAACCCTCATCTGAGCCATAAACCTCGTATTAATCCTAACCCTCACACTAACCCTAACCCAAGACCTAATCCTAATCATAACCCTAGACCTAACCTTAATAGGTTAGGTCTTAATACCCTAAACATAACCCTTATCCTAATGCTAACCCTAAGACTAAACCTAACCCTATCACTATCCACAGAAATATCAATTACCCTAAACCTAACCTGAACCCTAAACCTAACCTTATCTTTAACATAAACCTAACCCTAATCGAGCTGTAACCCTAAACTCAAACCTAAAATAAGCCCTAACACTGATCCTGGTCCTAATAATTCCCCTGGCTCTAAAACTGAATCTTACCCTCTACCTAAATCTTACTATACACCTGGCCATAAACCTTTCCTGTAAAACTGTCCCTAACGGTAACCCTAGACTTGACATTAGCCGTAGCCATAATTCTAGCCCTAACCCTAACACAAACCCTCATCCGAGCTGTAAACCTAGCCTGAATCCTAACTCTCACCCTAACCCTAACCAAAGACTTAATCCTAACCATAATGATAGCCCTAACGTTAACTATATCCATTACCCTAAACATAACCCTTAGCCTAATGGTAATCTTAGGACTAAACCTAACCTTATCACTACCCCCAAAACTATCAATTTCCCTAAAACTAACCTGAACCCTAAATCTAACCCTATGTTTACCCTAACCTAAACCTAACTCTAATTCCAGCTGTAACCATAAACTCAAACCTTAATCAAGCCCTAACATTGACCCTGGCCCTAATAAATCCCCTAGCTCAAAACCTGACTCTTACCATATACCTAAGCAGTACAATAGACCTAGCCATAAACATTTGCCTAAAACTATTGCTAACTGTAACCCTAGGCCTGACATTAGCCCTAGCCATAATTCTAGCACTAACCATAACACAAACCTAGACCTTATCCTAGCCCTAACCATATCCTTAATTACAACCCTAACCCAAACTCTAGGCCTAACCCTGACACCCCTAGCCCTAATCGTAGCCATTCTTTAGCCCTATCCATAACCCTAGTCCTAAGACTAACTCTAAATCTAACATGAGACCTTTCACTTGTTCTAAGCCTTACCGTAAACCTAACCCTAGCCCTAACCCTAGCCCTAACCCTTGCCCCATCCTTGGCCCTAGTTCTAACTTTAGACAAAATCTAACTATAAATTGAGCCCTAACCCGAAAACTACCCAAACACTAACACTAGCCCAAACCATAACACTAATCCTAAAACTAGCCCTAACACTAGCCCTAGCACTAAAAACAAAGCTGAGCTATAGCTATAATACTAACACCCTTAACCTAAACCAAACCCTAACCTTAAACCTAGCCCTAACACTAACCCTAATATGAGTTGTAAGCCAAACCCTTAAACTAACCCTGAACCTGACACTGACCCTAACACTACTAGATCTAAACATCACCCTAACCCTAAACCAAACCCTAACAATAACTCTAGCCCTAAAACCCTAAAACTAGCCCTAAACTTCACCCTAGAACTTACATTAGCCTATCTGTAGCCCTATCCCTAACGTAATCCAAAACATATCTCTAATCCTAGCTTTAACCATAGCCCTATTCATAACCATAAACCTAGCCCTAAACTGATATCTAATTGTATCCATTATCATAATGAAAACCATTACCCTAATGCTAACCCTAGGCATGAACCTATACCTATCCCTAATCTTAACACAATCTATTACCCTGAACCTAACCTGAACCTAAACTTAACCTATCATTACCCTAACCCTAACACACTAATTCAAGCCCTAACTTTAAACCTTAACCTATCCCAAACCCTATCCCTGACATTGACTCTAATAAAACCCCTAGCTCTAAACTTGAACATAACCCTACACCTAAACTTTACTTTAAATGTAGCCATAATCCTAACCCTAAAACTATCTTTAACCGTAATTCTGGACCTGAAATTAGGCCTAGCCCTAATCCTAGTCCTAAACCTAAAACAAACCCTAGCCCTCATCCTAGCCCTAAGCCTAACTTTAATCATGACCCTAACCCTAACCATACTCCTGACCCTAATTCTAACACTCACCCTACCTCTATACCTAGCTATAATGCCATCTCTTACCCTAATCTTAAACTTAGGCTTATGGCTACATCTAGTGTAAGGGTTAGGTTTAGGGTAAGGGTCAGGTTTAGAGCTCAGGGAATTATTAGGATTAGGATTTGGCTTAGGTAAGGATTTAGGTTTATGGCTCAAATTAGCATTAATGTTAGGTTTAGGGTATAGTTAGGGTTTGTTTAAAGGTTCAGGTTTGGTTTAGGGTAATTGATACAGTTAGCATTAGAGATTGGCTAGGGTTAGGCTTAGGGTTAGCATTAGAGTAAGGGTTATAGTTAGGGTAATTGATAGGGTTAGAAATAGAGTAATGGGGCTGGGGATATGGCTCAAGGGTAGCGCGCTCCCCTGGCAGGCCTGCGGCCCGGGTTCGATCCTCAGCACCACATACAAACAAATATGTTGTGTCTGCCGAGAACTAAAAAAAATGTAAATAAAATATATTTAAAAAAAAAAGAAAGAAATAGAGTAATGGTTAGGAATATGCCTTGAGTTAGTGTTATAGTTAGTGTTAGAACTAGGTTTAGAGTTACGATTAGAGTTATGTTTAAGATAAAGTTTAGGTTTTGAGCTAGGGTTAGGGCTAGGTTTAGGGTTAAGTCTAGGGATAGGATTACGGTAGGTTTAGGTTTACGGTGGTGTTTTGAACTAGAGGAGTGTTAGGATATAAGTCAGATAAAGGGTTAAATTTAAGAATATGATTAGGACTTGAATTAGGGCTAGGATTAGATCTAGGTGTAGTGCTAAGGTTTTGTTTAAGTTAAGGTTAGTGTTAGGCCTGTTGCTCAGTTTTATTTTAGTGCTATGATTAGGGTTAGGGCTAGGGTTATGGTTAGATTTAAGATTAAGGCTAGATTTAAGGCTAGGATTAGGGCTAGGTTTTGTGTTAGGTTTAGGGCATCAATTAGGGCTAGGACTAATGTCAGGTCTAGGTTTATAGTTAGTGATATTTTTAGGATTAGGTTTATGGCAAGGTCAAATTAAAGTGTTACGTTTAGGGAAAGGGTCAGATTAAGATTTGGGGTAATTTAGGGTCAGAGTCAGGCTTTGGGTTTGGGTTAGGTTAAGTTTTAGTGTTAAGGCTCAAATTAGCATTAAGGTTAGAATTATGGTTAAGGTAATGGTTAGTGTTAGGTTTAGGGTTAGGTTTGGTTTAAGGTAATGGATATGGTTAGTGTTTGTGGTAGGTTTATGGTTAGTCCTAGGGTTAGAATTAGGGTTATAATTATTGTTAGGGTAATTTATACATATAGACCTACGGTTAGGGCTATGATAAGGGTTAGGATTAGGGCTAGAGTTATCATTAGGGTCAGGGTTAGGGCGAGGGTTACACTTAGGATTAAGTTTAGGGTATGGTTTAGGGTTTGAGCTAGGAATTTTGCTATGGCTAAGATTAATTTTATGGTTTGGTCTAGGGTTATGGTCATGGTTAGTGAAATGGTTAAGGCTAGGGTAATAGATTTAGATGTCAGGTTAAAGATAGTTTTATGTTTAGGTTAGCGTTAGGTTTAGGTTTAAGATTAGGGTTAGCATTTGAGCTATCTTAGGTTTAGGGGTTAGGGTTAGGTTAGTTTCACTGCTAGTTCTAGATTTAGGGTTATGTTTAGGGTTAAAGGTAGTGTTTCACTGTTAGTTCTAGGGTTAGGTTTATATTTACGGTAAGGGTAGGTTTAGCTTTTGGTCTAGTGCTATCATTTGTGTTAAGTTTAGGGTTAGAGTAATGGATAGGGTTCAAGCTAGGGTTAGTGCTTGGGTTAAGGTTAGGATTAGGGCTGGGTTTAGGTTTAAGTTTTGACCTTGGGTTAGTGTTATGGTTAGATTAAGTGTAAGGGTTAGGGATTGAGCTAAGTTTATGGCTAGGGTATGGGTTAGCTTTACAGTCTGGGCTAGGGTAGATTTATGGTTAGGTTAAGGGCTAGAGTAGCATTAATTTTAGGGTTATTATTAGCATAATGGATAGAATTAGAGCTAGGGTTTGGTCTATGGTTAGAGTTAGGATTAGAGTTAGAATTAGGGTGAGGTTTAGGGTTTGGGCTAGGGTTATTTTATGGTAAGGTTTAGTGTTTGAGCTAGGGTTAGGGCTAGAACGAGGGTTAGGGTTAGGGTAAGGGCTAAGTTTAGGTTTAGAGTTATGCTTTGGGTTTGGTTTAGGGCTGTAATTCGGGCTGGGTTTTGTGTGAGGTTAAGGGCTACTGTTATGTGTATGGGTAATGTAAGAGCTAGAGTAATGGTTATGGCTATATTTAGAGTTCATCTAGTGTTAGGGTTAGTTTTTGGCATAGAATAAGGTTTAGAGCTAGGGTTTTTGTTAGGGTAAATGTCACGGTTCAGGTTAGGATTAGGTTTAGGCTAAGGTCCAGAATGAGGACTAGGGTTAGGTCTAGGAGTAGAGTTAGTGTTTTGTTTAAGTTAAGGGTTACTGTTAGGGCTAAGGCTAGGGTTATGGCTAAATTTAAGATTAGGTTTAGGTCTGGGGATAGTGTTATTGTTAGGTTTAGGTTTAGGGTTAATGGTAGGGCTAGTGTTAGTTTTCAGTTAAGGTTTAGGGTCAGGTTTGAACCTAGGTTTAGTGTTAGGGTCAGAATAAGGGTCAGGGTTAGAGTTAGGGTTTGGGTTAAGTTTAGAGCTAGAATGAGGTTTAGGATTAGGACTAATAATAGAGTTAGCGTTTGGGGTAGGCATAGAATTAGGGTTAGGACTAGGGTACAATAGGGTGAGGGTTTGACTAAATGTAAGAAATAGAGTTAGAAATAGGATTAGGACTAGGGATAGGGTTAGGTTTAGAGCCATGGTTAGGATTATGGTTAAAACTAGGGTTAGGCCTTGGATTAGGGCTAGGTTTTGTGTTAGATTTAGGACTATGGCTAATTTAAGAACTGGATTTACGATTTGGGCTAGTTTTAGTGTTAGGTTTAGGGCGAGGTTTAGTGTGAGGATTAGGTTTAGGGATAGGGTGATGTGTAGAGCTAGGGTTAGTGTTAAGGTCAGAGTCAGGGTTAATATTAGTTCTAGGGTTAGGGTTAGGACTCGAATTAGGGCTACCTGTAGGGTTAGCATTTGCTTTAGGTTAAGGGTTAGGGTCAGTGAAATGGCTCGGTTTTTGTTTGAGAGTTATGGCTTGGGTTGGGGCTAGTTTTCAAATTAACGTTAGGGTTACAGCTAGTGTTAGTGTGTGGTTTAGGCTTAGGGTTAGGGTTATATCTAGAGTTAGAGTTAGATCTAGGTTTAGGGCTACAGCAAAGGATAGGGCTAGCGTTAAGGCCAGGATTTGAGTTATTATAAGGGATAGGGTTAGAACTAGGAATAGGGCTAGGGCGAGAGTTAGAGTTAGTGTAAGGATTAGATTTACGCCTAAATTTAGGGCTTAATTACAGCTAGAATTAGAGCTAGGGTGAGTATTAATGCTGAGCCTAGGTTCATGGTTAGGGTTATGGTTATGGATATGGTTAGGTATGATGTTATAGCTAGCTTAGAACTAGAGCGAGGGTTAAAATTAGGTTTAGGTCTATGGTTAGGGTTAGTTTTAGGATTGAGGCTAAGATTAGAGCTAGGATTAGGGCTAGATTTTGTTTCAGGTTTAGGACTTTATTAGGGCTACGGCTAATGTTAAGTCTAGGGTTATGGTTAGAGATAGTTTTAGGGGTAAGATCATTTGGATTAGGATTAGGTAAATGGATATAATTAGGTTTAGGGTTCAGGTTTGGTTTAGGGCAATGTATAAGTTTAGGGGTAGAAATAGGTTTAGGGTTATCCTAGGGTTAGCACTAGGGTTAGGTTTAGGATTGGGGTAATGAATAGGGTTACAGCTGGGGTTAGGTCTAGGTTTATGGTTAGGATGAAGGCTAGGTTTAGGGTTAGGTTTTGGGTTATGTCAGGGGTTAGGGTTAGGGTTAGGGTTAGGTTTAGGGTAAGGGTTAGGGCTGGATTTAGGGTTATGTTTAGGGTTAAAGGTAGTGTTATGGCTCCAATTACGAATAGGTTATGGGTTAGGTTAGGATAAGGTTTAGAACTAGAGCCAATGTAAGAACCAGTGTTGTGATTAGAACTAGTTTTAGGGTTAGGGTTAGGGCTAGGTTAGGTTTTGGTTTGGGTTTTGAGTGATGTTTAGAGCTAGGGTTATTGTTAGGGTCAGAGTCAGGGTCAGCGTTTGTTTTAGGGTTAGGCATAGGACTCATATTAAAGCTAGGTTTAGGGCTAGGTGTAGGCTTAGGGTTTGGTTTATGTTAAAGGTTAGGGTTAGGACTATGGCTGGGTTGTTTTGTAGGGCTAGGGCTAGGTTAGGGCTAGTTTTCAGACTAGCATTAGTGTTACAGCTTGTGTTAGTGAGATGTTTAGCTTAGGGTTAGGGTTAGAGTTAGAGTTAGGGTTTGATATAGGATTAGGGCTAGAGCTAGGGTTAGTGCTAAGGTAAATGTCAGTGATAGGATTATGGTAAGGGATAGGGTTAGAAGTAGAAATATGGCTAGGACAAGAGTTAGAGTTAGTCCTAGGGCTAGGGTTAGGTTAGGTTTAGGGCTAAATTAGGGCTAGGATTAGGTCTAGTGTTTGTACTAGGGTTAGGCCTAGTTTAGGCGTAGGTTTAGATTTAGGGATAGGGTTAGGTTTAGGGGAAGGGATGTGGTTAAATTTAGTTTTAGGGCTAGGTCAAAGGTTAGAATTTCAGTTAGAACTAGAGTTATGGATTGATTTAGTAATAAGGCTAGTTTTAGGGCTAAGATGAGGGTGAGGATTTGTTTTACGGTTATGGCAAGAATTAGGGGTAGGGCTAATGTCAGGTCTAGGCTTACATTAGGCATAGATTGAGAGTTAGATTTTTGGCTAGGTCTAGTGTAAGTGTTCAGGTTAGGGTAAGGTTCAGGTTTAGAGCTAGGGTTATTATTAGGGTTAGAATTAGGTTTCAGGTTTGGTTTAGGTTATGGTTTATGTTTAGACTTCAATTAGCATTAGGGTTTTGATAGGGTAATGATAGGTTTGTGTTTAGGGTTCATGTTAGGTGTATGATATTTGATAGGGTTAGAGTTAGCAAACAGGATAGGGTTAGGCCTAGTGTTAGCCTTAGGGTTATGGTTGTGCTTAGGGTAAGGGATAGGGTTAGTGCTATGATTATGGTTATTTTTAGGTCTAGAGTTAGGTTTAGGCCTAGGGTTAGTGTTAGGTTTAGGTTAGGGTATGATTTAGAGTTTGAGCTATGGTTAGCACTAGAATGAGGATTAGGGTTAGAGTCAGTGTGAGGGTTAGGGCTAGGGTTAGCATTAGGGTTATGGTTAGAGTAGGGTAATGGATAGAGTTAGAGGTAGGTTTTGGCCTATGGTGATGTCTAGTCTCAGAGATAGTGATATGGCTAAGTCTAGTGTTAGGGTTATGTGTTTTGTTAGGACAAGGTTTAGAGTTAGGGTTTGTGTTAGGGTAAGTGTCAGTGTTAGGTTTAGGGTTAGGTTTATTTTTAGGGCCAGCATTAGTGACTAGGCTTTGGTCTAGCGGTAGTGTTAGTGTTTGGTTTTGGTTAAGGGTTATTAGTAGGGCTAGGACTAAGATTTGTTTAGCGCTAGGCCTAGAGTTATCACTAGATAATAGATTAAGTGTAGATCTAGGTCTAGTGTTAGTGTAAGGTTTAGTTATAGGGATACAGCTAGTGCCAATGTTAGGGGTCGGTTTAGGGTTAGGGTCAGGTTTAGACCTATGGTTCGTGTTAGGGTCAGAATAAGGGTCAGGGTTAGTGTTAGGGTTTAGGATAGTGATAGAGCTAGATTGATGTTTAGGGTTAGGACTAGTAATAGAGTTAGGTTTTGGGTTTGGCTATAGAATTAAGTTTAGGAAAAGGGTACCTTTAGGGTTATAGTTTGACTTAGGGTAAGGGATAGGGTTAGTGCTAGTGTTAGGGTTGGGTCATGGCTAGGTTTAGATTTAGGATTAGGGTAAAAGCTAGGGTTAGAGCTTGGATTAGGTCTAGGCTAGGTTTTGTGTTAGCTTTAGGGCTACGGATAATGTAAGAACTAGGGTTACAATTAGGGCCATTTTTAATTTTAGTGTTACATCTAGGTTTACAACTGGGGTGATGATTAGAATTAGGTTTAGGTCTAAGGTTAGGTTTGTATTAGAATTAAGGCTAGATTTTGGGTTAGGATGAGCACTAGGGTTTGTATTAGGGTTAGGGCAAGTTTTAGGGATAGGGATAATGTCAGGGTTAGGGTTATGGCTAGGGATAGTTATTAGGTTAGGTTCATGGCTAGGTCTAATGTTAGGTTTAGGGTAAGGCCCAGGTAAAGAGTGGGGTGTATTTTTAGAGTAAGGGTCAGGTTTCGGGTTTGTGTTAGGTTAATTATTAGGGTTAGGGCTCAAATTAGCGTTAGGGTTAGAATTAAGGTTAGGTTTATGGATAGGTTTAGGTTTAGGATTCAGGATAAGATTAGGGTAATTTGTAGGTTTAGGGTTAGTGACAGGGTTAGGGTTAGGCCTAGGGTTAGCATTTGGGTTAGGGTTATCGTTAGGATAATTAACAGCATTAGATCTAGGGTTAGGGATAGGGTTTTGGATAGGATTAGGGCTAGAGTTAGGGTTAGGTCTAGGCCTAGGTTTATGGTTTGAGTTAGGTTTAGGGTACAGTTTAAGTTTTGAGCCAGGGATAGTGCTAGGGTAAGGCTTAGGTTTAGCATTATGTCTAGGGTTAGATTTATGATTAAGGTTAGGGTCAATTTTAGGTTTAGGGCAAAGGTTATCTCTAGAGTTAGATTAATGGATAGCATTAGATGTTGGGTTAGGTTTAGGGGTAGTTATAGCTTTAGGGTTAGTGTTAAGGTTAGAGCTAAGATTATCATTTGAGTTAGGGTAATGGATAGTGTTAGATGTCAGGTTAGGGTAAGGGGTAGTTTTAGGTTTAGGGTAAGTGTTAGGGTTTGGGCTAGGTTTAGTGTTAGAATAAGGGTTATGGTTTTATCTAGGGTTAAGGCTAAGATGAGGGTTAGGTTAGGGTTAGGTCTAGGATTAGGTTTACAATTAGGATTAGAGCTAGTGTTACCATTAGGGTTAAGGTTCTGTTTAGGGTAATGGATAAATTTAGTGATAGTATTAGGACTAGTGTTAACATTATGATTAGGGCCAAGATTAGGATTAGGTTTAGGGATAGGGCTAGGCTTATGTTTAGGGTTCAGTTTCGGGTTTTATCTAGAGTTAGGTCTAAGGCAAGGGTTAGGGTTAGCATGAGGGTTAGGCTTACAGTAAGGGACAATGTTAGGTTAGGGTTAGGATTACACTTTCGGCTAGATTTAGACCTAGGATTATGGCTATGTGTTGTGATAGGATTAGAGCTAGTTTTAGTGCTATGGTAATGTAAGTGTTATGTTCACGGTTATGGCAAGGTCTAATGTTAGGTTTAGGTTTTGGTTAGGGTCAGTTTTATAGCTAGGGTTAGTGTTAGTGTCAGGGTCTGTGTTTGAATTAGGGTTAGGGTTAGGGCTAGAGCCAGAATTAGGATTTGTTAGGTCTAGAGGTAAGATTAGTGTTTGGCTTAGGTTAAGGGTTACCATTAGAGCTAGGGCTAGTTTTTTGTTAAGGTCTTGGTTAATGATATGGCTAGATTTATGATTAGGTTTAATGTAGGGCTAATATTAGGGTTAGGTTTAGATATAGGTTTATGGGTGGGGCTAGTGTTAGGGTTTGGTATAGGTTCAGGGTCAGAATAAGGGTCAGGGTTATGGTTAGAATTTGGGTTATGATTATAACAAGAATGAGGGCTGGGGTTAGGACTAGTAATAGGGTTAGGGTTTGGGTTAGACTAAGGATTAGTTTTAGGACTAGGGTTAGCATTAGGGTTGGGGTTTGGCTATGGTAAAGTATAAGGTTAGAGCTAGTTTAAGAGCTAGGGTAAGGTTAGGGTTAGGGATAGTGTTAGGGTTAGGGTTATGGTGAAAGCTACGGTTAGGTATCAGATTTGGGCTAGGTTTGGGTTAGTATTAGGTTTAAGGTTACGGCTAATGTATGATCTAAGTTTATGATTAGAACTAGTTTTAGAATTAGGGTTAGGACCAGGTCTAGTGTTAGGTTAAAGTTTAGGTTTAGGGTAATGTTCAGAGGTAGGGCTAGCGTTAATGTCAGAGACAAGTTTAGGGGTAGATTTAGGGTTAAAATTAGGAATCAAACTAGGGATAGGCTTAGGGTTTGGTTTAGGTAAAAGTTTAGGGTTATTGTTATTGCTCAGTTTGTTTTAGGTCTAAGCCTATGGTTAGAGCTAGTTTTAGGATTAGCATTAGGGTTAGGGCTAGTTTTAGGGTTAAGTTTAGTTTTAGAATTAGGGTTAGATTTAGAGTTAGGTTTACATCTATGGTTAGGGCAAAATGTAAGGTTAGGGCTAGGGTTATTCTAGGCTATGGCTAGGAATAAGATTATGGTAAGTGATAGAGTTAGAATTAGGGCTAGGTCTTGGGTGAGAGTTATAGTTAAACTTTAAGTTAGTATTAGGGTTAGGTTTAGGATTAGGGCTAGGGTTAGTGTTAGGATTAGTCCTAGGGTTAAGGTAAGTGCTAGGTTTAATGTTAATGTTAAGGTCTGGGTCAGGTTTAGGGTAAGCAATGTGGTTATAACTAGGTTTAGGGCTAGGGAAAGGGTTACAATTAGGGTTAGGGTTATGAATAAAGGTCAGTTTTAGGCTTGAATAAGAGCTAGTGATTGTGTTTGGGTTAGGGCTAGGATTTGGGCTAGGGCTATTGTCAGGTTTAAGGTTTAATTAGAGATAGGTTTCGGTTTATGTTTATGGTTAGGTCTAGTGTAAGGATTAGATTTAGGGTAAGGGTAAGTTTAAAGCTATGTGTATTATTAGGGTCAGTATTTGGCTTAAGGTTTGGTTTAGGTTAATGTTTAGGTTTAGGGCTCGAAATATCATTAGGGTTACAGTTAGGGATAGGGTAATGAATAGGCTTAGGATTAGGGTTCAGGTTAGTTTTAGGGCAATGGATAGGTTTAGGGATTGTGATAGGGTTTGTGTTAAGCCTAGGATTAGCATTAGGGTTAGGATTGTGATTATCGTAGTGGATAGAATTAGAGCTAGGTTTAGGGCTAGGCTTATGGTTATGATTAGGGTTAGGGTTAGGGTAGTTGATATAATTAGAACCATGTTTTGGGGTATGATTAATGTTAGGATTAGAGCTAGTGTTAGGTTTGGGTTTGGGATATGGCTAGGGTTATGTTAAGGGTAAAGGTTAGGCTTGAGCTTGGTTTAGGTCTAAAGCGAGGCTTAGGGTTAGGGTTAGGGCTGGGGTTAGGTTTAGGGTTACACTTTGGGCTATGTTCAGGCCTAAAATTAGAGCTAGGTTTGGGGCTAGTTTAGGCCTAGTGTTAGGGCCATTGTTAATGTAAGAGCTAGGGTTATGATTAGGGATAGTTTTGGGGTTAAGGTTACGGCTAGGTCTAGTGTTAGGATTAGGTTTGGTTTAGAGTGAGCTTTGGAGCGAGGATTATGTTAGGGTCAGGGCCTGTGTTCAGGTTAGAGTTAGTGTTGGGTTTAGTGGCAGAATTAGGACTAGGGTTAGGTCTAGGGGTAGGGTTAGTGTTTGGGTTAGGTTAAGGGTTATTGTTAAGGCTAGGGCTAGGTTGTTGTTCAGGTCTAGGGCTAGAGATATGGCTAGATTTAGGATTAGGTTTAAGTCTAGGGCTAGTGATAGGTTTAGGTTTAAATATATGATTACCGGTAGGGCTAATGTTAGGATTCGGTTTCAGGTTAGGGTCAGATTTATACCTGCTGTTAGTATTAGGGTCAGAATAAGTGTCAGGGATGAGGTTTGGGTTTTGGTTAGGGTTAGAGCTGGAACGAAGTTTAGGGTTAGGCCTAATAATAGTGTTAGGGTTTGGTTTAGGCTAAGAATTAGGGTTAGGACTAGGGTTAGCATTAGATTTAGGGTTTAGATTAAGGTGATGGATAGGGTAAAAGCTAGGGTTAGATCTAGGGTTAGGGTATGGATTAGTTCTAGTTTTAGGGTTAGGGTTAAAACTAGGGTTAGCACTCGGCTTGGGGCCATGTTTTGGGTTAGTTTGGGGCTAGTGTTTGGCCTAAAACTAATGTACAAACCAGGGTTATGATTAGGGCTACTTTTTGGGTGTTATGCTAGATCAAGTGTTAGGGTTAGCGTTACCATTTTCGTGATGTTTAGAGCTAGGGTTAGTGTTAGGGTCAGAGTCAGTGTTCCGGTTATAGTTATGGTTAGGGTTAATCCCAGAATTATCACTAGAAATAGTCTAGGGGTAGGATTAGTTTTTTTGTTAGGTTAAGTTTTACCATTAAGGCTAGGGCTAGGTTTTTGTTTAGGTCTAGGGCTAGAGATATGGCTAGAGTCACGATTAGGTTTAGGTCTAGGGCTAGTGTTAGGGTTAGGTTTAGGGTTAGGTTTAAAGGTAGGGTTAAGGCTCAGATTAGGGCTTGGTTTTGGGTTTGGTTAGGGCTATGATTAGGACTATGGTAATGTATGAACTAGTGTTGAAATTAGTGCTAGTTTTAGGGTTAGGGTTAGGGCTTGGTCTAGTGTTACTGTTAGGTTTAGGGTTAGGGTGATGTTTAGAGCAAGAGTTATTGTTGGGGTTAGTGCCAGATTCAGGGTTAGTTTTCGGGGTTAGTGTTAGAACTCGAATTATGGCTAAAGTTAGTAGTATTTGTACGGTTAGGGTTTGGTTTAAGTTAAGAGTTAGGGATATCCATTGATTTTGTTTTAGGGCTCAGGCTATGGTTATGGCTAGATTATGGATTAGCATCAGTGTTATGGGTAGTGTTAGTTTGAGGTTTACACTTAGGCTGAGGGTTACATTTAGAGTTAGTGTTAGATCTAGGTTTAGAGTAGGGCTAGGACTAGGGTTAGGGTGAGGGTTATAGTAATGAATATGGTTAGAACTAGGGATTCGGTAGGGTGAGAATTAGAGTTAGTCATAGTAGTAGTCATAGGGTTAGGTTTAGGGTTAGGGCTAACTTACGGAAAGGATGAGAGCTAGGGTTAGGACTAGGGTTAGGGCTAAATTGGGGCTAGGATTATGACTACGGTTAGTGTTAGAGTTAGGACTAGGATTATGGCTAGAGATAGGGTTAGGTTTAGAGCTAAATTAGGGTTTAGGATTAGGGCTAGGGTTAGTGTTGGGGTCAGGCTACATTAGGGCTTGTATTAAGGCTAGGTTTAGTGTTAGGGTTAGACTAAGGGGTTGGGCTAGAGTTAGGGTTAGCATTGGTGTTAATGTAAAATTTAGGGCAATGGGTGGGGTTATAGCTAGCTTTAGGTATAGGGTGAGCTTTAGAATTAGGATTAGGCCTAGGTTATGTTTCAGTTTAGGATTAAGTCTACGTTTAGGGCTAGGTTAAGGTCTAGGGTTTCTGTTAGGGTTATGGCTAGGACCAGGTCTAGGGCTAATATCAGGTCTAGCATTAATGTTAAAAATAGTTTTAGGGTTAGGTTATGATTAGGTCTATTGTAGGAGTTCGGTTTAGGTTATAGGTCAGCTTTAGGGCTAGGATTATTATTAGGGCCAGGAACAGTGTCAGAGTTAGCATTTGGTTTAGCTAAAGGTTTAGGGATAAGGCTCGAATTAGCATTAGGGTTAGTTTTAGGATTAGGGTAATGGATAAGGTTTAGTTTAGGTTTCAGTTAAGGTTCAGGGTAAAGGATGAGTTACATTTAGCAATCGGGTTAGGGTTACCATTAGGATTAGGGTTAATTTTAGTGTAATGGAGAGGTGTAGAGCTAGGGTTAAGGCTAGGTTATGGTTTGGATCAACTCTAGGATTAGGGCTAGGTTTAGGAGTAGAATTAGGGTGTGATTTATGGTAAGTTTTAGGGTTAGGGTAAGTGTTAAGTTTAGGGCTAGGGTTATAGTTAAGTTAGGGTAAGGGTTAGTGTTTGAACTAGAATTAGGGCTAGGGCGAGGGTTAGGTTTAGGTTTATATCTAGGTTTACATTTATGTTTAGAGTTAGTTTTAGTGTTAGGGATGGGGTTTTAATTAGGGTTAGGGTTAGGGTAATGTATATGTTTAGAGCTAAAGTTTAGAATAGGTTTAATGTTAGGATTACAGCTAGGGTTTGGGTTAGGGTTTAGGACAGAGCTAGGGTTATGTTTAGTGTAAAGGTTAGGGTTAGGTCTAAGGCAACACATAGTTTAAGGCTAGGTTTAGGGCTAGGTTTAGGCTAAGGGTTATGCTTAGAGCTAAGTTTAGGCCTAGGTTTAGGGCTATGTTTTATGTTATGTTTAGGGCTAGGGTTAGGACTATAGTTAATGTAAGATAGAGCTAGGGTTATGTTTAGTGCTAGTTTTAGGGTTAAGGTTATGTCTAGGTCTACTGTTATGTCTAGGTTGTGAGTTACTGTCATGTTTAAAGCTAGGTTCAGTGTTAGAATTAGGATCAGTTTTTGGGATAGAGTTAGGGTTAGCATTAGAGCCAGAATTATGACTAGGTTTAAGTCTACGTGTAAGATAAGTGTTCAGTTTAGGTTAAGGGTTATTGTTAGTGCTAGTGCTAGTGTTTTTGTTTAGGTCTAGGTCTAGAATTATAACTATATTTAGGATTAACTTTGGGTCCAGGTCTAGTATTAGGTGTATGTACAGGTATAGGGTTACCAGGATGGCTAGTGTTAGGGTTTGGTGTAGGGTTAGGGTCAGGTTTAGACCTAGGGTTACTGTTAGGGTCATATGAGGGTCAGGGATAGGTTTAGAGGTAGAATGAGGGCTAGGGTTAAGACTAGTATTATGATTAGAGTTTAAGTTAGGCTAAGGATTCGAATTAAGTTTAGGGTTAGCATTTGGGTTAGGTCTTGGCTTAGTGTAAGGAATAGGGTTAGAGTTATGGTTAGAGCTAGGGTTAAGGTTAGGGTTAGGCCTAGTATTATAGTTAAAGCTAATGTTTGGGCTTGGATTAGGTGTAGAACTTGTGTTAGGGTTAGGGCTACGGTTAGGACAATGAGTAATGTATGAACTAGGGTTATGATTAAGGCTAGTTTCAGGGTTATGTTAAGGCTAGATATAGTGTTAAGGTTAATTTTAGGTTAGGGTGGTGTTTTGTGGTAGGATTAGTGTTAGGGTCATTGTCAGGGTCAGGGTTAGATTTAGAGTTAGTTTTAGGGTTAGCTGTAGGGTTAGGGTTTGATTTAAGTTAAGGGTTCAGATTAGGGCTATGGCTTGGATTTGGTTTATGGCTAGGCTAGGGATAGGACATATTTTAGGATTAGCATTATGGTTAGGGATAGTGTTAGGGTTTGGTTTAGTCTTATTTTAATGTTAAATTTAGAGTTAGGTTTAGATTTAGACTTAGGCTTAGATCTAGGATTAGGAATAAGGCTAAGGATAGAACTAGGGCTAGGGCTAGGACATGAGTTTGAGTTTGTCTTATGGCTAGGTTTAGGGTTAGGTTAGGATTAAATAAAGGCTAGGATTAGCACTAGGCTTTGTGTTAGGCCTAGGTTTAGGGTGAGGGTTAGGGTTAGATTTAGGATTATGGTTAGTTTTGGGGTATAGGATGAGGTTATATGTAGGTTTAGGGCTAGGATGAGGAATAGAACTAAGGTTATGGCTCGGGTTATGGTTCAGGCTAGGATTAAGCCTAGGTTTTGTGCTAAGATTTTGGGTAGAGATAATTTCAGGTCTAGTGTTATGGTTAAAAATAGTTTTAGGTTTAGGTTTATAGCTACATCTAGTGTAAGGGTTAGGTTTAGGGTGAGGTTCATGTTTAGAGCTAAGGGCACACTTAGGGTCAGGGTCATAATTAGTGTTTTGGATAGGTTAAAGTTTAATGTTAGGGCTCAAATTAGCATTAGAGTTAGGATTAGGGTAAAGATTGTGTTAGGTTTAGGTTTCAGGTTAGGGTTAGGGTAATGGATAGGGTTAGGATTAGTGCTACAGTTAGGTTTAGGCTCAGGTTTAGCACTAGGGATAGGGTTATGGTTAGGGTATTTGATAGGGTAAGAGATAGGGGTACAGCCCTGGTTATTGTTACAATTATTGATAGGGTTAGGGTTAGGGTTAAATCTAGGGTTACAGCTAGGGTTATATTTATGATTAATGATAGGGTTAGGGATAGGAGTAAATCTAGGGATAGTGCTCTGAATAAGGCTAGATTTTGGGTTAAATTATGGTTAGGTTTAGGGTAACAGCTAACGTAGATAGCTGGGTTGTGATTAGGGCTAATTTTAGCATTAGGGTTATGGCTAGGTCTATTTTTATGTTTAGGCATAGGGTAATGGTGATGCTTAGAGCTAGGGTTAGTGTTAAAGTCAGAGTCAGGGTCAGGGTTTAGTTTTAGGGTTTGGCTTAGAACTCGAATTATCGATAGAGTTATGGCTAAGTGTAGGGTTAGGGCTTAGATTTTATTAAGGGTTAGGGTTAGGTCTATGGCTTGGTTTTGTTTTAGGGCTAGGGTTAGAGCTAGTTTGAGGATTAGCCTTAAGGTTAGGGCTAGTGTTAGGTTTAGGTTTAGGCTAAGGTTTATGGTTAGATTTAGAGTTAGGGTTAGATCTAGGGTTGCTGCTAGGGCTATGAATAGGGCTGGAGTTGGACCTATGGTTTAGGCTAGGATTATGGTTCCAGTAAAGTATAGGGTTAGAACTATGATTAGGACTAATGTGATAGAGTTAGTCTTTTGGCTAGGGTTAGGGTTAAGGTTAGGGATAGGGCTAAATTTGATCTAAGATTAGGGCTAGGGGTAGTGTTAGGGTTAGGCCAAGGGTTATGGTTAGGATTATAATTACAGCTATGTTTAGGGCTAGGATAAGGGCTAGGGTTTGTTTTAGGGTTAGGGCTAGTATCATGACTCGGGCTAATATCAGGCCTAGGATTATGCTTAGGGATAGTTTTTGGGTTAGTTTTATGGCTAAGTCTAGTACATGGGTTAGGTATAGGGTAAGAGTGAGGTTTAGAGCTAGGAGATTTATTAGGGTCAGTGTTAGGGTTAGGTTTAGGTTTGAGTTTAGGGTTGGGATCGAATTATCATTAGATTTAGTGTTAGGGTAATGATTGTATTTGGTCTAGGTTTCAGGATAGGTTTAGGGTAATTGATAAGTTTGGCGATATTGATTTGTTTAGGGTTAGGCTTAGGGTTAACATTAGGGTAAGGATTATGTTCAGGTTAATGATACAGTTAGATTTCAGTTTAGGGCAAGTGTTATGGTTAGAATTAGGTCTTGATTTAGGGTTAGGGTGAGAGTTAGAACTAGGGTTAGGTTAAGGTTATGTTTAGTGTAAGGGTTAGGTTCTGAGCTATGGTTAGTGCTAGGCTCAGTGTTAGGTTCAGGATTTGGTCTAGGGATAGGATTACAGTAGGTTTTGGTTTAGGGTTATGGTTAGGGTTAGACCTAAGATTAAAGGTAAAGTCAGTAGAAGGGTCAGGGTTAGTGTTAGGGTTTTGGATAGGGTTATATCTAGAATGAGGGCAAGGGTAAGGGCTATTAATAAGGTTAGTGTTTTGGTTAGCCTAAGGATAAGGGATAGTTCTAGGGTTACCCTTAGGTTTAAGGTTTTGCTTAAGTAAGGGATTGGTTTAGAGCTAGTTTATGGTTAGAGTTAGGGTTAAAACTAGGTATAGGACTCGGATTAAGCATAGGTTTTGTGTTAGGGTTAGGGCTAGGGTTAGAGCAATGGCTAATGTAAGAACTAGGGTTACAATTAGGGTTAGTTTTAGTGTTAGGGTATGGGTTAGTTTTAGTGTTAGAGTAAGGTTTAAGGTTAGTGTGATATTTTTAGCTAGGGTTCATGATAGAATAGGAATCAGGTCAGGCTTTGTTTTAGGGTTAGCGTTAAAACTCGAATTATGGCTAGGGTTAGTGTTAGGGTTTAGTTTAAGGTGAGGGCAGTGTTAAGAGTTAGGGTGAGTGTTAGGATATGAGTCAGCATCAGGGTTGGTTTTAGGGTTTGGGTTAGGACTCGATCTAGGGCTAGGGTTAGGTCTAAATGTAGTTTTAGAGTTTGGTTTAAGTTAAGGTTTAGAGTTAGGGCTAACACTATTTTTTGTGTGTTTTAGTCCTATGGTTAGGGTTAGGGCTAGTGTTAATGTTAGGCTCTCCTATCCCATTTGCTAACTCTAACCCTGTCAGTTACCATACACCTAACATGAACCCTAAACACAAACCTATCATTACCTTATCAAAACCCTAATGCTAATTCAAGTCTAAACCTAAACCCTAACCTAAACCAAACCTGAAACCTAATTCTAATCCTAATAATAACCCTAGCTCTAAACCTGACCCTTACCCTAACCTGAACACTTACACTAGACCTAGCCAAAAATCTCTCAATCTATGCCTAATGTAAGCCTAGACCTGACATTAGCCCTACCCCTAATTCTTGCCATAACCCTAAAACAAATCCTCGCCCTCATCCTAGCCCTAAACCTAGCCTTATTACTAAATCAATCCATAACTCTAGTTCTAACTGAAATTCTAACCTTTGACCTAGCTCTAAAACTAAATTTAACCCCATCCCTTCCCCTATCCTAACCCTATTCCTAAATCTAAACCTAAGCCTAAACTAGGCCTAACCCTAGTATAAACACTAAACCTAATCCTAGCCTTAATTTAGCCCTAAACCTAACCTAACCCTAGCCCTAAAACTAACTCTAACTCTTGTCCTAGCCATATTTCTACTTCTAACCCTATCCCTTACCATAATCCTATCACTTGCCTTTACATTAGCCCTAACCCTAGCTCTAGCCCTAATCCTATATCAAACCCTAACTCTAAATCTAACCCTAACCCTAAGCTAAACATCTCACTAACACAAGCTGTAACACTAATGCTAGTCTGAAAACTAGCACTAACCTAGCCCTAGCCCTACAAAACAACCTAGCCATAGTCCTAACCCTAACCTTTAATATAAACCAAAACCTAAGCCTACACCTAACCCTAAACCTAGCTCTAATTCGAGTCTTATGCCTAACCCTAAAACAAACCCTGACCCTGACTCTGACCCTAACAATAACCCTAGCCCTAAACATCACTCAAAACCTAAACCTAAACCAAACCTAGCCCTAACCCTAACCCTAAAACTAGTTCTAAACATAACCCTATTTCTTACATTGGCTCTAGTTCTAAACCTTACCCTAACCTAACCCATAACCTTTCCGTAATTGGAGCCATAACACTACCTTTAACCCTAAACATAACCCTAAATCCAGCCCTAACCCTTACCCTAAACCTAACCCTAACCCTAACCCTAACCCCTGACATAACCCAAAACCTAACCCTAAACCTAGCCTTCATCCTAACCATAAACCTAGACCTAACCCCAGCTGTAACCCTATTCATTACCCCAATCCTTATCCTAACCCTAGTGCTAACCCTAGGATAAACCTAAACCTATTTCTTCCCCTTAACTTATACATTGCCCTAAACCTAACCTGAACCCTAAACCTAATTATATCCATTAACCTAATCCTAACCCTAATGATCTTACCCCTAAAACTATCTCTTACCATAACCCTAGTCTTAACGTTAGCCGTAGCCCTAATAAAGTCCTAAACCTGAAACAAACTCTAGCCCTAATCCTAACTCTAATTTTAGCCTTAATCTTAAACCTAACCCTAACCATAGACCTAAACCTAATTTTAACCCTCGCTCTAGTTCTAAGCTAGCTATAACATCATACCTAACCATATCCATAACCATAACCCTAACCAAGAACCTAGGCTCAGCCTTAATACTCACCCAAGCTCTAATTCTAGCTCTAATTAAGCCCTAATTTTAAGCGTAAATCTAATCCTTACACTAACTCTAACTCTCGCCCTAGCCCTATCCCTAGTTCTAACAATACCCTTTATAATAACTCAAATCCTAGACTTAACCCTAGCCCTATCCTTTGCTGTAGCCGTAAAACTAGATCTAACTCTAACTGTAAATATAACCCTAACCCTAATCCTAAACCACACACTAACACTAGCTGTAACCCTAACGCTAATTTGAAAACTAGCCCTTAACCCAAGCCCTAGCTCTCAAACAAAACCGAGCCATTTCACTGACCCTAACCCTTAACCTAAAGCAAATGCTAACCCTACAGCTAGCCCTAATTCGAGTCCTAACCCTAACCCTAGAAATAATATTAACCCTGACTCTGACCTTAACACTAACCCTAGCTCTACACATCACCCTATCCCTAAACCTAATCCTCACACTAAACCTCGCCCTAAACCTAACACTAAAACTAGCCCAAATCGTAAATCCAGTTCTTAAATTAGCCATAGTCCTAAACCTAACACAAAACCTAGCCCTAATCCAAGGTCTAAACCAAGTTTTAACCATAATCCTAACCATGGCTCTAACCCTAACCCTATCCCTAGTCCTAATCCTATTTCTAACTCTATTTCTTACATTTAGTCAAACCCTCACCCTATTGTACCCTAGTCCTAACCCTAATTCTATGCCTACCCCAAACACTAACTCTATTATTAGTCCTAATCCTAAACCTCATTCTAGCTCTAAACTTAACCCAAACCCTAACTCAAACCCTGACACTTATTCTGACCCTAACACTAAACCTAGGATCAAACCTGACCCTAACCCTTAACCGAAAACTAACACTAGCCATACCATTAACCCTTACACCTAACAGTAGCCCTTAACCTCACACAAAACCCAGCCTGAATTACAGCCCTAAACCTAACCCGAAGCATAACTCTAAACCTAAACTTAGCCCTAACCCTAACCCTAACTCTCGTTCTAGCCCTAACCCTAGATCAAACACTAAACCTTACAATAAAATAACACTAGCCCAAACCCTAAACCTCACCCTAATTCTAGCCCTAATCCTAACTCTAACCATAGCCCAAAACCTAGCTCTAATTCTATCCATTATGCTAATAATAACCCTAAAATTAATGCTATCCTAGCCCTTAACCTAACCGTAAATCTACCCTAGCCCAGACTGTAAAGCTATCCCATACTCTAGCCATAAACTTAGCTCAATCCCTAACCCTTACACTTAATCTAACCATAACACTAACCCAAGGTCAAACCCTAAACCTTAACCCAAACCCTAATCCTAGCTTGAACCCTATCCATTACTCTAACCCTAAACTTAACCTGAATGATAACACTAGCCCTAAAGCAAAACCTACCCTAACCCTAAACATAAATCTAACCCTAGAACTAACAGTGAAACTAACCTAACCCTAACCCTAAACCTAAGATAGCTCAAATGCTAACCCTAATCATAAACCTAAACCTAATGCTAACCTAAACCTAAAACTATCTTAACCTGACATCTAAACCTATTACCCTAGCCCTAACCATTACACTAACCATGACCATAACCCTAGACCAAACCATAAATTAATCTTAGCCATAGCAAAATTCCTAGCTCAAACCCTAAACCGTACCCTAAACTTAATCCTAAGTGTAACCCTCGCCCTAACCCTGTGCCTAATGCTAACTGTAGCCCTAATCCTAACCATTATCATAGCCTTAACCATAGGACTAAACCTATAAATTTCCCTAACAATAATTATAACCCTAATGCTAACCCTAGGCCTAACCCTAAACCTACCACAAACCCTTACCATATCCATTACCTTAAACCAAACCTAACCCTAAACCTAACACTATCCATTACCTTAACCCTAATTCTAACCTTAATGCTAATTTGAGCCTTAAAACTAAAACTTAACCTAACCCAAACCCAAAGCCTGACCCTGACCCTAAATTACCCCAGATCTTAATCTGACGCTTTCCCTAAACATAACACTTTAATTTGACCTTGCCATAAACCTAATCCTAAAAATATCACTAACTATAAATGTAGACCTAACATTAGTCCTAGCCCTAATTGTTGCCCTAAATCTAACACAAAACCTAGCCCTAATCCTAGCCTTAATCCTAGCGTTAAATCTAGCCTTAAACCTAAACCTAACTATAACCCTAGCCCTAACCCTAAAGCTAATCATAAAACTAGCCCTAACCCTAATCATTGCACTAAAACAAAACCGAGCAACAGGCCTAACACTACATTAACTTAAACCAAAACCTAGCACTACACCTAGATCTAACCCTAGCCCTAATTCAAGTCCTAATCATAATCTTAAAATTAACCCTTTATCTGATTTATATCCTAACACTCATCTAGTTCAAAACACCACCATAAACCTAAACCTACCGTAATCCTTTCGCTAGACTTAACCATAAACCTACCCTAACCCTAGCTCAAAACCTAAACTTTATGCCAAACATAACTCTAATCCTAACTCTAAACCTAGTTCTAACACTAACTTCAACACTAACTCAAGGCATATTCCTAACCATAACTCTAGTTCTAACCCTATCAATTACCCTAAACATAACCCTTACTCTAATGCTAACCCTAAGCCTAAACCTAGCCCTATCTCTAACGCTAACCGTATCAATTACCCTAAACCAAACCTGAACCTTTAAACAAACCCTAACTATACCCTAACCCTAACACTAATGCTAATTTGAACCATAAACCTAAATCCTTACCTAAGCCAAATCCTAATCCTAATAATTCCCTGAGCTCTAAACCTGACCTTTACCCTAAACGTAACCCTTACACTAGATGTAGCCGTAAGCCTAAGTTTAAGTTTAGGGTAAGAGATGGCATTATTGCTAGGTATAGAGGTAGGGTGAGGGTTAGAATTAGGGTCAGGTGTATGGTTAGGGTTAGGGTCATGATTAAAGCTAGGCTTAGGGCTAGGATGAGGGCTAGGGTTTGTTTTAGGTTTAGGACTAGGATTAGGGCTAGGCCTAATTTCAGGTCCAGAATTACGGTTAAAGATAGTTTTAGGGTTAGGATTATGGCTACATCTAAAGTAAAGTTTAGGTGTAGGGTTATGTTCAAGTTTAGAGCTAGGGGTTTTATTAGGGTCAATATCAGGGTTAGGGTTTGGTATCGGTTAAGGTTTAAAGTTAGGGCTTGAATTAGTGTGTTAGGGTTAGGGTAATGATAGGTTAAGTTTAGGTTCAGTTTAGGTTCAGGGTAATAGATTGCGTTAAGATTAGGGATAGGTTTAGGTTCATGCCTAGCGTTAGTGTTAGGTAATGGTTTTCATTATGGTAATGGATAGAGTTAGATATCAGTTTAGGGCTAGGTTTATGGTTATGAATAGGGCTATGGTTAAAGCTAGGATTAGGGCTATGTTTTGGATTAAGTTAAGGATAGGGCTACAGATAGGGCTAACGTAAGTTCTAGGGTGAAGTTTAGGGCTAGTTTTAGGGTTTTAGGCCTAGAGTTATTGTTAGGGTTAGGTGTAGGGTTAGGGTGATGTTTAGATCTAGTAGTGTTAGGGTCAGTGTCAGGTTCAGGGTTAGTTTAAGGGTTTGGCTTACAACTCATATTAGGGTTAGTGTTAGGGCTAGGTTTAAGGTTAGGGTTTGGTTTAGGTTAAGGGTGTTAGTATTATAGCTATAGCTCAGCTTTGTTTTAGGGCTAGGGCTAGTGTTAGGGCTAGTTTTAGGATTAGTGTTATGGTTTGGGCTAGTGTTAGGGTTTGGGTAATCTTCGGGTTAGGGCTCAATTTATAGTTAGGTTTTGTCTAAAGTTAGTGCTAGGGCGAAGGATAGGGAAAGGGTTAGGGCTAGGGTTAGGGCTAGGGTTAGGGTTGTGGTAAGGCTTAGAACAAGTAAAAGGTCTCATGTTAGATTTAGAGTTAGTCTTAGGACTAGGGTTAGGGATAGGGCTAAAGAATGGCTATGATTAGGGCTAGGGTGTCAGGGTTAGGCCTAGAGTTTGGGTTAGGGTTGTAATTAAGGATATGGTTAGGGCTAGGATATGGTCTAGTTTTCTGTTATGGTTAGTGCTAGAATTATGGCTAGGACTAATGTCAGGTCTAGGGTTACAGTTAGCAATAGTTTTAGGCAAATTTTTATGACTAGGACTATTGTACTGGTTAGGTATATGGTAAGAGTCAGGTTTTGAGCTAGGGGATTTATTAGGGCCAGGGTCAATGTTAGGGCTTGATTAAGGTTTGAGTTTATGGTTACAGCTGGAATTAGAGTTAGGTTTAGGGTTAGGGTAAACATAGGGTTAGATTTAGGGTTCAGGCTAGTTTTAGGGAAATTGATAGTTTGTGGGATAGTGATAGGTTTAGGTTTAGTCCTAGGATTACCATTAGGCTAAGGGTTATGTTTAGGGTAATGGATACAGTTAAGGTTAGGGCTAGCATTTTGGTTAGGATTAAGTCTTTGGTTAGAGTTAGGGTGAGAGTTAGGATTCAGGCTAGGTTTACAGCTCGGATGAAGGTTTGTGTTAGGATTAGGGCTAGAGTTATGGTTACGGCTAATGTCACGTCCAGGGTTACTGTTAAGGACAGTTTTACAGAAAGGTTTATGGCCAGGTCTATAGTAAGGTTTAGGTAGAGGGTAAGAGTCAGTTTTAGAGCCAGGGGAATTATTAGGACCAGGATCAGTGTTAGGGCTTATTTTAGGTTTGAGTTTAGGGTTACAGCTCGATTAGGGTTAGGTTTAGGGTAAAGATAGGGTTAGGTTTAGGGTTCAGGTTAGGTTTAGGGTAATTGATATTTCTGTGGATAGTGATAGGGTTAGGTTTAGTCTTAGGGTTAGCATTAGGATAAGGGTTATGTTTAGGGTAATGGATACAGTTATATTAAGGTTAGGTCTAGGGTTATGGTTAGGATTAGGTCTTGGGTTAGGGTTAGTGTGAGGGTTAGGATTAATACGAGGTTTATGGCTCAGATGAGGGTTTGTGTTAGGGCTAGGGCTTGGATTAAGGCTAGGTCTAGCATTACAGTTAAGGGTAGTTGTAGAGTTTGGTTATGAACAGGTCTACTGTGAGGGTTAGGTTTAGGGTAAACATCAGGCTTAGAGGTAGGTGTGTTATTATGGTCAGGGTCAGGATTAGGGATTGGTTTTGGTTAGGGTTTAGAGTTCAGGCTTTAATTAGCATTAGTTTCAGGGTAATGGATATGGTTCAGTTTAGCATTCAGGACAGTTTTAAGGTTTCAAATAGCCGTAGGGATAGCTATACAGTTAGGTTTAGTCCTATTGTTAGCATTTGGTTAGGCTTAAGTTCAGGGTAAAAGAGGATTACAGCTAGGTTCAGGGCTACGTTTATGGTTAAGATTAGGGCAAGTGTTAGGTTTAGGGTTATGTTTAGGCCTAGGGTTAGGGTTAGGTTTAGGGTAAGTGTTATTGTCGGAGCTAGATTTAGGGCTAGGGAGAGGGTCAGGGTTAGAGCAGGTCTAGGGTAAATAATAGGGTTAGGGATACGTTTAGCATCAGGGTTAGGGTTACGGTAATGCATACAGTTAGATCAAGGCTTTGGCCAATGGTTACTGTTAAAATTCGGGTTAAATTTAGGGTTAGGGATAGGGCTATGTTAATGTTTAGGGTTAGGATTAGGGCTCAGTTTTGAGGAATAATTAGGGTTGGAGTTACTTAATTCAAATTTCTTTGATAGAATCTAGGACTCATCTTTAAATAACCTTACTCTGTTTCCCAGATTTAGGCCTTTTTGTTCAACTGTATTGTGTCTGAAACAGTTAATGTTTTCATTTTACTTCATTTTGACCTATACGAGTAAATGTAAATGGACCTTGAAATCAAACAGAGTTCATGCTAGCTGCTTGAAACTGCACACACACCCTCAATTCTTTGTGGGGGACACTCTGTTATGTTCCTTGTGAGTGTAGGCCTAAGCTGAAGCATGCAAAGACAACTTTATCCAAGAGCCCTTTAGGAGAATGCAGGGAATATGCATGCACTGAAATTCCTCACATAATTATTTTGTCAGATTTGTTTGATACTGAGTAGGATTCATTATTTAGCTTTCCCCACAAAGCTCTCCAAGTGTGGGACTTCTAGGATCAATGGTTCTCTAATCAGGTTGGGGTTTTGTTAGGTTTAGCATTAGGGCTAGATTTAGATGTAGTGTTAGGGTGAGAGTAAGTTTTGTAAAAATTACTTTGATACTTGGAAGGAGTCATCATTTACCTAACCTTAATATGTTCCTCAGGTTTGGGCCTTCTCATTTCAATGGTTTGCTAACAGGGACACTCTGTATTTTAAGGTTTTACTTCATATTGACCTATATAGGTAAATGAAAATGGAGGTTGAAATCAAACCAAGTTGGTGCTAGGCTAGCTGCTTGAAACTTCAAACACTGAATCAGTTCTCTGTGGGAACTCTCTGGATCTTCATGAAGGTAGCCCTATGAGGAAGATGGCCAAACAACTTTATCTGAGAGCCCTTTAGCAGAAAACAGAGAAATATGCATGAACTGAAATACCACCTCAATTATTTGGTCATATTTCTTTGATACTGCATAGGATTCATCTGATAGCTTAGCCCACTATGCTTCCCAAGTTTGGGACTTCTAGGATCATCAGTTTTTCAATCATGTTAGGGTTTATGTTAAGGATAGTGTTAGGGCTAATGTTAAAGCTAGTATTAGGATTTGAGGTAATTTTAATAAAATTTCTTTGATACTGGACAGGATTCATTATTTTCTTACTATACTCCACCTTTTTGGGCCTCCTGGGTTCAGGGGTTCACTATAATGAACAGTTTGTATTTTAAAGTTTTAGTTCATTTTGTCCTATGCAGGTAAATGGAAATGGAGTTTAAAATCAAACAGCATTGGTACTAGCTGCTTGAAACTTCACACTCCATCAATTCTCTGTGAGCAAACTCTGGTTTGTTCTTGTGACAGTAGGCCTAAGCTGAAGCATGTAAAAACAACTTTATCCAAGAGTCCTTTAGGAAACAGGGAAATATGCATGTACTGATATAATCCTTCAACATTTTGGACAGATTTCTTTGATACTGCACAGCATTCATCCCTCAGCTTGCCCCACTATGCTGCCGAAGTTTGGTAATTCTACGGTCAAAGTTTCATAAAAATGTTAGGGTTAGGGGAAGAGCTAGGGTTAGAGCTAGTGTTAGGGTTAGAGTTAGTTTTATTCAAAATTCTTTGATACTTGTCAGGATTTATCGTATAGCTAGATTTACTCTGTTCCCTAGATTCAGGCCTTCTCCTTTCACAGGTTCACTGTCAGAAACATTTTGTATTTTAAGATTACACTTCATTTTGACCTATATGGGAAACTTAATGGAGTTAAAAAATCAAACAGGGTTTGTGCTAGCTTATTGAAACTTCACACACTCCATCAGTTCTCTCTAGGGACTCTGGCATGTTCCTTGTAAAAGTAGGCCTATGGTTAAGCATGCAAAAACAACTTAATCTGAGAGCCTTTTAGGAGACAACAGGAAAATATGCATGTATTGAAATGCCTCCTATAATTATTTGGTCGGTTTTGTTTGATGTTGGATTGAATTCATCACTTAGCTTGCCCCATAAGGCTCCCCAAGTGCGGGAAGTCTAGGATCAATGGTTCTCTAATCAGGTTAGGGTTAATGTTAGGTTTAGGGTTATGTCTAGGGCTAGGGTTAGAGATAATGTTCGGGTGAGAGTTAGATTTTTTCAAATTTGTTCAATTTCTTTGATACTGGGCAGGAGTCATCTTTTATCTAGCCTTAGTATGCTCCCAAGGTATGTTCTTCTCAATTCAATGCTTCACTATCACACTTTGTATTTTAAGGTTTCACTTCATTTTGACACCTATGGGTAAATGGAAATGCAGGTGGAAATCAAACAGGCATCCCTTCCCCTAAACCTAACCCTAAACCAAACCATAAACATAGCCGTAATCCTAGGACTAAGGCTAACACTAACCCTAGACCTATTCCTAGCCCGAATTTAACACTAATCCTAACCCAAACTCTAGCCATAAGACTAAGTCTAACTCTTGCCATAACCCTATTCCTAGTTCTAACCCTATCCTTTACCATAACCGAAACACTAGCCCTAATCTTAGCTCTAACACTAGCCATAGTCCTAACCCTAGAATTACCCACAACTCTAAATCTACTCCTAAGCCTAAACTCACCCTATCAGTAGCAATAACACTAATGCTAATCATAAAAATACACTTAACTTCAGTTTTAGCCCGAACACAAAACCGAGCCATGGGACTAACCCTAAATCTTAACATAAACCAAATCCTAACC
This sequence comes from Marmota flaviventris, assembly GCF_047511675.1. Taxonomy (NCBI): domain Eukaryota; kingdom Metazoa; phylum Chordata; class Mammalia; order Rodentia; family Sciuridae; genus Marmota; species Marmota flaviventris. The sequence continues at coordinate 340,939 of NW_027288380.1, read as the reverse complement.
CTATATCTAGCCCTAAGCCTCACCCTAATTTGAGTCCTATCCCTAACCATAAAACGAACCGTTACCCTGATTCTGAACGTAACACTAACCCTAGTTCAAAACATCAATCTAAACCTAAACCTAATCCTATAACTAAACTTATTCTTAAATGTAACCCTAAACTATCCCTAATCATAACCTTAGTTCTTGCATTAGATGTATCCTTTTAGGAGAGCCCTAACATAACCCAAAACCTAGCCTTAATCCAAGACCCAACCCTAGATTTAACCCTTAATCGAATCCTAAACCTAGTCCTAACCCTTACCCTAAACCTAACCCTAACTTTAATCCTTGCATTAAACCTCAACCTAACCCTAACCCTAGCCCTGACTCTAACCATGAACCTAGCCCTAACCCTAGCTCTACCCTATCCATTCCTCAAAACCTAACACTAAACCTAATGCTAATCCTCAGGCTGACCCTAGCCATATCCCTAAACCTTTCCTCTCAATTACCCTAAAACTAGCCTTAACCCTACCCCCAAAATATCATTATCCTTTATGGAACCTTAACCCTAGTGCTAACTTGAGCCCTAATCCTAACACTAAACCTAACCCTAAACCTAATCCTAACCCTAACATAATCCCTAATCCTAACCCTAAAACTAACCATAACACAAACCCTAACCCTAACACTAACCCTAACCCTCACCCTTATACAAACCCTAATACTAACCCTAAGACTATCCATAACACTAACCCTAACCCTAACACTAACCCTAACCCTAAAACTAACTCTCTCTGTAACCATAACCCTAACCCTAACCCTAAACTTAACCCTAACAGGAAACCTACCCCTAACCCTAACCCTAAAACTAACCCTAACACTAACCTAAACCCTAACCCTGACCCTAACCTAACATAAACCATAACACTAACCATAACCCTAACCCTAACACTAACACTAACCCTAACCCTAAACCTAACTCATAAACTAACGCTAACCCTAACCTGATCCCTAACCTTGATCCTCACCCTAATTCTAAAACTAACCATAAACTTAACCCCAATCCATACACTAATAATAACACTATCTCTGACCTAATACTAAACCTAAACCTAACCTTAAGCCTATCATTAACCTAACCGTAACCCTAACCCTAAACCTAACACTAACCCTAACCCTAACTCTAACCCTAATCCAACCCTAACCCTAACCCTACCTCTAATCCAAACCCTAACACTAACCCTCAACCTAACATGATCCATAACTGTAACCCTAACATTAACCCTAACACTAAACCTAAAATTAATCCTAATCCTAACTCTTAAACTTACTCTTACCGTAACCCTATCACTAACCCTGATCCTCATCCTAATTTTAAAACTAAACCTAAACATAACCCTAAACTGATCCCTAAATCTGATCCTCTCCCTAATTCTAAAACTAAACCTAAACCTAACCCTAACCCGTACACTAACAATAACCCTAATTCTTACCTAATACTAAACACAAACCCTAACCCTAAACTTAACACAAACCCTAACCCAAACCACAACCCTAACCCTAACTCTTACCTAACCCTAAACCTAACCCATAACCTAACACTAACCCTAAACATAACACTAAACCTAACACTAACCCTAACCCTAACATGAACCCTAACACTAACTGTAACACTATACCTAACCCTAACTAGAATCATAAACGTAGCATTAACCCTATATCTAAGACAACCAAAACACTAACACTAACCCTAACCCTAAACCTAAATCTAACACTAACCCTAACCCTAAACATAACCCTAACATTGACGCTAAACCTAATCATAACCCTACAACGAACCTTAACCCTAATATGAACCTAACCCTAACACTAACCCTAACTCTAAACCTAACTCTATCACTAACACTATTCCTAACATTAACACTAAAACTAAACCTAACGGTAACCCTAACACTAACCCTAACCAACCCTAAACCTAATATTAACCCTAACACTAACCCTAATCTAACCCTAACCATATCACTAACCCTAAACCTAACCCTAAAACTAACACTAATCCTAACCACAACCCGAAACCTTATCTTAATCCTAACCGTAACCATAAACCTAACTCTAACACAAACCCTAAAACTAACCCTAGCACTAATCGTAACCCTAACCCTAATATTAACACTAAAGCAATCTCCAACCCTAACCCTAATCTTAACTGTAAGCCTGGCCCTTACACTAACCCTAAACCTAACTCTAACTTTAAGTCTAACAGTAACCCTAACCCTAACAGTAACCCTAACCCTAACCCTAAAACTAACACTAATTCTAACACTAACCCTAAACCTAACCCTAACACTAAAACTAACTATAACCATAACCCTTAAAAACCCTAAACTTAACTGTAACCCTAAGTGAAACACTAATCCTAACCCTAAACCTAACCCTACCTGAAACACTAACTGTAACCATAAACAAAAATTTACACCTAACCCTAATAGTATACCTAGCCTAACCCTAACATGAACCCTAACCATAAACCTAACAGTAACCCTAACACAAACGAACACCTTAACCATAAACCTAACACAAACACTAATCCTATTTCTAACCCTAATACAAACCCTAAACCAAATCACAACCCTAACCCGAACCTTACCCTAAACCTAACCCTTACCTAACTCTAACCCTAACTCTAAAACTAACTCTAACACTAAACCTAACCCTAACCTTAACACTAATCCTAAACCTAACCCTAACCCTAACCGTAACACTAACCCTAAACAACTCTAAAACATGATTAGCACATTCACTGGCGGGAACAAGTTGGGTAGGAATGATTGGTCAGTGCAAAAGGGGTATTCATTTGAACTGTTTGGTTTAAGCCAAGAGGGGTGTACGTGCTGAACTACATGGTTTCCCAACTTGTGATTAACCACCATAAACTCCTGGAAGGGTTATCTGACATCCCAGGTATTTCCCTGTCTAATGCTGATTGGTGGCTGCTAGGGGGCTGCTATGGATCCCCACCTAGCCTGACTGAGTCAGGGACACCTGGTGCAGCAGATCTCTCCTGTTATTTGTAGATAAACAACTTAGCAGGGTGGGAATGTGCCCAGGAGTGCTTTGTGGGTTTTTCCAAAGACAAAGGCCATGTCCCTTGCTTGGACAGGCTTTGCTCTGAGATAGAGGCTGGTTTTTCAAACCATGGCCCTAACCCTAACCCTAGCCTAACCTAAAACCTAGACCTGACATTAGCCCTATCCCTATCTTTAATCCTAGTTCTAAGCCTAGACTTAATCCTAACCCTAATTTTAACCCTAGCCCTTACCCTAAATTTATCCATTATCTTAGCACCAAACATAGCTGTAACATCATACCTTACACTAACCCTAATGCTAACACTAACCCTAGCCCTAAACCTAGGCCTAAATCTCACTAACCCTATCCCAAACCATATCTCTATTACTAGTCCTAATCCTAGCCCTCATTCTAGCTCTAACCCTAACTCTAACCATGTCCCTTATTCTGAACATAACACTAAGCTTAGGTCTAAACCTGACACTAACCCCAAAGCAAACACTACCCCAACCTCTACTGGTAGACCTATACCTAAATATAACAGTAACACTAGCACTAGACCAAACCTAACCCTAAATAGAGTCACAAATCTAGACTTAGCCCTAAATAAAAACCCAGCACTGGCCCTAACAATAACCATTAACCTAACGTAAAGACTAACTCTATCCCTAGACCAAACACTAGCCATAAATCTGGCCCTCACCCTAAGCCTATCCCTAACCCGACAATGACAGTTACCCCAAATCAAACCCTAGCTCTAAATCTTATCCTAACCTCAAACCTAACTAGGACACTGGACTTATCCATAACCCTAACCCTAAAACTAGCCATAACCATATCCTTAGCTCTTACATTTCCCATAGCCCTAATGAGGCCATAAACCTCACACAAAACATTGCCCTTATCCTAGCCGTAAACTTAATGTAAAGACTAACTCTATTGTAACCCTAACCATGAGCCTATACCTAACCCTAAACATAACCCTTGCCCTAACCCTAATTCTAACTCAAACTCTAACTATAATCTAAACATTACCCTAACACTAAACCTAACATTAGACCTCACTCTAAACCTAAGCCTCACACTAGCTCTGATCCTAGCTCAAATGCTAACACTTACCCCAAAACTAACCCTGACTCTAACCCTAGGCCTAAACCTAACCCTATCACTAATTCTAACCTTAACCCTAGCCGTAACCTTACTTCTAACCCTATCCATTACCCTAAAGATAAGCCTAACCCAAATGCTAGTCCTAGGTCTAACACTAACACTATTGCTAACACTAACCCTATTCCTTACTCTAAACCTAACCAGAACCCTCAACCTAACCCTATCAATTACCCTAACCCACACCCTAACCCTATCCCTAAAGCTAATTCAAGCCTTAACCCTAAATCTTAACCTAAACTAAACCCTACTCAAACCCTGACCTTAATATTACACCTAGCTTTAAAACTGACCCTTAACCTAAACTTAACCCTTACACTAGACCTAGCTATAAGCTAACCCTAAAGTTAACCATAACCATAAACTCAGACTTGACATTAGCACCAGTCCTAATCCTAGCCCTAACACTAACACAAACACTAGTCCTCATCTTAGGCAGATACCTAGCCTTAATCCTTACCCAAACCCTAAATCTTGTCCTATTTCTAATTTTAACCCTCACCCTAGACATGAACTTAGGTATAACCCAATCATTGCCCCTAACCCTATCACTAAACCCTACTCCAACACTATCCATATCTCTAGCCCTAACCATAGGCATAACCCTAACACCAACCCTAGCCCTAATCCTAGCCCTAATTTAGCCCTAACCATACCTCTACCCCTAACCTTGGCCTAAGACTAACTCTAACTCTCCCCCAGCACTATTTCTAGTTCTAACCCTATCCATTACAATAAACATAACACAAGCACTAACCTTAGTCCTAACCCTAGCCCTAGACCCTACTCTAGATCTAACCATAACTCTACATTTGACACTAACCCTAAGCATAATCCTAAACCTACAACTAGACCTAACATGATTGCTAATCCTAAAACTAGGCATAAACTTAGCCTTATCCCTTAAATAAAACTGAGACACTGCCCTAACCATAAATGTTAACCTAAACCAAACCCTAACCCTAAACCCAGTAATAACATTCAAGCTCTAATTCAGGTCCTTGTCCTAAAATTAACCCTGACCCTGACTTATATTCTAACACTAATGTTAGTTCTAAATATGACACTAATCCTAAAGATAGCGCTAACACTAGATCTAGACCAAATACTAACTCTAATCATAACCTTAGTTCTTATATTAGCCATAGCCCTAACCCTAGCCCTAAAGCTAACAGAAAAACTAGCCCTAATCTGAGCCCTAACAAGAGAAGTAAACCTAAACCTAAACCTAGCCTTAGCCCTAACCCTAACCCTAAACATATCCCTATCCCTAGATCTAACACTATCACTTACCCTAAGCCAACCCCTATCCATAATGCTAACCTTAGTCCTAATCCTAATCCATAGCCTAATCCAAACCCTAATCCTATTACTAGTCCTAAATCTACCCCTCATTCTAGCTCTAACCCTAACTCAAATCCTTACCCTAACACAAACCCTTGGTCTAAATCTTCCTCACCCTAAACCAAACTCTAAAACAAGCCCTACCAGTAAACTAACCCTAACTCTAGCCCTAGACCTAAGCCTAATCCTTAATATAGCCATAAATCTAGACCTAGAAATAAAAAAAAAGAAAAAAAAAACCTGAGCCCTAGCCCTAACATAATCCTTAACCTAAAGCAAACACTAACCTTATCCCTAGACCTAACTCTAGTCCTAATTCTGGCTTTCACCTTAAAACTAACTTGAGCCTGAACACTGACCCTAACACTAACACTAAACCTAGCTCTAAACCTGAATCTAACTGAAAACCTTAACATAACACTAGACATAGCCATAACTCTAACCCTAAAACTAGCTCTAATCAGAACCCTAGATCTGTCATTACAAATAGCCTTAACCCTGGGCCTAAACCTAACACAAAACCTAGCCCTAATCTGAGGCCTAAGCTACCCTAAGCATAACCATGATCCTAAATGTAGCCCTAACCCTAACCCTCGACTTACACATAACTCTAGCTCAGAGCCTAACCCTTATCCTAAACATAACCCAAGCCCTATTCCTAAACTAAAACCTAATCTTAGCCCTAATCCTAACCTTAAACCTAATACTAACACTAGTTCTAACACTAACATTACCCTAACCCTAACCCTAATGATAACCCTAGCCCTAAACCTAACCCTATCCCTAACCCTAATCATAAACCTAACCCTCAACCTAACCCTAAACCTAAACCTTGCCATAAACTTAACCCTAAACCTTACCATAATTCAAAACTAAACCTATCCCTAAACCTATATTTAACCATAACCTAAACTTAACCCTAAACCTAATCTAACATCTAATACAATACATTACTCTAAAACTAACCCTAACCTTAATGAAGACCCTAGCCCTAAACCCAACCCTAACCATAATCATAATCATAACCCTAACCCAGACCTAACACTAAACCTAACACTTCCACTAGCCCTAGCCATAGTTTAATACCTAAACCTTACCCTAACCCTAACACTAGCCCAATCCGTAACCATAATGCTAACTCTAGCCCTAGCCCTCACACTAAACCTAGCCCTTATCCTAGTCCTAATTTAGCCCTATTCCTAACGCTAACCCAAACCCTAGAATTAAGTCTAACTATAATTCTCAGACAATACCTATCCCTACTTCTAACCCTATACTTACTGTAACTCTAACCCAAGCTCTAATCCTAGTCGTAACACTTGCACTATTCTTAGCCCTAGGACTAACGCTAGATCGAAACCTATGTCTAAAACCAACACTAAACTGATGCCTCAGCCTAACCCTGAAACTAGTTCTAACCCTAATGCTAATTCTAAAATAGCCCTAACCCTAGCCCAAGCCCTAAAACAAAACGGAGCCATACCCCTAACACTAACCCTTACCCTAGAACAAACCCTAACACTACACCAGCACTAACCCTAGCCCTAATTTGACACCTAATTCTAACCCTATATATAACCATGACCCTGACTCATATCCAAACACGAAAACTAGCTCTAAACATCACCCTAAACTTAAACCTAAACTTAACACTAGACCTAGCCCTAAACCTAACCCTAAAACTAACCCTAATAGTAACCCTAATTCTTGCAATAGCTGTAACCATAACACTAGCCCTAACCCTAATAAAAAACTAGCCCTAATCCAAGGCTTAACACAAGCTTTAACCCAAACTCTACTCCTAACCCTAGCTTTAACTCTATTTCTTACCCTAAGCCAAACCTCACCCTAATGGTCACCGTAATCTTAGCACTAATCCATAGCCTTACCGAAGCCTAAATCTATAACTAGTCCTAACCCTAGCCTTCATCCTAGATGTAACCAAATCCCAAACCCTAACCCTATCCCTGACCATTGTTCTGACCCTAACACTAATCTTAGGTCTAAATCTAAACCTAAACCTAAACCAAACCTAACACTAGCCCTACTGGTAACCTTATATCTAAACTAACCCTAACACTAGCCCTAGACCAAAACCTACTCCTAAATATAGACATAACTATAGCTTTAGTCCTAAAGACAAAATAGACCTAGCCTTAACAATGACCCTTAACTTAAACAAAACTCTAACCCTACCTCTAGACCTAACCCTGGTCCTAATTCTGCCTTTAACCATAACCATTATCATACCCAAGCACTGTCAGTGACACTAACAGTAACACTAGTTATAAACTTAACTTTAACACTAAAAATAACCCTAAAACTACACCATAAAACTAGTCTTAATCATTACCCTAGTTCTTACATTAGCCACTGCCCTAACCTATCACAAACCTAGCCCTAATCCAAGCCCTACCTTAGCTTTAACCTTAAAGATAACCCTAACAATAACACTAGCCCTAACCATAACCCTAAGCCTAACCCTAGATCAAATCCTAACCATAAATTTAGCCCTAGGCATAAACCTAACCCTATTTCGAATTCTAACCATTTCATTATCCTTAAAGTAACATGAATCCTAAATATAACACTTACCCTAATCCTAATCCTAAAATTCATTCAAGCCCAAACTTGAAACCTTAACCTATCCCAAACCCTAACCCCGACCTTGACCCTAATAATACCCCTAGATCGAAAATTGACTGTAACCCAACACCTAACCCTTAGCCTAGATGTAGCCATAAACCTCATCCTAAAACTATCTTTAACCATAATTCCGGAACTAAAATTATCCCTAGCCCTAATCCTAGCCCTAATTCTAAAAACACACCTAGCCCTCATCCTAGTCCTAAAACTATCCTTAATCATAACCCTAAATCTAGCCCTACACCTAACCCTAATTCTAAGCCTCACCCTACCACTAAAGCTACCGATAACATCATGCCTTACCCTAAATTTAAACCTAACCCTAACCCTAACCCTAGGCTTAAACACAGAACCTAGCCCTAATCCTAGCCCTAATTTAGCTCTACCTATAACCCTATCCTATCGCTAGCCCTAAGAGTAACTCTAACTCTTGCCGTAGCCCTAGCCTTATCCCTTGTTCTATCCCTATCTGCTACCATAAACCTAACACTAGCCCCAATACTTGCCCTCAAGTTAGTCCCAGCCTAACCCTAACTCTAAATCTAACATTAAACCTAAGCCTAAGCCTAACACTAACACTAGCCCTAACCATAAGGATAATCATAAAACTAGCCCTAATCCTAATCCCAGCAGTAAACCAAAACCGAGCAATAGACCTTATCCTAAACCTTAACTTAAACCAAACACTAACACTTCACCTAGATCTAAACCTAGCCCTAATTCGAGAATTAAGCCTCACTTTAAAAATAATCTTGATCCACTCACCCTAGTTATATACACTGCCCTAAACTCAAACTGAACACTGACATTAACAATAGCCCTAATTCGACTCTTAACGCTAACCCTAAAACTAACCCTGACCCTCACTCCTATCCTAACAAGAACCGTAGCTATAAATATCACCTTAACCTTAAACCTAACACTAACACTCAAACTACACCTAACCCTAACCCTAAAACTAACCCTAATGGAAACCCTAGTTCTTACATTAGCCGTTGCCCTAATCCTAGCCCTAACCCTAATGCATATCTAGCCCTGAACCTAGCCCTAAACCTAGCTTTAACTCTAACTCTAACCCTAACCTTAGCTCTAATCCTAGAATAAATCAATCCCTTACCCTAAGTGAAATCCTAAACCTAAGAGTAACCCTAGACTTATCCATAGTCCTCAGACTAACCAAAATCCTAACCCTATTAATAGTCCTAACCCTAGCCTTCATTTTAGCTCTAACACTATCTCAAATACTAACCCTAACCCTGACACTTATTCTGACCCTAACACTAAAACTAGGTCTAAACCTAACACCAACCCTAACCCAAAACTTACCATACTCCCCTATCCCTAGACCTAACTCTGAACTTAACTCTCTTACACTAAACATAATCCTAAACCTAATCCTAGTTCTGACAGTCACCTTAGCCCTAACACAAACCTAATCCTAACCATAACCCTAGCCCTAACCTTAATTCTAACTATATCCATTACCATAAAAATAACCCTTACCATAATGCTACCCCTAGGCTTAACCCTAAACCTATCGCTTTCCCCAAAACTAGCAATTACCCTAAAGCTACTCTGAACCCTAAACCTAACCCAATCATTATGGTAATCATAACCCTAATGCTAATTTGAGCCCTAACCTAACCTAACCTCAAACCTAAACCAAACCGTAAAACTGAGAGTGACCTTAATAATTCCCCTAGCTATAACCCTCTTACCCTACCTAACCCTTATACTATACCTAGCCATAAACTTAACTCTAATACTATTCCTAACCTTAACCATAGACCTGATATTAAGCCTAGCCTTAATCCAATCCCTAACCCTAACACAAACCCTAACCCTTATCTAGCCCTGAACATAGCCTTAATTTTATCCCTAACCCATACCTAGGCCTAAACCTAACACTAACTCTAGCCCTGAACATAGCCTTAATTTTATCCCTAACCCATACCTAGGCCTAAACCTAACACTAACTCTAGCCCTAATCTTAGCCCTTATTTAGCCCTATCTCTAATCCTAACCCTAACTCTAGCCCAAAGACTAACTCTAATTCTCACCCTAAACCTAAACCTAGTTCTAAATCTATATCTATCCCTTATTAGAACCATAATCCTAGCCCTAATCCTTGGTGTAACCCTAGCCCTATTCATAGCCCTGGTCATAATCCTAGATTTAAAAATAAATCTAACCTGAAGCCTATGCCTAAACCTAAACCTAACACTAGCACTAATGCTAAATCTAATCCTAAAACTAGATCTAATCCTAGATCTAGCCCTAAAACAAACTGAGTCATAGCCATAACCCTAACCCTTAACTTAAACCAAACTCTAACCCTACACCTAGCCCTAACCATATTCTAATTCTAGTCCTAACCCTAACACGAAAAATAACCCTGACCCTAACACTAACCCTGGCTCTAAACATCATCATCACTGTAAACTTCAACATAACACTACACCTAGCCCTATCCCTAACCATATAACTAGTGCTAATCATAACCCTACTTCATAGATTAGCCATAATCTTAACACTAGCCCTAACCTAACCCAAAACCTAGCCTTAATACAATTCCTAAACATAGCTTTAACCCTAAATTTAAACCTAAGCCTAACCCCAAACTAGCCTTAATCCTATTCATAACCCTAGCTCTAAACTTAGGTCTAAATCTATCCATTACCCTATCAGTAACCCTAATCTTAAGCGAAACCTAGGCCTAATCTTAACCCTATCCATTACACTAAACCAAACCTAAACCCTAAAACTAACCCTGTCATTACCTTAAAATGAAACCCTAACATAACCCAAACCCTAAACATGACCCTGACCCTAAATATAACCCTTGATGTAAACCTGAATCTTACCCTTAACCTAAACCTTATACTGGACCAAGCCATAAACCTAACACTAAATCTAGCCCTAACTATAACCCTAGAACTGACATTACCCCTAGCCCTAATAATATCCCTAATGATAACACAAACCCTAAACATTATCCTATCCATAAACTTAGCCTTAATCATAACCCTAACTCTGCCCTAACCATAATACTAAACCTTGCCCTAGCCCTAAGCCTAGCCAAAATCACATCCCTTACCCTAAACATAACCCTAATCCTAACCTTAACCCTTGTTGTCACAATTGCCCTATACTTACCTTTAGCGTTAACACTAGATTGAAAACTAATTTTAAATCTAACCCTAACTCGATGCCTATGCCTAAAACTAACCCAAACACTGATACTAATTCTAAAACTAGCTCTAACCCTAGCCGTAACTATAACCTTAGCCATAATTTAACCCTATCCCTAACCCTAACCTTTATCCTAGCCCTAAGAATAACTCTAACTCTCACAATGGCCCTATCACTCATTCTAATAATCTCCCTTTCCATAAAACTAACCCTATGCCAAATCCTAGTCCTAACCCTTGCCCTATCCTTAGCCCTAGCACTAAACTTAGATAAAAACCTAACTCTTAATTTAACCCTAAACCGAAGCCTAAGCCTAATTCTATGACTAGCCCTAACCCTAATACTAATCCTAAAATTGGCCCTAACCCTAACCCTAGCCCTAAAACTAAACTGAGCCAAAGTTCTAACCCTAACCCTTAACCTACTCCAAACCCTAACCCTACACCTAGCCCTAACCCCCTTCCTTAATTCGAGTTTTAAGCCAAACCCTTTAGGTAACCCTGACCCTTACTCTGACTATAACACTAACCCGTGGTCTAAACATCACCCTAATCCTAACCATAAACTTAACACTAAACCTAGCCCTAAAACGCTAAAATTAGCCATAATCATGACCCTAATACTTACATTAGCCATAACCCTAACCCTAGCACTAACTTACCCCAAACCTAGCCATAATCATAACCATGACCCTAGCCCTGAACTGATCTCTAACTGTATCCATTACCATAACCATAACCATAACCAAAACCCTAATGCTAATTCGAGCCCTAAATTTAAACCTTAACCTATCCCAAACCCTAACTGAGAACTTGACCCTAATAATACCCCTAGCTCTAAACCTGACACTAACCCTAAACATAACCCTTCAAATAGTCGTACTCATAATCCTAACCCTAAAACTATCTTTAACTCTAATTCTGGACCTGAAATTAGCCCTAGCACTAATTGTAGCCCTAACCCTAAAAAAGTACCCTATCCCTCATCCTAGCCATAAACCTAGCCTTTATCATAATGCTAACAATAATCATAGTCCTAATCCTAATTATAATCTTCACCCTACCTCTAAACATAGCTAAAAAGCCATCCCTTACCCCAAATTTGGCCTAATTTTAAACCTAAACTCTAAACCCTAACCCTAACCCTAGGCTTAAACTAAACACTAAATCAAGCCCTAATCCTAGCCCTAAATGAGCCCTATCTCTAAACCTAAACCTAACCCTAGACCTAAGACTAACTCTCACCCTAGCCCTATCACTAGTTCTAACCCTATCCTTTACCATAACCCTAAACCTAGCCATAACACTTGTCCTATCCTTAGTTCTGTCCCTAGTTCGAGATCTAACTCTATATCTAAATTTAACCCTAACCCAATCACTAAGCCTAAGCCTAACACTAACACTAGCCCTAATCTAACCCTAGGACTAAAAAAACCCCAAGTTTTAGCCTTAACCCTTAATCATAACTTAAACCAAACCCTAACACTACAACTAGACCTAACCCTACACCTAATTCGAGTCCTAACCCTAACCTTAACACCAACCCTGACCTTGACTCATATCCTAACACTCACCCTAGCTCTAAACACCACCCTCACCTTAAACTGAACCCTAAAAGTAACCCTAGCCCTAATTCAAGTCCTAACACTAACCCTAACACTCCACCCGACCCTGACTCCTATCCTAATATAAAACCTAGCTAAACATATCACCCTAAACTTAAACCTAACTCTAACAACAAATCTAACACATATCCTAACACTAAAACTAACCCTAATGGTAACCCTAGTTCTTACATTAACCATTGCCCTAAACCTAGTCCTAACCCTAACACAGAACCTAACTCTAACCCTTGCCCTAAACCTAGGCCTAACCCAAAGCCTAATGCTAATCCTAGCCTTTATTTAATCCTATCCTAACCCTAAACCTAGCCATAAGACTAACTCTAACTCTTGCCCTAGCCATAGTCCTAGTTCTACACTTAGCCTTATTCATCACCCTAGATCTAAGCCTAAATCTGAATCTAAACATAACTCTAAATTTTAACTTTAACAATAAGCCTAAAACAAACCCTAACACTAACCATATCCATAATGCTAATCGTAAAACTGGCCCTATCCATAGCACTAGCCATAAACCAAAACCAAGCCATAGGCCTAATCCTAACCCTTAACCTAAATCAAATGCTAACCCTACAAATAGCCCTAAAACTAAGTCTAAAACTAACCCTGACTCTGACACTGACCAAAACACTAATCCTATGTCTAAAAATCACCCTTACATTAATAACATTAATAACACTACAGCTAGACTTAACCTAATCTTAAAACTAGCCTTAATCAAAACCCTAGTTCATACATTAGTCATTTTCCCATCCATAGCCCTAACCCTAACACAAATTCTACCCCTAATCCGAGCGCTAACCCTAGGTTTAACCCTAATACTAGCCTTAACTCTAACCCTAACACTAGCCCGATCTCTAACTCTAACCCTATTACTTACACTAAGCCAAACCCTAACCCAAAGGCTAATGTGAGTTCCAATCCTAATCCTTAGCCTAACTTAAACACTAACTATATTACTAGTCTTAACCCTAGCCCTCATTCTACCTCTAAACCTAACCCTGACCCTCATCTGACCCTAAGAGTAACCCTAGGTCTAAACCTGACCGTAAACCTAAACCAAATTATAACACTAGCCCTACTGGTAACCCTATACCTATACCTAAGCCTAACACAAGAACTAGACCCAAAGCTAACCCTAACTCTAGCCCTAGACTTAAACAAAAACCTAGCACTAGCCCTACAATAACTCTTAATATAAAACGAATACTTACCCTACTCCTACACCTACACCTAGTGCTAATTCTGGCTCTAACACTAACCCTAACCATATCCCAAAAACTGACCCTGATTCTAACACTGAACCTAGCTTTAAACCTGACACTCACCAATAACCCAGACCTAAACTACACCTAGCCATAACCCTAACCCTAAAAATAGCCCTAATCATAACCCTATGTCTTACAGTACCCATAGACCTAACCTAGGTCTAAACTAGCACAAAATCTAGCCCTAATCCTAGGCCTGAACATAGCCCTAAGCATAACCCTAAATTTAACTCTACCCTAACCCTAACCCTAAGCCTTGCTTTACACCTAACCCTAGCTCAAAGCCTAAACTTTAACCTTAACATAACCCAAGTCCCATCACAAACCCTAACATAACACTATCCCTAATCCTAACCTTAACCATAGCCCTAATCCTAGTTCTAATTCTATCCATTACCCTGACTATAATCCTAACCATAATATTAAGCCTAGGCTTAACCCTAAGCCTATCAAAATCCCTAAACCTATCCATTGACCTAAAACTAACCTGAACCCTAAACCTAAGCCTATTCATTATCCTAACCCTAACTCTAACACTAATGCTAATTCAGATCGTAAACCTAAACCTTAACCTAAACCAAACAATAAGCTGTACACTGACCCTAATAATACACAAAGCACTAAACTTGACCCTTACTCTAAATCTAACCCTTACACTAGACCTAACCATAAACATAACTCAAAATATATTCCTATCTGTAACCCTAGACCTGACATTAGCCCTAGCCCTAATCGTAGCCCTAACCCTAACACGAACACTAGCTCTCATCCTATACCAAAACCTAGCCTTAATCATAACCCTAACCCTAATTCTAACATATTCCCTATCCCTAAACCTAGTTATAACCCCATTGCTTACCGTAAACCTAACCCAAACCCTAACCCTAACACTAACTCTAGCCCTAACTTTAACTCTAGGACTAAACCCAACAATAACACTCCCATGAGTTCTAAACCTAATCCTAATCCTAGCTTCAAGACTATTCCGCCCTAGCCCTAGCCCTAATTCTAACCCTATCACTTACTGTAAACTTATTCCTAGCCATAGTCTAGAATAACACTAGCCCTGACCTTAAACATTGCCCTAACACTAGACCTAAACCTAACACTAAATCTAACCCTAATTCTACACCTAAACCTCACCCTAACACTAGTCCTTACCCTAACACTAATCCTAAAATTAGCCTTAATCAAAGGGTTATCCCTAAAACAAAACTGAACAATAACACTAACCCTAAACTTTTACCTAAACCAAAGCCTAACTTTACCTCTAGCCCTAAGACTAGCCCTAATTCTACTCATAATCTTAACCCTAAAACTACTTTTGAACCTCTCTCTGACATTAACACTAACCCTACATCTAAACATCACCCTAAACCTAAAACTTACTCTAACACGCGACGTAGTCCTGACCCTAATTCTAAAATTAGTTCTAATCAAACCCCTAGATCATACACTAACGATAATCTTAAAACTAATGCTAACCAAAACTTAGCCCAAATCTGAGACCTAACCCTAGCTTTCACCCTAACCCAAACCCTAACACTAGCCCTAAACCTAACCCGAACCCTAGCTCTAATTTAGCTCTAACCTTATCTTTACCCTAGCCAAACCCCAACCCTAAAGCTAACCCTATTCCTAAAACTAATCCTCAGTCTAACCCAAAATTTAACCCTATTACTAGTCATAACTCTAGCACTCATTCTTGTTATAACCATAACCCAAATTCTAACCCTATCCCTGACCCTTATTCTGATCCTGAATCTAAACCAAACCCTAACACTAGACCTACCCATAACCCTATATCTAAATGTAACCCTAATACTAGACCTAGATTAAATCTAATCCTAAATAAAGACATATCTTTAGCAAAGACCAAAACAAAAACATAGCCCTAGCTCTAATGATAACCCTTAACCTAAGCCAAACACCAACCTTACCTTTAGACCTAACCAATCCTAATTCTGGATCTTGCCCTAACCCTAACCCTTATCCAAAGACAGACCCAGACACTAACACTAATCCTAGCTATAAAACTGACGCTAACCGAAACCTAAACCTACCATTAGGTCTAGCCATACTGGTAAACATAACACTTACTTTACCATAGCACTAAAACTAGCTCTAAACCTAACACAAAACCTAGCCCTAATCCTAGGCCTAAATCTAGCCCAAAATGTAACCCTAATCCTAACCTAAACCTATTCCTTATCCTAAGCCTAACCCTCATGCTAACCTTAAAACTCGCCTTAATCTTAACCCTAGGTAAATCCCAAAATCAAACACTAAATATAACCCTAGCCCTATCCATAAACTTAAACCTAATCCTAGCCCTAATCATAATGTTAACACTAGCCCTAATACTATTCTACAATTATCCATTACCCTAAACTGAACCTTAACCCTAATGATAAAACTAGCTCTAATGCTAATTGTAAACCTAATACTACACATAACCCTAAACCTAACCCTCATTGTAGCCTTAACCCTAGATAAAAAGCTAACCTTTACTCTGACACTAACCCTAGCCCAAACCCTAACACTAACCCTAAACCTAAAATTACCCCAAACCTAACCTGAAATCTAACCCTATCCATTACCCTAACTCTAATGATAATCTTAGCCCTAACCCTAACACTAACCCTAAACCTAAATCTATGCCTAATCCTAACCTGATATCTAACCCTATCCATTAACCTAACTCTAAAGATAACCTAGGCCTAACCCTAACACTAACCCTAACCTTAACCATAAATCTAACCCTAGACATAATCCTAAACCTAACACTCACCCTAGCTCTAACCTTACCTCAAAACATATCCTGTACCCTAAAACTAAACATAGCCCTAGCCCTAACCCTAACCCTAACTCTAGCCCTATTTCTATCCAAAACCCTAGGCCTAACCCTAGCTCTAATGCTATTCATTACCCTAAATATAATCCTAATCAAAATGCAAACCCTAGGCCTAACCCTAACCCTATCACTAAGCCTAACCCTACCAATTACCCTATCTTAACCTAAATTTTAAACCTAAACCTATCCATTAACCTAAGGCTAATTTTAACCCTAATGCTAATTTGAGGTGTAATACTAATTATTAACCTAAAACAAAACTGAATCCTGACCCTGACCCAAAAAATACACCTTACCCTTAACCTGGCCCTTACCCTAAACCTAATATTAGACCTAGCCATGAATCTAACCATATAACTATCCATAGCTGTAACCCTAAATCTGACATTATCACTATCTCTAAAACTTGCCCTAACCCTAACACAAAACCTAGCCCTCATCCAAACCACAAATCATGCTTCAATCCTAACACAAACATAACCATAAGCTTATCCCTAACCCTTTTGCTAACTCTAACCCTATCAATTACCCTACACCTAACATGAACCCTAAACCTAAACCTATCATTACCCTAACCAAAACCTAATGCTAATTCAAGTCTAAACCTAAACCCTAACATAAATCAAACCTGAAACCTAATTCTAACTGTAATAATACCCCTAGCTCTAAACCTCACACTTACCCTAAACCTAACCCTTACACTAGACCTAGCCATAAATCTAACCCTCAATATATCCCTAATGTAAGCCTAGACCTGATACTAGCCCTAGCCCTAATTCTTGCCATAACCATAAAACAAACACGAGCCCACATCCTAGCCCTAAATCTAGCCTTATTATTAAACCAAACCATAACCCTAGCACTGACCAAAATTCTAACCCTCAACCTAACTCTAAAACTAGCTCTAACCCCATCCCTTCCTCTAAACCTAAACCTATCCCCAGACCTAAACCTCTGTCTAACCCTAATACAAACGCTAGATATAATCCTAGCCCTAATTTACCCCTAAACCCAACCTAACCCTAGCCCTAAGACTAACTCTAACTCACCCTAGTCATATTTCTAGTGCTAACACTATCCCTTACCATATTCCTATCACTTGCCTTTACATTAGCCCTAACCCTAGCTCTAGCCCTAATCTTGTATCTAAGCCTAACTCTAAATCAAACCCTAACCCTAAGCTAAACCTCGCACTAAAACAAGCCTTACCAGTAACCCTAACCTTAAACCTAACACTAACACTAGCAATAGACCTAAACGTAATCCTAAATGTAGTCATAACCCTAGCCTTAGCCCTAACAATATTCCTTAACCAAAACAAACATTCACTCTATCCATAGACCTACCCTAGTCCTCATTCTGGACTAACACTAAATCTAAACCTAACCTGAACTCTGACACTTACCCTAACAAAAACCCTAATTCTAAACATTATCCTAACCCAAAAACTAACCCTAACACTAGACGAACTCTAAATCTAGCCATAAACATAACCGTAGTGCTTACATTACCCATATACCTAACACAAGCCCTAAACCTCACACAAAACCTACCCATAATTACAGCCTAAACCTAACCCTAAGCATAACCCTAACCCTAAAACTAGCCCTAACCCTAAACCTAACCCTAACCCTTGTTCTAGCCCTAACTCTAGCTCAAACCCTAAACCTTACCCTAAATATAACCCTAGCCAAAACTCTAAACCTCACTAACTTTAGCCCTAATTCTAACTGTAAACATAGCCCAAAGCCTAGCTCTAACTCTATCCATTACACAAATCATAACCCTAAAACTAATGCTAACTCTAGCCCTAAACCTAACCCTAACCCTACCCTAGCCCTGACCTTAACACTAACCCTCAACTTAGCCCTAAACCTAGCTCAATCCCTAACCATTACACTTAACCTAACCCTAACACTAACCCAAGGTCTAACCATGGCTTTAACCCCAGCCCTAATCCTAACCTTAACCCTAGTCCAAACCCTAGCTCGAACCCTACCCATTACCTGAACACTAAACTTAACCCTAATGATAACACTAGACCTAAAGGTAAATGTACCCTAACCCCAAACTGAAACCTAATCCTAGAGCTAATAGTGAACCTAAACCCTAACACTAAATCTAAGTTAGCTCAAATCCTAAACCTATTTCTAAACCTAAACCTAAAGCTAACGCCCTAACTGTAACACTAACCCTGACCATAAACCTAGACCAAACTCTAAATAAACCTTAGCCATAGCAAAAATCCTAGCTCAAACCCTAAACCTAATCCTAACTGTAACCCTCCCCCTAACCCTGACCCTAACCCTAATTCTAGCCCTATTTTAACCATAACCTTAGCCCTACCCTAGGTCTAAGCTTATAAATTACCCTAATGATAACCATAAACCTAATGCTAACCCTAAGACTAATCCTCAAACTAAAACTATCTTAAACCTAACCTGAACCCTAAACCTAACACTATCCATTACCTTAACCCTAATTCTAAACTTAATGCTAATTTGAGGCTTAAACCTAAACTTTAACCTAACCCAAACCCGAAGAATGACTCTGACTCTAATAATACCCCAGCTCTTATTCTGACCCTTTCCCTAAACTTAACACGTTAATTTGACCTAGCCATAAACGTAACCCTAAAAATATCACTTAATATAAATCTTGACCTGACATTAGTTCTACCATTAAATCTTGACCAATACCTAACACAAAACCTAGCCCAATCCTTGAATCTAGTGTTATACTAAACCTAACCCGAACCCTACCCCCAACCCTAAAGCTAATCATAAAACTAGCTCTAACCCTAATGATAACAGTAAAACAAAATCGAGAAACAGGCCTAACACTAAACTTAACTTTTAAAACAAATGCAAGCACTACATCTAGATCTAACTCTAGCCCTAATTCGAGTCCTAATCATAACCTTAAAAATAACTCTGAACCTGAATTACATTCTAACACTCATCCTAGTTCTAAACACCATCCTAAACTTAAACTGAAACCTAACAGTAACCCTATCCCTAATTCGGGTTCTAACCCTAACCCTAAAACTAACCCTGACTTGACTGATATTCTAACACTAAACCTAGCTATAAATATCACCCAAATATTAAACCTAACCCTAACACTTGACCTATCCCTACCTCTAACCCTAATTGTAACCCTAGTTCTTATATTAGCCATTGCCCTAACCCTAGCCTTAAACCTCACATAAAAACTAGTCCTAATCTGAGCCCTAAACCTAGCTTTAACCCTAACCATAAACCTAACCCTAGCCCTAACACTATACCTTACCCTGAGCAAAACCTTAAACCTAATGGTAACCCTAGACCTATCCTTAATCCTTAGGCTAACCAAATCCTAACCATATTAATAGCACTAACCCTATATCTCATTATAGCTCTAATGTTATCCCAAACCCTAACCCCAACGCTGACCCTTATTCTGAACATAATATATACCCTAGGGCTAAACCTGACCCTAACCCTAAACCAAACCCTAACACTAGCCCTACTTGTAACCTTATGCCTAAACCTAACTCTACCACTATCTATAGACCTAAACCCAATCCCAAATCTACCCTGAACTCTAGCTCTAGACCTAAACAAAATCGTAGCCCTAGCCCTAATAAAAACCTTTACCTCACCCAAACACTAACTCAAACCCCTAGACTTA